>NC_083358.1:66467287-66795859 GCF_030254825.1 Meriones unguiculatus
ACTAATGGGAGATTGAATGTTCAAACACACCACCTTAAGGGGGACAGCAATCATTTAAGTCGCTATATTTATAACTTTCCCCAAGTAGTGTCACCAACGGGAGACCAAGTATTCAATACAGGAGCCTATAGGGGACATTTCTCCTTTAAAATACCATACTTCTGGTGACAGGCACTATTTCATTGCCAGGTGTAAAAGTAACTCTTATTCTCCTGAGGTAATTGCTGTCTTTGAGACTTATTGCCTCCTTCTGCTAAACTAGGCCTAATCGTGGAAGCTTCCAGGCTCCCTATGATCTAACTTAGGCCTAGAATGTTTTCAGCCTCTGAGACTTACTGCTAATAAGCTCACTCTTTCTTGCTCTTACTAAGCTCTGAGCTGGCTGGTTCAACTCAACTGTTCTGGCTAAAACTTCTCTCCCAGCTGACTGATTCCATCTGGCTTCTTTCCGGGCCCCTGAAGTGCTCTGCTTGGCTTTAAACTAACTCCAATGATTTTTTCTAATCTCTGGCTCCTTCTCAATCTCTGGCTCATTTGGTCTTTACCTGTGTTCTCTCTCTCCACCTGGATCTCTATTATTGTCCTGATAAAACTTCTTTCTCTCTCATTGCTCCTTAAGTGGCTTCCCTTTTCTCTCTCTTCTTGAGAGTTGGGCGTATCCTATTCTGTCAATTCTTTGATTTGTCACTGTTTCTGTCACTCAGTTAGACATGACTTTTACACATAGGTGCTTCCTTCAACAAACTGACTTCCGGTCATTATTTGGGATAAAAGGCCTGTACCACCATGCCTGGATCTAATTTTTTCTTTACCTGAAACTTACTCTATAACAGGCTGGCCTTGAACTCAGATCTGTTTGTCTCTGACTCCAGGATTAAAGGCATGTGTATATTCCATCCAGATCACACAGACCTAGAAGATCATTGAATGTGTTCTCTTGTCTGAAAAGCCATGCTCCAAATTAAAATTCCTCTACATCCAGGGCAACATCCTTCCCCCCTCCCCAAGTCCCTTATTCCCAGGATTAAAAAAAACACACACACAAACAAAACAAAACAAAACAAAACAAAAAGCAAAAAACATCTCGTGCACATTCTCATGTCACAATGCCAATTGCCCTGAGGTGATGTGGCCCTCACAAGAGGCAGAGCAGAGAACAGACAGGACTACCTGATCTTACAGTTCAGTGTTTATCATTTATAATAAACTACATGAAGTAAGAACAGTTATGAAACAGACAGAAAGGCCATATGTTACATTAAAAATATTTAGCTCATTTGTATTCAGCAATCTTGAAGAAAATACTGACATCTAGGTGAGTTAAAGTTTTGTATCTAAATCATTCTCTATCATATCTTGTATTTATCAACTTAAGAAACATCTTTATAGAACTTAAAACATTTTCTTAAGTCCTAAACAAATTTAGCCCAATTGTGAAGCTATAACTATCTAGTCTTCAACCCCATCAGTGCTTGAGAAGGAATATAGGAAGTACAGGCAGGCATCTTCCAAAACTAAGAGAAGACAGAAACAATTTCCTGCCTGGTCAGTCATCCATTCTCTCTATATAATGTTGGAACATCATCTTTAGCCTTTTGACTTGATTGGCAACAACCCCAGCCTACCTCAACGAAGATGATGACTATCATAAAATCTCCTTTTGGAGATATACCCCAGATCTCTGCAATGTTGTCCAAAATTGACAATATATATATATATATATATATATATATATATATATATATATATGTGTGTGTGTGTGTGTGTGTGTGTGTGTGTGTGTGTGTGTGTGTGTGCGTGTATACAGACTGAGTTCACTGGTAAGGTCAGCCATGACAGGCTAAGCAAGTCCTTCATATTTTCTGCCAGATATACTGGGCTGGAAAGTATCTTTTCAAGCTTCCAAGATTGATTTACATGACATGATTCCTTTAGGTGATAGGTGTGATCATTTCACTGACCATTGGGCAAAGACCACTGCCTTCCCATAGTTCTTAGTCACCCACAATCCCTGGTATCTAGGCTTCTATAATGTGGGTAAACAACTCACTTATGGAGGAAGAAAACTCCATGGTAGAAACCCACTGCCAAAACAGAACTCAAAAAGATGTTTTACCACATGTGCCATACAGCATTTGATAGAAAAATGAAACCAATTCTCTTTATTCTCAGAGTGAAGGAATGTACAGTGTGTGGGCTCTTGACAGTGGTTATGGGAAGCCACTGTATAATTTTTCAGACACAATGGGGCCTTAGGTAAAGTGCTTAGCAGCACTGATATCAATTTTCTAGTAACAGGATAATGCTGCTTAAACATAGAACATACATAAGGATATTGGCATGTCATTGCTATTGTATAAATATCATATATACTAATAAGAGCCTCATTATGGCATTAACTCATGAGACTGCAATAGCTTATTTCCAATATCACTCCCAAATTATACCACAATGACTGAAACTTATATAAATACATTTACTAACTACAATGGATCTCCACAAGTTAACACTGTCTGTTTCAGGACTACTACACAATGTGTTTGTTGAACACATAGTCATCTTAATAGGGGACTATTTATATTTATTTAGTTATTTATTTATAAATTGGCTTTATAAACAAAATGATGGCCTCCCAACCTTATCTTCTTGAAGAATAATTTGAAATGATGCCTATGGATGCAGCCAGTGAAAGAAGAAACAAAGAATCCCAACAGACCGTAGAGGAGAGATTTCTGCACGGAGTTCTGTGCGTAGAAACAGCAGTGCCCTTTCAGCTTCCAGCACAAATGCTTGTTTTGACAATCGCCATCATACATAGTTTGCAAGAATTATCTGGTCATGACCACTCCCCCTCTTGCTAATACTCAGATCCTAACATTGTTCCCAACTGGCTCTTTTCATCAGCACTTTCATAATGTATTACAAAACATTTAAATAGCTAAAGAAAGTTATTTCAAGGCTTAGCTAAAAAAAAAAAAAAAAAAAAAAGCAGGAGAAACTGAAGAAAAACTTATTGAAATCCCTTTCTATGCTATATGCATAACATTTTTTTATTCTATTTCTTTTTCTGTTGCAGTGTTTATTTAGAGAAGACCTGGGTAGATAGAGATATAAGAATTAGAATGTTAAATGTAGTAAATACCATAGATTAAAAAAATCCTGCTTTTCTTATCCTATCAATACATACAAGCCATAGCACAATAATTCAGTAGAAAAAAAGTAAGCAATAGAAAAAGTACGATTTACTTTTTAAGCAGATAAATCATAAACTTTAAGAAAAAAATCATTTTCCTTCATGTGCCACCATTTCTTTAGTTAATCTTTTGTGTACCTGACTCCTCTTGCATTTTCTATACAGGCCCTTCTGCTCTGTTCCTGGATAAGCTCCTTAAATTTATAAACTCTTGTTCTGTGCAGTAATAGCAAACTCATCATGTTTAATCGCTATCACAGTTTGCCATATTTTTCACTATATACTATTTTAAAACTTTTGTAATGTTTTTTGTCAGCAGCTCATTTTTTTAACTACACATTCCCAAATTTTTGCATGCATTGGAAGATGTTAGTAAGTGTGTCATTATATAAATATGTTATCTTTACATAAGTATAGAGTCTATTTAATAATAATTTAAGCAACAGAACAAGAAAATTTGAATACAGGGAACTTCCCAGAGACTCATACTCCAATCAAGGACTATTCATGGAGATAACCTAGAACCCCTGCACAGATGTAGCCCATGGCAGTTTAGTGTCCAAGTGGGTTACATAGTGATGGGAAGAGGGACTGCCTCTGACATAAACTGATTGGCCTGCTCTTTGATCACCTCCCCCTGAGGGGGGAGAAGCCTTACCAGGCCACAGAAGAAGACAATGCAGCCATTCCTGATGTGATCTGATAGACTAAGATCAGAAGGAAGGAGAAGAGGACCTCCCCTATCAGTGGACTTGGGGAGGAGCATGCATGCAGAAAGGGGAGGGAGGGTGGGATCGGGAGGGGAGAGGGAGGGACTTATGGGGGGATACAAAATGAATAAAGTGTAACTAATAAAAAAAAGAAAACCCTGCTACATGTCAATAGTTTTTGGATAACTTGAAAATGATCAAAAACATAAATGGGATCTCCATCCATGCATGGAGTTTTGTGTGTGGTTGGTAATGATTTCCTCATGTCAGCATTAAAAGTTTCTCATTCAGTTGCAGAATGGCTTCACTTAACTTTCAAAAATGGTGTTTCAGTATATACTAATTTATTCCTTTATACAAAGATACAAAAATGAATAATTGCTAGGTTGAGCATAAAATGTGAGGTAAAATTTCTCCTTTATTTCCAAATTAAGATGTAATTCTATTTTTTTCTAGTGTTTCTCATTCAAGAAAATAAAACAAACTTATCACTAAAAAAAAAAAAAAAACAATTTATTGAAAAAATGAATGTGGTAAGAGTGAAAGGTAAACACATTTTAGAATGTTTATTCTATCTTATAGGTCTAATATCCACTCTAAGTGAGTATATACCATGTGTGTCTTTCTGCTTCTGGGATTCCTCACTCAGGAAGATATTTTCTAGATCCCACCATTTGCTTGCAAATTTCATGATTTTCTTGTTTTTAATTGCTGAGTAGTATTCCATTGTGTAAATGTACCACAATTTCTGCATCCATACCTCAGTTGAGGGGCATCTGGGCTGTTTCCTGGTTCTGGCTATTATGAAAAGAACTGCTACAAATATAGTTGAGCAAATATCCTTTTTGTGTACTTGAGGGTATTTTGGATATATGCCTAGGAGTGGTATAGCTGGATCTTGGGGAAGCACTATTCTTAGTTGTCTGAGAAAGCACCAGATTCATTTCCCAAGTGGTTGTACAAGTTTGCATTCCCACCAGCAATGGAGGAGGGATCCCCTTTCTCCACATCCTCTCCAGCATGTATTGTCAGTTGAGTTTTTTATGTTAGCCATTCTGATGGGTGTAAGGTGAATCTCAGGGTTTAAGCAAGAAGGAGGACTCTGGGTAAGGTGATCAATCCTCATTCAGAAAGGCAAGCAGGACAGACATCAGAAGAGGGAGAAAACAGGAAACAGGACAAAAGCCTACCACAGAGGGCCTCTGAAAGACTCTACCCAACAAGGGATCAAAGCAGATGCTGAGACTCATAGCCAAACTTTGGGCAGAGTGCAGGGAATCTTATGAAATAAGAGGGAGATAGAAAGACCTGGAGGGGACAGGAGCTCCACAGGAGAGCAACAGGACCAAGAATTCTGGGCCTAGGAGTCTTTTTTGAGACTGATACTCCAACCAAGAACCATGCATGGAGATGACCTAGAACCCCTACACAGCTCAGTCCCCAAGTGGGTTCCCTAGTAATGGAACAGGGACTGTCTCTAACATGAACTCAGTGACTGGCTCTTTGATCATCTTCCGGTAAGGTGGAAGCAGCCTTACCAGGCCACAGAGGAAGACAATACAGCCAGTCCTGATGAGACCTGATAGGTTAGTGTCAGAGGGAAGGGGAGGAGGACCTCCCCTCTCAGTGTACTGTAAGAGAGGCATGGGAGGAGATGAGAGAGGAAGGGTGGAATTGGGAGGGAATGAGGAAGGGGTCTACAGCTGGGATACAAAGTGAATAAACTGTAATTAATATTTAAAAAATAAAGAGTGATAGAAACATGGTTACCCTGAACAAAACAAGCAAACCTGCAGACTCTAGTCACAAGCAATGCATCAAAATAAGCATTGCAGGATCAGTAGCTGAAAATCTCGGGTGTCAAATGCTTGTGTGAGAGTTTGATAGACAGTAGGCTTGTGGGGAAGCTGTCAGAAGAGCTGCTGCTGTTCTCTTGCTCTTCTGATACCTATGGTGAGCCATGCTGGCTCCATCCTAGTTTGAAATGTTTGACCTTAGGGAGAAGTGAGAATAAAAATGCATAACCTTTCTCCACGCCATGCATACTCCTCTTTTTCTACTTAGCAGTAGGGGTCTCTCATGTCTTTGTTAATGTTCTTTCAAAGTCTTCTGAATCTTCCAAACTCCTGCTCAAATGTAATAGAGATAAACACACCAAATACACAATAGGGGTAGTTATAAATGGGATGATTTACAGTTAACATGAAACTTTCGAGGATTAACCCCCAGAATTTGACTAAATGTAAGAAAGTGTCAACAAGGACACTCTTACTACTGCCTGCTTTCACATCTCCTCTAGTTACAACATACAGGTTTGCAGTTTGTGTAAAATGTGTAGCTTTACATACTGTGTCATTTTCTGTAGATCAAAATTGATGTTGCTCTTTGAAACTTCTAATTCATTTATTTATAGATGAGTATTTCTTTCTAACTGTTCTCTCTACAAGTTCTAATGTGTGAGGTATGAATTTTCTGTAAAGTTCAGTAAATTGTTCTGCGTGGGCACAGTTCTTCCTTCTAATGAAAATGAACCATAATGTATTTAGGCTAGGACACAGAGAAAGGATCTTTCAGAAAGCGCAACCTATCATTTGTCAGTTTCCCCCACAAATTTAACCATGAAGACCTTGGTGACTTTGGAGCCAGAGCTGGTACATCATCACATTTAAGTTAAAAAAAGCTACTTTCCAAGGAACCTCCTGAGACTTTGGAAGGTTTCTTGTCTTTAATGTCTCAACATTTTTAATTACAGGGTTGGAGAAGGTGGTAATAATTTCAGTAGTAATTTCAAAGTCTGTTGTATTTACTCAGCTTCCCCATCAGGCCGTCACATGCTCCACTTGTTGAGCTTCAGAACAAGAGGAGCACGGTTAGCACTGCACTTGATATATGGATTCCAGGAGACGGCAAGGTGGCTCAGGCTCTACTGGTTAGCTCCTCAACTTGGTATGTCATATATTGAAATGGATACACAGTAGTGTTTGCTTTTTAAATTTTATTTATTTATTTATTCCAGTTTATTCACTTTGTATCCCTGCATTAGTCCTCTCCCTTCTTTCCTCCTAGTCCCGCTCACCTTCCCTCTTCTTCCCCTATGCCCTTTCTGTAGTTCCCTGATAAGGGAGGTCCTCCTCCCCTTCTATCTGACCCTAGCCTATCAGGTCTCATCAGAACTGGCTGCATCATCTTCCTCTGTGGCCTGGCAAGGCTACACCCCCTATGGGGAGGTGATCAAAGAACTGACTTGCTGAGTTCATGTCAGACACAGCCGCTGCCCCACTTACCAGGGAACCCACATCAAAACTGAGCTACCATGGGCTATACCTGACCAGGGGTTCTAGTTTATCTCCATGCATGTTCCTTGGTTGGAGTATCAGTCTATGCAGGCCCCCCTGTGTCCAGATGTTTTGTCTCTGTTGCTATTCTTGTTCAGGTCCTCTCCCATCCAGGTTTTTCTGTCTCCCTTTTTTTTCCACTAGGTTTCTAGCAGTCTGCCCAAAGTTAAGCAATGAGTCTCAGTATCTCTTTTGATACCCTGGTGGTAGAGTCTTACAGAGTCCCCCTGTAGAAGGCTCCTGTCCTGCTCCTTGTCTTCTCCTACTTCTGATGTCTATCCTGTTTGCCCTTCTGAGTGAGTTTTCAGCTTGGTGTTTACTTTTTTAAACTTAGCTTTTTCAAGAATTATTATCCAGGAAAATTGATTTGTACCAGGATTTGCTAAATGGGGGTGCCTGTTGGCAAACGTTAACTGTTCTGCATCTTGTAGTCCATGTGCAGTGCTGTGCAGTGCTGTGAGCTCAAGTATGACTGGTAGGAGAGCTAATCCTCTAGGGAGCCTTGAAAAGCAAGTAGTCCATCTCCTGATACTCCTGATGGGCCATGAGTGAGAAGACCACATGCAAGGTGATAATTTTAAATGTATAAGTCCATAGTATACAACCTGCAAGCACAAGTTAAACTGGAACAAGATATCAGAAATGGAGGTTTTAATATTGTGATCTGACATTCTCTCTACTGATTACAACTAGCTCCTATACAAAGAAAGCCTCCTAAAATTATACTGAGCATTTTTTGCATTACCTTACAGGCATTTTTATCCTTAAATTTTTTTTACAGTGCTGTACATGTATAGAATTATCGTGATCATATTCACTTCCTGCCACCTTCACCACGCTCTCATAGCCTCCTCTCACTCCCGCTGCCCCTGACATCTTTCCAACTAGTCTCTCTCCATCTTCCATGTGCTTTATCCTCAGTCCTACACCAGTAGTCACAGCTGTGGCATGTTCGTGACTATAGCAGCTGTATCAGAGCCGAATGGTAGCATTTCAAAGCCTCTTCCTCTTCTTCCAGTGTTACACTCTTTCTGACATTCTAGGATGTTCCCTGAGCCATGAAGAAATATCCACATCATATTTATGGATGAGTTCTCAACACTCTCTTATTACCATCACTTTCACCAGTTGTGAGACTAGTTTAGATATTTTGATGAACTTAAAAGTAAGATATAAAGAAGGAAGACATATGATTAGCTTGGAGTATTGCAGCTTTTCCCAGGATTGTTTTCTCTGAAAGTAGCCTGTCTTAGTAACATTTCTTTTTGCTGTGATAAAAACACTCTGACAAAAGAAACATAAGGAAGAAAGAGTTGGTTTAGTCCACAGTTCCAAGGTAAGATCCATCACGGAAGTCACAGTGGCAGGAGCATTAAAAACTTCAGAAACTTTTCACCTTACAACCACAGTTAAGAGCTGAGAACAATGTATTGAAGCATGTATGCTACTCCTCAGTTATTTGTCTCCTTTTCATTCAGTCTAGCCATGAAATGATGGCTCTCATACTTGGGCAGAGTGCAGGGATTCTCATTGAAGAAAGAGGAGATGGAAAGACCTGGAAAGTATGGGAAGGAGCTCCACAAGGAGACCAACAGAGCCAAAATATCTGGGCCCAGGGGGGCCTGATGACATCAATATTTTTAATATTTTTAAAGACCACAATTTGTACAAAAAACATTTTAAATGATAATTGCTTTTCATAAATTAGTTCCAAGTGTGACACAATTTTAATAGGGAAAGGTTATTAAAAAGCATGTGTCTTGTAAATGCTACCTATCATGTTCCTGCAGGAAAGAACTGGGGATGGGAAAATAAAGAAAGCAGGAAAGTTGGGAACAAGTGGTCTTGCCTTATGCCAGGCAAGTCTCCTAAGATGACTAGTATCTTGTGCATAGATTGCGGAGGTGGCGGGGGGAATGGGACAGAGTCAGCAGAAAGCTATCATCCAGTGGGAAGGAGGCAGCAGGAAACTAATCAATCAATAACTGCATACAAGGAACACAGGCTATCTCACATGTATCTCAAAGACTGAAGCTTAGTGGCCCTGGGGCTGATAACTACTGCCATTGAAGTGAGTTTCCAGGATCCGAAAGGACAGCTCATCCAAGGCCCTTTTTACAACAGCTTTTGGAAATGAACACAGATTTCCAGGACACATAGGGCATAGGGGGCCAAATTCAGAGTTGAAGACACATGTTTAGCGCTTTACTCGTTGATACAAGGAAACTAGGAAGACTGTGGTCTTACTGTGAATCTTACATACACTTTTATAAAGAGGCAGTAGAAATTTCTAGCAAAAACTTTATTTCTTCTATGTGTTTTCAAAACATTTTGCTTATAATCGTGTGCATTTTTTTTTTCTAGTTCTGCTGTAACGAAGTACTACAGATTGGAGTTTAAATGACAGATTCCCTTATGGTCCTAGAGCCTGGAAGCGCCAAGCTAAATTTGTAAGCAGGGCTGATTCTGCTGAGAATACCCTCCTTATCAAAGGCTGGCTCTCTGCTATGCCCTGTATCTCCTGGTTTAACCCTTGTACACGTGTGTTTTCAAGGGCACCAGTCACATGAGATTATTAACCACCTGTAAGACCTTGTTGCCTTATTTATATAACAGGGCCAACCTCCAGACCCAGTCCCACCCATAGTTCTCAAGAGTTAGGTCCCCAGTATGACTTTGGAGGAAGGAAGAGACAAAGTTCAACCATAAGCAGTTCTGCAGCATTGATGACAGCTTTGTGATTATTTGGTGATTATTTTCTCTCTTAAAGTTTTTTCTTAGAACCCATCTTGTGGATCTTCTTTTCAGTATGAAGTCTGTTACTTCTTGTCTATTATAAGTGAATGACGCATATAATTAAATTACAATGCTGACAGTCTAGCTTCTCAAATGCCTTTGCCTAATTTTTTAAAAAGAATAATCACTTACATAATATTAAAAGCTAATAATTTCCTAATATTTCTATACATAATTTGTGGTTATCTGTTATCATTTTTATTTTTTCATGGAAATGTATAGATATAAATTATAGGATAATTAAATAAATGCTTTCCAAGTGTTAAATATAGTTCTATCTCAGAAAACCTCACTAAGCAAATTAAAGTCAAATAAACAGCTGTGCATTTCCCTACAAATTGTATCACTGGATACGTTTTAATAAAAATTCATTCAGAAGAGTATGCTAGTGGCAAAATTTCAAATAAATGAGACACACAATATGGTAATATTACCAGTCAGGGAGAATATTATAATTCTATTTTTCAGACCTTTATTAATAACACATTTGAGAAAATGACAGTGATGAAAATCATGGTACAGAACACAGTCATATCCAGGCATTTCCTCATCAGAAGCGTAGGGATGATTTATTAAGTGCTGCTTATGAAATATAGACTAGTGGAGTTTAAGCAAGAAGGTGATATAGAGAACCCTTAAGGAAATGTGTGTGTAAATATTAATGTTGCAAATTAAGTTCTAGAAGGTGTGATATAGAGTATTGTGAAGTGTTAACATGAGGTGTTTACTACCAGGAGAGAACAAGGAGATATTTATTTATTGCATAAGGGGTTTTTTTTTTGTTTTGTTTTTTGTTTTGTTTTCACGAAAGATGTTTAGTAAGGAAAGGAGCCACTAAGTGAAGAAAAGAAGGAAGGTCACTTCAGTGATGAGACATTATGTGAAAAGCCCAAGACAGGCTATATTCCTCAAGACTGAAGAAGGATTAGAACAAGAGACAGATGGAGGCTTGGGGAAAATGTGAAGAACAGCCTTGGGTGGGGCTTACAAAGCATGGGGAAGCCTTTGGTCTCCAGCCCCTGAACAATGGAAATCCAATTCTATGAAGAGTAGAAGCTAGGTTTTAAGTGAGAAGTTGACAAGTTGGATTAGACTTTCAAAGACACTATTTCACTTAGGCATCAAGAGGAGATTAGAACTTAAGTACTTAGGTATGCATGGGGGAAAGGTCACCTTATCTTTTTTATACACTCAGTACTCTGTGCAAGAAATGGTGTTGATCACAAGAAGATGAATCATTCCTCTTCAAGTAATTTAATCTAGAAATTCCCTCAGAGGCATGGTGAGAGTTTTGCTCTCCTTGATGGTTCCAGAATTTTGCATCTTGAAAGTAAATATTAATTATGACACAAACAAGATTTTCAAACTATTGCACACTGCTTTAGAAGATGAAAGGTAATATTTATATCATATTTACATGCTTTTTTTTTTTTTTTTTTACATTTTAAGTGTATTTGTGTGTTTGTTTCTGAAGTCCCTTTACCAGTAGAAAAGATAAATAATCCAAGCTTGGTAGAAGGGTAGGGGTTTAAGAAATAGAAGAGGGACAATGGGAGACAGTGTGTCAGGATAGAACATTCATCATTATTTCAAGTATTTCTTAGACATTCATGTTTGTTTTCAGTTCTTCAGCATAAAGTGTTTTATAGCCTTTACTTTAAATTATTTTTCCTTCAAAAGACTTTGAGGAAAGCCCTTGCTTGTGAAAAATGCACCAACTTTTGCTTAGAATTCTGGGCTTTAAGAGAACAAATTTTCTTTCCTGGGACTGTTTTACCTTCATTTAAGAAGCCAAGACATATACTGACATCAGAATAACCATCTAGTAAAGTCTATGCCAAAGATAGACAGTAACATTTCAGAGTTGAGAAGTCTAGTTATTGAAGGACCATAAGAACCTCGACTTTGCTTTGCTGAACAGGAACACAGCAAGAATTCAGAAATCTTTGGAAGTATTTAATAAAAATTTGTTTTTTTAACTTTTATTTTATTTTTATTAATTACAGTTCATTCACTTTGTATTCCAACTTTAGTCACCCCCATCCCCTCCTAATCCCACCCTCGCTCCCTCTTTTTCTCCTATGCCCTTCCCAAGTCCAATGATAAGGAAGGTCTTCCTCCCCTTCCATCTGATCCTAGTCTATCAGTTCTCATCAAGACTGGCTTCATTGTCTTCTTCTTTACACTGGTAAAGCCACTCCTCCCTGAGGTAGAAGTGATCAAAGAGCCAGCCCATGAGTTCATGTCAGAGACATTCCCTGCTCCTATTACTGGGAAACCCTCTTGGACACTGAGCTGCCATGGGCTATGTCTGTGCAGGAGATCTAGGCTATCTCCGTGCATGGTCCTTGTTTGGAGTATCAGTTTCACAAAAGACCCCTGTGCCCAGATTGTTTTGGTTCTGTTGCTCTCCTTGTGGATCTCCTCTCCCATCCAGGTATTTCTATATCCCCCTTTGTTCATAAGATTCCCTGCACTCTGCCCAAAGTTTGGCTGTGAGTCTCAGCATATGTTTTGATACCCTGCTGGGTAGAGTCTTTCAGAGGCCCTCTGATAGGTTCTTGTCTTGTTCCCTATTTGTTCCCTCTTTCAATGTCCATCCTATTTTCCTTTCTGAATGAAGATTAAGCATCTTACCCAGGGTCCTCCTTTTTGATTAGCTTCCTTAGGTGTACATATATTATTATGTTTATCCTATATTATAAGTCTAATATCCACTTATAATTGAATATATACCATATGTGTCTCTCTGCTTCTGGGATACCTCACTTAGGATGATCTTTTCTAAATCCCACCATTTGCCTGCAAATTTCATGATTTCCTTGTTTTTTAATTGCTGAGTAGTATTCCATTGTGTAAATGTACCTCTTAACAGCATTAACAGCAAGGCTGTTGCCCATCATTTTGGTTAATTTCCACACTCACTATACTGGGCAACTTCAAAATGCAATAAAACTCATTTGTCTCTCAAAAATAAACTGACACCACCAAATGAAAGCTATGATGGTCTCTTTTAAAATGGAGGTATTGCAAAGAATCAGTTGTAATAGTAACAATACTTCATCACAGACAACAGAACCACTACCTGCTGCTGAGCCAAGGCAAATGAAAATGACAGCATCATAGTAAATAAGGGCATATCCTTGGGATTATCAGGAAACTTTATAAGTCTTAGCACAGGGTTTTGTGTTTCAACCTGTTAATAAAACATCAGTTATTATGAATTATGAAAGGTTTTATTGTTGTTGGTTGGTTGGTTGGTGGGTTGGTTGGTTGGTATTTGTTTGCATTTAGTTGTGTTTTTTTTTTCCCCTAGGGGTGGTTTTCCTTTTTATTAATTAATTTAACTTACATCTAGGTCATAGGTCTCTCCCTCCTCTCCATCCATTTTCACCCTCTCTCCCACATCCCTGCATTCCCTCTCCCCTAATTTTCAGAATAGGGGAGCCCTTCTACCCAGACATCCCAGCCCCTCCATTCACATGAGGGCTGAGTTCATTTCCTCCCCTGTGGCCTTGTAGGAAAGTTCCATCAGGCAAAGTGATAAAAAAAAAAGCAGGAAACATAGACTCTGTCAAAGATATCCCCCAATCCCCTAATCAGTGGGCCAACATGAAGCCTAAGATGTCCATTGGACTTATCTTCAGCATTGTAGTATGTCTATCCTATATTATAGAACTAATATCCACCTATAAGTAAATACATGCCATGTGTGTCTTTCTTGGTCTGTGTTTCCTCACTCAGGATGATCTTTTCTAGTTCCATCCATTTGCCTACAAATTTCAAAGTTTTGTATATAAATTCAAGATTAAAAAGATGAAATAAAAGGCCAAGCACAGTGGCGCACGCCAATAATCCCAGCACTCAGGAAGGTGGAGGCAGGTGAACCTCAGTGAGTTTGAGATCAGCCTGGTCTACAAAGTGAGTCAAGGACAGCCAAGGCCTCACCGAAGAAATACTGTCTTGAAAAAGAAAAAAGGAAAAAAAAATGTAATAAAACTTGGCAAACTATGTGGAAAAGAAAGTATGTGGCAACAAGCTTTAAAAACTGTATCTTGACTTCAAAGAACAATTCACATTTATGGCTGCTTGAGTCACAATTGTTCTATACACAATATGCATTTGCATAAAATAAATGGCATTTTCGGGGCTGTGGATTCACTGGCTTTATAAAGCAGAGAAGCTCATTCTGTGCAAATTCAAGTGCTACATAGACAGTTAGTAGTTGATGCTAGACATAAAAACTCCTGCCAGATTTTCTTTCTTTTCTTGCCAATGTAGTCTTCAAATCCTATTTTTTGCTCCTGACATCTTCACAGGCTCTTCTGCCAAGCAGAACAAAGTAGAATAAAACTGAGGTTTACTAACTCTGAAATGTATTTTCTTAAAAACTGAGGTAAAAGTCACATTGCAGCTATGGAATACATTTTCTTAATGATATTCTATAACAAAGAACTAAATAGAAACCAAGCCAACACTGTGAAAAAATAAAATGCAAAACAGTGACTACATATTTAAAGACAAAATAAAAGAGTTTTTATGTTAAAATGAAATCTCAATATTTCATTGTCATGAAAGACCTAATCTGTCAATCTATCTATCTATCTATCTATCTATCTATCTATCCATCCAAGTTATCTGAGATTTAAGTTGTGTGATCTATGTTATATCTCAGATCAAGAGAAGATGTAAGTAGAGAAAAAGATTATCCTCTAGAAAAACCAGCTATTATATCTACAGATAGAATTGATACAACTTCTGCTATTTTCTGCATTTTGGTAGAAACTGGTTACTTTTTTTCCTACTAGAAATTACACATATCTTAAAGCATCACAATAGCAAATAATTCCCAGACATAGATCACAGACATCAGTAATTATTCTCTTTTCTGAAGACACTTTTTACATTCAATGTAACAGGCAGAGACCTGATGGTAGTGTGGGTAAGTGGTTAAGTCTTGGACCTGGGCTCTCTGCACTCAGACTCCTGCATTGTCTTTCAATAACTGTAGGACCTTGGGAAAATCAACCCGGTACTGAGTGCCAACGTTAACTTTCCTTCTCCAGTTGTTTTGTCAGGTATCTTGTCCCAGCAATTAGTCAAGCAATTAATGCACCACCTCAGAATTATCAGGGGAGGAAGGAGAGTAACCCATCAGCATGCTTGAACCAGTCTCTTCTTGTTCTTTTGTCAAAGACAACTTTACAGAATAGTTCTGCTTTTCCTCCTTTAGGTAGCTTCTGGGGAAACCCATCACTTCTATAATCCAGGAAGAGCACATCAATTCACTGCAAACACTGGAGCTGCTTCACATCATACCACAAGGATGGAAATGACATTAATGAAGCCCCTTTCTGTCTGGTATGCTAAATCAATTGAAGGAGGAGATAAAGTGACTAAGAACTAGTTTAAGCCCCGGGTAAGAGTGGAATTTATCATTGGTCCTAGCCTAAAGGCAAGAGGATAAAAAGGGGGTTGGGTAATTCCGAGCAGATTTGGAAGGCACATGAACAGATTCCAACACGCTATAATGTTCAGTTATTCATAACATTAAAAACACTTTTTTGCTAATTGTACCTCTGCAGCTTTGCACCAATACATGCTCTTTTCTTTCACTGACAAAATGAAATTCTATTCTTTTTCTTTATGAACCATTATATTAATATTTACATGTGTGAAGTTGACGTTAGGTATATGTGCATTAAGTGAAATGTTGTGCTCTGAAATCACATGTAAATAATTTGTAAAATCACTCTGAAGCTCTCTTAGTGTACCTACTTTGGGATGACTAATAGAATTTCTGTTATTGACATTCATCGTGATTTGAATTGCTACCTAAGAGTCATGTTTATCACATTCTGGCAGAGAGACAGAGGCCAACACCTGAGAATCCTTAAACCCTTCCTACTGCTCAGCTAATCATGGAAGCAGGAAGAAAGTGAAGGCTACAGTGCAGAGTAGTTATAACAGACAGACTCCCTACAACCCTGATGGATTTTGGCCTAGGAAGAAATACATTTTCATCACGCTAAACTACAAAGATGCACAGGTCGTGCAATCTTAGAATATAACTCAGCCTGAAAGAAAGCCCCTCTCAATAGATATTTATGGAAACTTAGATGCAAGAAGTATTCACAAATTTGTAGATATCAAAAGGTAGAGAATCTGATGAGAAAAGATGCTAGGATGTTAACACTGCAAAGGCTTTTAGCGCTGGACCTAACACAGCAAGAGGAGAGAGAGTTTATTCCCTGAATATTGATAGCCCAGGTATGTAGAGATTCTGATGGGAGCTGTAGAAAGACTTCAACAGAATATTCAGACTACTTCTAGGGTCTGAAAGTACTTCTGAGTACTTAGGAAAAAGTACTCAGAAGACTTCATTCCTTTTATTTCCCAGTCTCTTTCAATTAGCTTCCCCAGAACGTGGGAGAAAAATAAATAAACCTCAGAATATAACTAAGTAAAGGAAAGTATAATGCATCAACCTAGAAGAAAAAGGAAGATTATGGAGTTATACATAAAGTGTCCTAAGTGTCATGGAAATTGTTATGAGATGATTCTGAAACAGCAGAGCCAAGCCATATTGCTGGTGTAAGGATGAGATAAACAGAGAAGCCTAAAAAAGTATTTTTTTAGACTATAATAATAAAGTTTATTATAAGAAGAAAATAAAATAAAACTCCCTACAGGTACAAAGTACCAACTCTATTTTTAGATTTAACAGGAAAAATTTACATTGTAAATCACCACAGATATATTTTTATATATTTTATTATTTTTATTAATTATACTTTATTCACTTTGTATCCCCCCATAAAACCCTCCCTCCTCCCCTCCTAATCACACATTCCCTCCCCCTTATTCACACATGCTCATCCCCAAGTCCACTGATAGGGGAGGTCCTCCTCTCCTTCCTTCTGATCCTAGTCTGTCAGATCTCATCAGGAGTGCCTGCATTGTCATCTTCTGTGGCCTGGTAAGGCTGCTCCCCCGCCCCACCCAAAAAAAGTACCCATGGCATCCGCTATAAAACAGCTACTAATATTTCAGTTTTTCTTCAGAAGTTTGCTAATGCAGTCCCAGAATGTAATAGAAAATAGAATATTAAATACCATATGACAGTTATGGATTGCATTTGGCGAATATCAGATGAAAGGGGTAAGCTCAAAACACTTTTATGAGAGCAAATAGGACTGTCCTCAAATATAAGGGCTTGTCAGATTGGAAGCATGACTGCATCTCAGTTCCAGACAGTGGAACATGAAAAGGAGGCGCTGTTTGAGTTTAAAAGCATACCGAAAACCCACTGAAAAGCACTGTTTACTGCTTTCAGAAAGCAGTAAACAGAAGACATGGACACTCAGCTCATCATTACAGGCTCTGAATGACACCTGGCTGCACATGCAAAAAGAAGTTCCTTTCAGCTAGTCACAAATCTCTCCAGGAACATGGATTGAATGTTTGGATTTCATAGCTGAAACACATAGGATCCTGGTACCTGCAATTAAGTCAAGAAAAAGATTCACAGTGCTTTGGTCACCAACATATGAGCAGATGAGGCCTCTTGGAGCCAATGGAGAAGTTGCCAGCTTCTCTTCATTTTGACATAGGTGTTAGGACAATATGCTGAGGACCTCCATTCTGGGGAATATAGTGAGGTATTCTAGATATAAAGCAAGAGGCAAAGGATGCACTTAATTCCTGGTAAGCCACTGAGCTTGTGCTTGTTGTCATCTAACATCTTAAAGACTATAAGTCAGTCATCAGCCTTTGGAATTGAAGACACTGTGTGATATGTAACTACGGTAACACAAAGTTAAACCAATGCACAGAAGATAGAAACGACAGTGGTCAAGGTATAGAGATTGGTGTCAACCTTCAGACTTACCTTAGCTTTTCTGAATACATGGTTAGTTAGAACCAAAGAGAATGGTTTAGTCCCAAAGAATTTTTCACTTTTATTCAGTTATATCTACACAAATAAATTTCTAACCATTATCATCAATCCCCTCAATCTTAAATAATTTTCATAGATGTCATTTTGATATGCTGAGAAAATAGTAAGACTCTAAGAGTCCATAAGGGTCCAAAGGAAGTTGTAGAGTTTATGATCAATGGACATGTGATGTTTAGATATCAGGGAAGACTCTGCAGTTGAATAATAAATGTTTTTTACTGTTCCATATTTCAGCTACAGATCCTGGAAAACCTGCTACATCCCAAGAAAAAAGAATCCCTTCAACCCCTAAGAAGCCCCTTTGGGCCCTGCCTGAATTTGTGATGATGAATTGATTTATGACAGGACCCTAGACAGTTTCAAACTTCAAGCAAGAAGAGTCTGCTATCTGAATATAAAGATGGAAATTTCAACCCATGATCTCAACCTCCAGGATTTGGAAGTGGACTCTAAACTCATTCATTCACCAGTAGCTAGTGAGTTAGCCAATCATTTTTCTAATTTAGATGATGAAGCTTGTTGATGGAGTTAGCACTAGGTAGATGGATACACTGATGTATTTGGAGGGTGCCACCTCTGAGGGGAGCATGAAGTGACACCTGCACCCCAAATTATATCTTGTATGTCTTCCATTTGTCTTTTCCTGAACCTTTTGCTCTGTGATAAAGATAATCATAATATGATACTTCCCATGTCCTTTGAATTATTCTAGTGACTTACCAAATCTGAGGAAAGTATTGTAATAATCTCTGATTTTAGAAAATGAAGAAATGTTGGTAACACGGATGCCCTATTTAGACTGGCATGTAAAATGAGCAAAGTAATAGTGGAATAATACACATGGCTTTGGGTCATCGGTGCTCATGCCAGCTTAGTTAGTGTATGAATTAAACTACTAAACACACCTGTTAGTATTGGAAAGGTATTGGGAAAATGGAGACATATAAGTGTTCTCTTAAATAATTAATGTGCCTGGCACAGGAACTCTGAATGGGAACAAAGCATTCTTTAGGGCATTAAATGCATGTGCAATGAGGAAAATGTAAATATTTACAGATTAGAATGTAAGGTGCATCCTTTTTCAGAGACTGGGAAATCCCTGTAAAATAAATCAAATACCCATTCATAAAACAAGCTGGAATAGAAGAATCAGAAGTATATATTCATAAAACCAGACACACTAAATCTGCTAGAAGAAAAGGTGGTAAAGAGCCTTGACCTCATTGGCACATAAGACAACTTCCTGAACAGAACACCAACAGCACAGGCTCTAAGATCAACAATCAATAACTGGGACCTCATGAAACAGAAAATCTTCTGTAAAGCAAAGGACACTGTCATCAGAACAAAATGACAGTCTACAGACTGGGAAAAGATCTTTACCAAACCAACATCTGACAGAGAGCTGATATCCAGAATATAGAGAGAACTAGAGAAGTTAAACACCAACAAGTTACCCAATTAAAAAATGGGGTACAGAGCTAAACAGATAATTCTCCACAGAGGAATATCAAATGGCAATATCAATGGCTGAGAAACATTTAAAGAAATGCTCAACATCATTAGTCATTTGAGAAATGCAAATAAAAATGACCCTGAGATTCCACTTCACAACCATCAGAATGGCTAAGATCAAAAACTCAAGGGATGACACATGCTGGAAAGGTTGTAGATAAAGGGGAACTCTCCTCCATTGCTGGCAGGAAATTAAACTTGTACAACCACTTTGGAAATCAATCTGGCACTTTTACAGAAAATTAGGAATAGTGCTACCTCAAGATCCAGCTATACGACTCCTGTGCATATATCTGAGGGATGCTCAACCACACAACAAGGACATGAACTATGTTCATAGCAGCTTTAGTCATAGTAGCCAGAATCTGGAAACAACCTAGAGTCCTCAACTGAAGAATGGATCCAGAAATTGTAAATTCCATTTACACAATGGAATACTGCTCAGCAATTAAAAACAAGGAAAATCATGAGATTTGCAGGCAAATGGTGTGAACTAGAAAAGATCATCATGAGTGAGGCATCCCAGAAGTAGAAAGAAACATATGGTATATACTCACTTATAAGTGAATATTATCCATATAATATAGGATAAATACACTAAAATCTATCAGCCTAAAGAAGCTAAACAACAAGGAGGACCCTAGGGAAGAGGGTGAAACCTCATTCAGAAGGGCAAACAGGATACACATCTGAAGTAGGAGAAGACAAGGAAAAGGTCAGGTTCCTTCCACAGGGGGCCCCTGAAAGACTCTATCCACCATTAGCTCTATCTCAGCTAATGCTGAGACACATATCTAAACTTTGGGCAGAGTGCAGGGAACCTTATGGAAGAAGGGGGAGATAGAAAGACCTGGAGAGGACAGGAGCTCCACAAGGAGACCAACAGAGCAAAAACCTTGGGCCCAAAGGGGCCTGCAGAGACTGACATTCCAACCAAGGACCATGCATAGAGAAGACCTACACCCATTGCTCAGATGTAGCCAATAGACTGCTCAGTTTCCATATAGGTACCCTAATAAGGGGATCTGGGGCTGTCTCTGGCAGTGACAGGCTCTTTAATCTCCTCCACCTGGGGGGGTGGTGCAGCCTTGCTAGGCCACAGAGGAAGATGATGCAGCCAGTCCTGGTGAGACCTGATAGAATAGGGTCAGAGAGAAGGAGAAGAGGTCTTTTGCTATCAGTGGTCTGGAGGAGTGGCATACGGGGAGAAGAGGGACGATGGTGGGGCTGGGAGGATACAGTGGCGGCTACCGCCAATATACAAAGTGAATAAATTATAATAAATAAATTTTAAATATAAAAATATAATATAATTAAAAAAAGAAGTATCAAAAGTAGAGACATTGATCTGGGCATCGTGGGGTACACATTTAATCCCAGTACACAAAAGGCAAAGGCAGGCGGAGCTCTGTGAGCTTAGATGCCAGCATGGACTACAGAATGAGTTCAGGTAAGCCAAAGTTCCATGGTGAAGCCCTATCTGAAAGGGAACGGGAGGAGGAGGACAAGGAACAGAAGAGGAAAAAGAAAAAGAAGAGAAGGAGGAGGGGGTAAGAAAAGAAGAAGAAATTTATTTTAACATTTTATTTTTTTAGTTCTTTATTAATCACACTTTATTCACTTTGTATCCCCCCTGTGGTTCCCTCCCTCCTCCTGTCCCAATCCCTCCCTTCCTCTACCATCTGCATGCATGTCCCTCCCCAAGCCCAATGATAGGGAAGGTTCTCTTTTCCTTCCTTCTGATCCTAGTCAATTAGGTCTCATCAGGATTGGCTGCAGTGTCTTCTTCTGTGGCCTGGTAATGCTGCTTCCCCCTCAGGGAGAAGTAATTAAAGAGCAGGCCAATCAGTTCATGTCAGAGACAGTCCCTGTTCGTATTAAAATGGAACCCACTTGGATACTTAACTGCAGGAGTCTTAGGTTATCTCCATGCATAGTCCTTGGTTGGAGTATCAGTCTCAGGAAAGGGCCCTGTGCTCAGATTATTTGGTTCTGTTGCTCTCCTTGTGGAGTTCCTGTCCTCTCCAGATCATTTTTATTTAAATAATTTTCCAGAATTCTTTGTAAAAACTGCTCAGGTCTCTTCATTTCTATGGATGCTCCACCAATCTCAGATTTACCTAGAAGGGAAATTTCATAAATATTTAGTCATTTATTTATTTTTTAAATCAAATTACAGGAAACTGTCTTCAATACACACACAGCTTGTTCTAAGAATCTTTGATTATTTTTCCGAGTTGATATCTCCATTCCCCTGCATTCAAACTCTTCAGCTGCAGCAGTGTCCAGAAATTTCACAGGCATCTCTATTATTTGAACAACAATAAGCAAGTGGTCCAAGGAACAATATTTACAAGATGATGTTAATCCAAGAATTGCCCAGGCTATCCAAGTTACCAAAGGTCTAATGTCAAATTCAGAATGTCACTAAGACATTCTACTTATACTGTTGGTTTGGAAGCAAAATTTATCTGCTTATATTCACTAAAGCTTTACTTCTAACTGTATATGACAAGGAGTTACAGGAAGCAAAAGGCAAACTTAGAAGTGAGTTCTTTGGTATTTTATAGAATTTTAAAAATAAATTAAAATGTAAATGTGAAAAATACCGTCTGGCCCACTCACTGTCTATCAATGAGACCATTTCTGATGCATTTGTCAAGTGTCTGCAAGCTGAAAATGTAATACAGAGAATGAACTAGCAATTCAGAAGCCACAGTCTTTTGTAATCTGATTTAATTGGTATCCTATCATCATTTTTATATTCTGTCAACAAGACTCAAGTTACTCAACCTAAGGAAAAATGGTATATGATGGGATATATTTCAGGCGAGTTTTCACTCTCCTACCATAGCAAACTTGTTGGCAAAAAAAATATAGTTAACTAGCTATGTCAAAATTCTGGTCTTCTTTGTTTTCAACTAGCATCAATTATTGATGTAGCTCGGAACCACCAAACCTTTCTATTAGATATTGAGACGTTGCTCAGTCCTGGTTATCTCAGAGTATTGAGACATGTCATAGGACCCTTAGATACTGAATTTGAATGGTCCTTGGATGTGTCTCAATCTTCTGAGGTCACTGTAGTGCAGGTAGAATGTTCTGTCTACCGTTCTTCCTCTGGACTCCATTCCTGCCAGTCTATCACCACATCCTAACACTTCACACAAATGAATCTTCTCTACATCCGCTGTATTTGCCACATACCAAATGTTGTGAAACAAATACAAAACCTTCTGCTACTCCTGCCAATCTAAAGATAAAATTAATACCAACCAACTTTCTAAATATAACAGGAAAAAGTATTACAATTAGAGAGCTGTTAATTTATGTGGAGGGCCATCTATTCCCAAACCCATTGTCTTCTAAACATAAAAATAAAGTACATTTCCAATTTTTTTTATCATGTTCATTTGAAGTAAATGTTAAAGTTACCTTGTAATTATCTTTACAGAGTAACATTTTTAAATTCCTCTTTGTAAAAGGCAAATGCACAAGATAAGTACAGATGAAAATCTCTGGCAATTCAATTTATAAAACTTTCATGATTTTGTACTTATCTTCAGGAAATAGCTTTTGTGCCATTAGTAGGTACTAATTGTCTGGTATCATTAAGATACAATGGCAAGACAAAAGAAATTAACCCTGAATTTCTATCTATAAAACAGAATATTTTTATTACCAGGTACAGCCTGGTAATAGAGTTCATTGTGTTCTCTAAACATGCCAGGATATTTAGTTGCATTTGCAAGACTGCAATGTGAGTTAATGAGGATGTGTGATCATCAAATTCATCTTTATATTCTCTTCCTCTCATTTTTACTTTCAGCTTCTTTCTGTCTTACTTTCTAAGATAGATGCTACTCTGCCTAATTCTTCAATTTCATCAGAAACAATGTCATAAATAAACTTGTTATACAAGAAAGAGAATTGTTTACTCTTCTGTTTGAACCATTCAACTCCACTCTACAATAGGCAGCAAAATTGAGCCAAATGAAGGTTGAGAGACATCATGAATTCATCAGAATAATCACACATTAAGGTTGTGTACTATAAGCCAGAACTATATTAGCATTCTGGTTATTAAACCTTCCTAATTAAATTTGATTTTATTTCCCCCCTTCATTACAGTAATTGCAGACTAACCATATTGCCTTTCTGTGTTAGAGAAAATAAACCTTTATTCTAAGCAAAGCAACAATTTAAACTTTCAAAGTCAAACGTATCCCTCAGATGAAACATTTTTTATGCCTCCGCAAAGAAATAAGGAGGGTCAGTATTTTATTTCCATGGTTCCAGATGTTCCTGTAAAATAGGGAATTATATATTATCTGCTATATGTTAGTCTCAGACTTTCCTTCTTTTTTTCCATTAAAAAAATGCTTTCAAAATACAATAAAGTAAAAGCAGTTAAACTGACAACACAGATTTGATGACTTGGAAACAGAGATCCACATCTTAAATTTTAGTTGAGTGCTTTGTGTTTTGTTAGGATCTAGTGGGTATGATGTACTGGAGAAACGTAAAGACGGTGTCTATAGACCATCCACTACAAAACACAGGCAAGTGGCACTGGAGCTTGAGAGGGAGGAGGAGATATACAATCCATTATCAAAACAAAGAAAATGGAGCTAAATCTTTGGATGTGGTTAAGATTGTCTGAGAAAAAGTAACTCAAGTATAGGAATTCAATTATCTGTGGCAAAGTAAAAAAAAAAAAAAAGAAGTTTATTTAACTGAAGATTTCATGAAAAGAAATACTAAACAAAAATATTTAAAACTATGTAATTGGAGTTAACTCACAAAGTGACAAGACATTACTAACATTTTAGTTCTAAGAAGCCATTCAGGTTTTTGAATAGTATATAAAATGGAGGTAATTAAACTAATATTTTAACTTAGTATTTTATATGTTAACCTTTTCTCAGTGCTATTCTGACCAATCACACTTATCATGATAATTATCAAAGGAGAATAACAATATAGACTTTCATTTATCTCTGGTCTAAATAAAAAAAAAAATTAGGAATGCGCATGAAATACAACATGCCTCAGCAATTACATTTTTGTTCTACTTAAGTAAAAGGGAAATGACATGAGTGAAGTAAAATCGGGGCTATGTACTTTATTTGACAAAGATGATTGTAGTATGACAATGCAGGATCTAAGGGGTTAGGGTAATTAGAGGATGGCAATTTCTGTGTTTAGCTTAAGGAACTATTTCTTTCCCATGGAGTAACTGCTAATGCTTTTATTTTTCTTAAGAAAAATGTAATTGGAAATTATATTATTGCTCTGAAGCCAACTGAACACATACATAAATCAGTATTTACTTCACTGCATTTGGGTTATTTGTGGATACATTTAAACTTTTGAGTGATACAAATTATGTCCTTTCTCCAATAGGCCAGGTCATAAACAAAACATAAAGGCTGTTTCCAATGTTCCCAACATAAAAGGGGATGCTTATAGTTTCATACATTAAGATGATTATGTTAGTTACTCAAAATTTTAGTAATGATGTAATTTATTTCTCCCTGTGAACTTCATTGATTCATTCATGGTGCACTTTAATTTGAGTGTAAAAAGTAACAAACACACCACTGTAAATGTTAGGTTCTCCTTCCCTTTTATGACAGCCGTTTCAGTGTAAGTTATTACATAGCATAAGGAGACTTACTCTGAGAAGGAACAAAACCCCAACATAATGAGAAATTTGGTTATATAGGGGTTACGATGAAAAGATTAATATGTCAAATGTCTCCAGCTTGTTTAGTTGGTGTCTTGTTGTCAGCTTTTGTTTCATTTGGACATTTTTGATTGCTCATATCTCTGGAGTTAATAAACTTACTGTCTCAAGAAGTATTTTGTATTTTCCTTTCATGTACACTTCTAAAGAATGTCTTATGATTCATTTAGAAATGAATGAAATACCATTAATTCTACCACAAAATTCTTATATATGTGTTTGCAAGGGTTTTTCTTTCATAATTAGTTAGAAATAGAATGCAAAATAGAGTATCTAAGTTTTGTTTTCTAATGTATGATTTTCATTATATAATGTAGACACAGTTTTTCTTTTTTAATTAATTAATTTTTCTATTTATTATAATTTATTCACTTTGTATCCTGCCTGTGGCCCCTCTCTCCTCTCCTCCCAATCCGACCTTCAGTCCCTTTGCTCACCCTATGCCCCTCTCCTAGTCCACTGATAGGAGAGGACCTCCTCCCCTTCTAAGGGACACAGTTTTTCAATTACAGCACTGCTAACATTCTGAGTAGAAAATAATTTTGCTAACCTGACTCTTGTTAAAATAAAAAACATAAATAATTTACAAGCATTTCCAGTTTGTCAAATATCCTATGTTTGAGAATCAGAGTGTACACCACATTTAACTGTCAACAGGTACATGATAAATTCTTAAAGGGAGGCACTTGTGCCATAATATCAATGAATCAGAAATTTGACAATACTATTGACTGCTTTCTGATGAAGGACCTCTTAAAAGACTCAGTTAAGTTGGTAAGAAGATATGGGGTTCTGTGAAATTTCTTTTCGAGAAAAATCTACTTCTGTGTTCCTGTAGCAATTGGAAGTATTAAACTCTGAGGAACTTTTCCTGTGGACACAGGGGGATAAAATTCTGGCTGGCTATTAGGTAAAGCCCACCACTATTTTTTTTTTATCCTGTTGACCTCTGACACAGACACATTCTTTATGACATATAAGTTGAGACTGGAACACTGGGGCTAAACCAGCAGGACAGGAATCACAATCTGTTGTGATCTGATTGAAGTGATACATATGCATTGACGTTAAATCCTATCAATATGAGACAAGTTATTCAATAAAGGTGGATACCTACTGTCATGAATAGCAGCTAAGATATACCTGGGCTGATCTTAGAGTCTCCTTCCATAACAATTATTCTGGCAAAACATTATATCTCACTGACTATGTCAATATTACCAAGTCATATATTTTTTTAAAACACAACTATCTTGCACAGTTGCCCAACACTTAAAAATTAATAATGCACACTATATACTATTGCGATGTAATTTTGAAGAGCCACCAATGAAACGATGTTTCAGGTAGATAAGTTAAATCTGAATTGTCAGAATAGAGATGGTATCTCCAAGATGATAGGAAGCACTCGTGTTGAAATAGGCCCATACATATTAATAAGATGAGGATGGAGAGTACAGCTGGCAAAAGGAAAACGAAACAAAACAAACACATACAGGAACTGATAGCGTATGCTTCCAAGTTAACTACACCAGGACCTTCAGCTAAAAGAAAAAAAAAAAAATAGCTGTTTGGGGCAGCTTGGCTAGGCATTAAATTTTCAGTAGTTTCAGAGCAGTCTCTTCCATCGCATTCCCCAAGGTCAAGCCTCTTTTAACATAATGGCTCAGAATGAGCAGTATATTGTACTTCATGACACAGCACAGACATGAGCATACACACACCACTTCAGTAAACACTCCATGACTTCCCAGTCTATTCTGAGTCCATCCTAGCATAATACAGTCTTCTTCCTGATTGTACTAGTAGATGGCATTTCATTTCAAAAGGGATGGTCAAGACCTACTGAATCATTAAATTGATTTCATGTCCCACTAATTAATATTGATTGTCTGTTTGGAAAGCACTCACCCACTCCAAGATGCTCATGTTCTCCTCATAAGTAATTATATACATGGGATCTGGTCAGCATTTGAAGGCCTCGTTAGAATCCACCTCCCTTCCATGCTGCTCTGCTGGGGTCTAATAATGTTAGCCTGAAAAGCCCTTGTGAGAAAGTAGGGTGTTCCTCTGCTGAATTACTTTCATTCACTAGAGCCAATCATTAGTACAAAATTTTAGTGTTTATTAATGATAAAACACTTCTGTATCCTGATGATAAAGTGAATGTCTCATCCTTTATTCTTCTTTTCACCTCTGAGAATGAAACAGAATTTTGTTCTTGTAATTTCTTTTTCTCTTAATGATCACTATAAAGTATGTTTCTAGGTATGAAGTTCAGCAGCTCCTCAAATATATCCTACTCGTTTTCTAAAAACATTTGAAACTGTCAACATTGACTTTTTTAGGCTGGAAGTTCAGGAAATAAAAATAATGATTTATATTATTAAGTTAGTCCAAAAGTTAATAAAACAGAGGGAGAAAGAAAACCCAAGGGCCCATCAGGTCAAACAGGTTGACATCAGTGTCCTAATTTCTTTCCTAATAAAAAGTAACATATTAAAGATATTTTCAGCATGTAGATGATGACGGGTTAGCATACCCAAGTGTGTCCGTCACTTTGGCCAATAAATTTTTTGAACTGGCCAATCAACTGCCCAGGTATTTCAGGTGAGACCAGCATCTGTGAACATGTTAGGAAAGTTAGCTCTGGACATGGAGGTCAGTTGGTCCTAACTAGCCCATTAGAGTATGTCCTGGAGAACTTGGCCTCATTAGCACTTTGAAGGCTGACCCAATGATCTGTGAAAAGCAAGTGAAATAGTTCAGGACTATTAAGACTTTTGGATCAAGTACAAGGTTAGAACTATTTCTTAATGTTAAAGAGTTCTATTCAATTTCTTAAATATTTCAGCAAAAGTACATACCTCTGCATTTCTGGAAAGCTGATAGGAAAAATAAAAATGACTAGAGCATACATTATATAGATTAAAAGCCTTAGAAGTACAGTTCAAGTTTTAAATCTATGGCTTAGAAATTCAACTCACACAGTTTTTAAATACTTTGCTATTAATATAAATATGTCTGCACAGGGTATAAAAGGGCTAAGCCCTCAGTTTCCCAGGGTTTTTTCCAGTCACTACACCCTTTGCAATATTATAAATGAAGATTATTATTTATAATTATTGCAATTATTATAAATAACTTATGAAAGTTGGGAAACAATCACAGAGGAGACTGGGCACAATCATCATTTTCTCTTATTTTCATTCCCATTTAGATATATTTAAAGTACAAGGTACATAATACCGTTGGAATTACTAGTTAGTATACTAATAGTGTCGATTTTCCTGCCATCTTGTTTTATTTCTGATAGATTTGTTCTATATGTGACAAAGCAATGTTAGCCTCCTTAGTATTTGTGAAGAAATAAGTAGTTCAGTGTATTTACTAGTGCCTTGCAAATCATCACTATCATTTTGATATTGTACTTGGTAGCTGCATTTCATCAGCTAGTATCATCTATTTGTAAAGATGATGTTGAGTAGATGCTAAAGAGATGTAATAGGTCACGTGGTGAGTTCCAAAGAAGAGAGATGACTCGAAAGCAAATCTGGATAAAAGTTAGGGAGAATGGTCTGGAGCACATTTTATATATAACATATAAGATATACTTATTTTTCAAATAATGCATGCAGCAATAATAAGCAAAATAAAATATATCTTTCAGAAGTCATTTGTAATAGCTAGAAATTTAGAGTAATTTGAAAAAAAATGTTATAGAAAAATCTGGCACACCCTCACATAATTTTCTCCAATGGTTATATTTTTCATGTAAGTAACACAAACTCAAAGCCAGAAAATGTAACATTAGCAAAATGCAGAAATGTAATTTAATGCTATTTTACTACATCTCAGCAACTACATCAAAATCAAATGCTTTATATTCAGAAAAATACTTACTTTTCTGTAACCTGCCATCACATTTCAGTTCATAATAAAAATAACTGCAAGTATTTCTTGTGTATACAAGAAGGAGTGCATAAATAAATGTTATATTTTTTTTCAACCATAAAAACAAAATTTAGAAAATTCTGAGATTGAATCTTTCTTGCATTTGTCCATAGTTTTACTGTCTCTAGATCTTTCTTCACATCCATTTTGTTTCAAAACTCCTTTTAACTTCACATGTTTTCTTTTATATGAGGGTTTCATGATAATCTTTATCTCCCAAGTCTTGGTGACTTGATTCTTTTTCTCTTACTCCATTAATTTTTTTTAATATTGCTTTTTCATGAACCCCCCCTTCTCCACACTATCAGATTAGTGCACATTTCAACCTGCATCAGAGAGGCTTCCTTCCTCTGTTGATGGCAATTAACAAAAAGTCAAAAAATTGGTCAACCTGCAAAGAATATTACTGTTGAATACTCAGTCTGAAATGGATTATCTACATCATTCCCCTGCCTCCAAGGATTACAGATTATCACAGAAGAGAAGCAAAAGAGTTTAATAGCCTGTTGTAACTGGGGACTTCAGTGAAACAAAACAGTATTTGCTAAGCATGACATGATCGTTGAACAAATGAATTCAGAGCAGATGTATCTACTTTCACGTGACCTGGACAAGATTAAGCCAACCACAATTATACCATGTATGAGGCCAGACTTCTTCAACTCCTCCCAGATGAGGGAAAACTGGAAAAATGACGACTGGAAAAAAAAATCACTTTTTTCTTTTTTTATATAATTTTTATTTTTTAATATCAATTACAGGTTATTTACCTTGTATCCCAGCTGTAGCCCACTCCCTCATTTCCGCCCAATCCCACCCTCCCTCCTTCTTCTCCTCCCTGCTCCTCTCCAAGTCCACTAATAGGGGAGGACCTCCTCCTCTTCCAACTGACCCTAGCCTATCAGGTTTCATCAGGACTGGCTGCATTGTCCTCCTCTGTGGCCTAGCAAGGCTGCCCCTCCTCCAGGGGGTGGAAGGAAGTTGTCAAAGAGCGAGCCTGTTCCCCTTACTAGGGTAACCCACTTGGATGCTGAGCTGTCATGGGCTACATCTGAGCAAGGATTCTAGGTTATCTCCAATGCATGGTCCTTGGCTGGAGAATCAGTCTCAGAAAAGACCCCTGTGCCCAGATACATTTGGTCCTTGTGGCACTCACTTTTAATCCAAGATGCTGCACTGGAAAGACTGTCCATGGTTTTGAAGGAAGCCCTAAATGGAGACAGTGGGTTTTTTGAGAGAGCTTACGTAAAGTCAAGAGGAAACAGCTGTTTGAAGAGAGGAGAAAAATGGAAGGTAAGTAAGGTGTGGGAAATAAACAGTGCGAACATTGGGCATCCAACACCTATCTTGGCGCATCAAGTGTGAGTCCGGGGAGTGTGCTCCAAAGCATGCTGGCAGAAGCAGCATTTATAAGTTACTGAGAAATGCAATATTCTGATCCCTGTGTTGAACTCACTAAGCCTGATACCTTGGGGATGAGGCCAGGAAACACGTGTTTTGTGCCACTTTCTCAGTATTTTTGTTGCATATGATGCTGAGGATCATAGGGCAAGGGCAAGAAAGCTATGCCTGGGATCCATACAAGTAAACCATCCCTACTCAGTAAGCAAAAAAAAAAAAAAGCCCAATTCAAAGCTTGTGACTGCTGTCATGTCAGTATTTATGTGTTGGTCAATATAAATTACCTATGGACAATCTTCCAGTGAGGGGAGCTGCCAGGCTCCACAAGTTGAGGAAATGAAAATCTAATGTTCATGGGTAGAGAGATTCTTGGTCTTGTAAGTTTAAAATAATATGGTTATTAATTGTGATTATTGCTGCTGAAACAATGAAAATTTAGTACTGAGGAGTAGTACACATGAAGAGGGTTAAAGTGTAAATTTTGTTGTGCGTTTTACCTCTTGAATTTTTCTTTTAACTTTCCTTTACTGTGATATTGTTGTAGCAAACAAAGTATAATGATTCCTTTCTTTTTCAGAATTTAATGATGAGGTGTTTTACATCACTTTCTTTGAGCGTATGCAATTCGAATGTTCATTAGTTTTCTGAATTTGTAGAGATGCATCATTTGCCAAATTTCTAGAATTTTGAACAGATTTTCTGAGTACAGTTTCAGCCACACTCATATTTCCTCTCTCTCTGAAAATTCAAGGGCAGAAAAGTCTTCCTCTTGCAGTCCAGCAGAGATTCAAGGTCATTTCCACATTGTGTTTTGGTCCTTTGCTCTCTTCTTTAGGCTAGATGATTAAATTTCTAAAAATTATTTGCTTATTTTGTTCAGGGAGAGTTATAGGATTGGATGTGGTGTGTGTGACTATATGAATATGTCTGTGTTGACATATGAGTCTGTGTATGTGTCACAGTGTGTCTGAGTTTTTTCCAGGTGCCTCTGTGAATCTGTGTTTCTCTGTGTGTATGTGCCTGTTGTTTGTGTCTCTGAGTATTTGTATGTATGTAAACATGTGTATATGTGCGTTTAGTCTATTTTTCTATGTGAATGTGTCTCTCTGTGAGTGTCTGTGTTTGTGCACAGGTTTGTGTGTTTGTGCATAGTTCTACACGTGTGCTATGTGTAAATATATCTGCAGGTGGATGTTTCAGAGAGGTCAGAAGTATTCTGCGTCTATAACTTTATGCTTTATTTCTTTTGACACAGGGTCTCTTAGTACCCTGGCACTAGGGTGGCTGGCCAGCAAACTTAAACTGTCACTACGTCTATTTATTTCACTCCTGCCCAGAAAGGTCCTTTCAGGCATGAATGTCCACCACTGGTTATAACATAGATGCAGAGATCCATGCCCAGTTCAGCTCAGCAAATACTCTTTGGCACTAAGCCATCTCTGTGGTCTTTACATTGGATACATTTTAATTATTTTATCTTTGAGTTCACAGATACTTCCATTTTGTTAAACATATTTATTGATGATTTTTATTTGGTTTTGGTAAGTGTAATTTTAATCAAATATTTCTGCTTGTTTATACCTTATATTTTGTGATTGCTTAGATGAAATCTATGTTCGATATGTTTATTTTATTTTTTTGTTTTTTAAAACAGGGTTTCTCTGTGTAGCCTTTGCTGTCCTGGACTTGCTTTGTAGACCAGGCTGACCTTGAATTCACAGAGATCTGTCTGCATCTACCTCCCAAAGTGCTGGGATCACAGGCATGTGCCACCACACCCAGCTGTGTTTAAATCTTGTGAAGATTCAGAATTGCTCTTTGAAGCCTTTCTGCAATGGCTGCTTTAAAATTGTTGTCAAATGATTCCAGCATATTTGTCATTTTGGAGTTCTTGCTCATAACCTGCTGTCTCTCTCTCCACTGTGGGCCCTCTTTAAGCATACTGCTCTTCAGTACTAAATTTAAATTGTTTCAGCAGTAATAATTACAATTATTATGACTTGACTGTTTCCTAGATATTTTGGTATTATGTTGTTAGACTATATCTATTGTCTTAAAAGGCCCCTTTGGGCCCTGTGCTAGCAGAAAGAAGTAACTCGCTATCTGCCACTTATGCAGACACTGACACTATGGGCACAATATTGGCACTCTTTAAGAGGAAGAACCCCAGCTTCCTGCAGTTTTCCCAATGGCATCTTGGGGTGGGTTGGCTCTGGTGGCGTGCACATTATAGATAGTAATGCTTTGATTCTATGAGCTTCCTACTCAGCATTCTGAGGTTAAGGCATGGCCTTTCACTGTGGTGTTTGGCTTTGATAGGACTACTATTGTCCTGACATTTCTGTTAGTACAGATTGATCCTTTTCTGGTCCTCTCACGTTAGTAAATAACTTTCCTTTCTTAATGTCTTCTGTTTGTTCCTCCACTTTGATATTTCCGTGTTCTGGCTTCCCCAGTTCTCAATTGTGGACAAAGTGCACAAAAAGAAAACCCTTTTCCACCTCTTGGTTCTAAAGGTCCATAGTAGTTTTTCTGTCATCTATGCTTTCTATGGTTTTCTTATGTCTTATGTAAAGGCATTCATTAAGAATGTCTAGCTGTACAGGCTCTAAGAGCAACAATCGATAAATGGGACCTCATGAAGCTGAAAAGCTTCTGTAAAGCAAAGGACATAGTCATCAAAACAAAACGACAGCCTACAGACAGGGAAAGGATCCTCACCAACCCTATATCTTACAGAGGGCTGATATCCAGCATCTATAAAGAACTAAAGAAGTTAAAAAGCAGCAAATCAAGCAATCCAATTTAAAAAAAGGGGTACAAAGCTAAACAGAGAATTCTCAGTAGAGGAATACAGAATGGCAAAGAAACACTTAAAGAAATGCTCAATGTCCTTAGCCATCAGATAGATGCAAATCAAAATGACCCTGAGATTTCACCTGACACCTACCAGAATGGCTAAGATCAAAAACTCTAGTGACAACACATGCTGGAGAGGTTGTGGAGAAAGGGGAACCCTCCGCCATTGCTGGTGGGAATGTAAACTTGTATAACTACTTTGGAAATCAGTCTGGTGCTTTCTCAGACAATTAGGAATACTGCTTCCTCAAGATCCAGCTATACCACTCCTAGGCATATATCCAAAATAGACTCAAGTACACAACAAGGAAATTTGCTCAACCATGTTTGTAGCAGCTTTATTAGTAATAGCCAGAACCTAGAAACAACCCAGATGTCCCTCAGTTGAGGAAAGGGTACAGAAATTGTGGTATTTACACAATGGAATACTACTCAGCAATTAAAAATGAGGAATCATGAAATTTGCAGGCAAATGGTGGGACCTAGAAACGATCATCTTGAGTGAGATATCTCAAAAGCAGCAAGACACAGATGGTATATACTCACTTATATAGACCTATAAGATAGGATAAATATACTGAAATCTATCTACCTAAAAAAGATAAACAAGAAAGAGGACCCAGGGTACAATGATCAATCCTCACTTAGAAAGACAAATGGGATAGACATTGGATGTAGGAACAAACAAGTAACAGGACAGAAGCCTACCACAGAGGGCCTCTGAGAGACTCTACCTAGCAGTGTATCAAAGCAGATATTAAGACCCATAACCAAACCTCCAGTAGAGTGCAGGGAATAAAAAAAAAGGAGGGGGTGTGGTTTAATACAACCTGGAGAGGACAGGAGTTCCACAAGGACCAAATATATCTTGGCACAGGGGTCTTTTATGAGACTGTTCCTCCAAACAAGGACCATGTATGGATGCAACCTAGAGCCCCTGCTCAAATGTAGCCCTTGGTAGCTCAGTATCCAACTGAGTACCCTAATAAGGGGAACAGGGACTGTTTCTGACATGAACTCAATGGAAGGCTCTTTGACTCCCCCAGGGAGGAGCAGCCTTGCTAGGCCACAGAGGAGGACTTTGCAACAAGGGGAGGAGGTTCTCCTTATCAGTGGACTTGGAAAGGGGCAGGGAGAAGATGAGGGAGGGAGGGTGGAATTGGGAGGGAAAGAGGGAGTGGGATACAGCAGGGATACAAAGTTAACAAGCTGTAACTAATATTTAAAAAATTAAAATTAAAAAAATATGCTGATCACACAAAACTCAAACATTCAATTAAAAAAAAAGAATATGTAGCTGTGTTTCCTGGGATTAATAAAGAGAGGTGGGTATTTGCACATGTATGCAGAGTCAAAAGTCTCTAGCCTGGATGATCTTGAAAGAATAATGTACTTCCAATAAAAGCTATTTTGATATTTTTTAATTCTTCAATGTAAAACAGGATTTCATAGTCATAATTCCATGCATTTGTTTAGTTGTGATGCAGATGTAGGATGGAATTTAAGCATCTCTAATCTAGTTCAGCACTTAAGACTTCTGCACCTGTTCAAAACTAATGGCCTTACTTATATCAGCAGCCGCAGAATAAATGCTATGGGGCTTCTGACACCTTTTGTCACCTTTATCACTGTTAGCCATCGGTGTTGTGAAATAGCATCCAGAAGCTTTCTCCTCAAGTCCCTGAGGTAAGGTGCTGGCTGCATAGTGTCCATACCTTATAGCTAATAGTAAGGGCACAGTGTAAATATTATACAACCAGATGACACAAAACAAGAGTTAGAAATTCCATTGCATAGAAGATATGCTTATAAACACAAACTTGCGTGTTTGTAACAATATACTTTCACACATAGAGATAAACTTGCAAGCTTGTGAGTTTTAAAAGTATCCTAAATAATATAACTGAGATCTATAACTTTATGATTATTCTTTCTACTCACGGTTTTGGGGGCAGCTCTTCATTAAGCAAAAGTATTTAACACACAATAGCTTATCATTTCTTTTAATTCAACTATTATCAAGTATTTATTAAATAATGATTGTTTGATGCTTCTTAGAGACATAATATTAATAAAACACCTTAGAGCCTCTCCAAGCTTCAAGACATTGAATTTCATTTAAACAGACAAAGACAATATTTATGAAAGCATGTCAAATATGTCCAAGAAAAAGTTATAAGGGCAGCAATCTGTAACCACTTTGACATTACCTCAAGCTTTTTTCTAGAATCATTTCTTCCTTTATCATCCCCAGTTCATTCTCTTTGAAACGTCTATCCATATGCCAATGTCAACAGAAAGTCAAGTTTTCACTGAAGATAAACTCTTAGACAACAGAATTTTTTCTCAAAATTTCCTATCTCAAGATTATCTAGTTAAAACTACCTTTGAAAAAAAAATAGTCACATTTTTGATCAATCATTAATTTCTCAAACAGATTTCCAGCTTTTTAAATAACTTATTTGCAAAATGAGTGCTATAAAGACCTAGGTGCTCATTGACTCCTCTCTGTAGGTGCGTGGCAGATAGAGGAGTGGACATAGAGGTTTTCCCAGGGAATAATCTACACTGGATATCTGTGCTGTCACTGTTGTGATCCTAAGCAAAGAGCCTTGGCTTCACAAACTTGTTCCAGAATCAACTTTGTCATGTCACACTTGCATGACTTTGAATTTAACCTCCATAACTGTTTTCTTTTATCTCTCTAAATGAGTTTGTGGAGAATATTAATTCCAATGATACAGTAACATTTTTTGTTATATTGCTCTTCTGGTATCTGGCACACTCCAACAGACAAAGGATACTCCTAGGAAGGATACGGTACAAAGGTTAAATGGCAGGTGGTGTTCTCAGGTTAGATCACAAATGAAAATGTTGGTAATAGAGAAAACTAGGGCACTATGACATGCCTAGTAGAATCATATGACTGAGTATAAGTGACTAACTAGAGTCTGGTATAGAGCTTAACCCTAAGAAACACAGCACCACCCTTTTCATGACTGTGTTCTATTAGCAACTAATGACTGAATTGCATGACCTTAAAAGTGTTAGACTTAGTTAGACCACAACATGGATTCGCTGTACTATCATGCTTATTTATTTATTTATTTTTAAGTAAATTTTTATTTTTTTTAATTTTTTATTTAACTTTTATTAATTATACTTTATTCATTTTGTATCCCCCCTTAAGCCCCTCCCTCCTCCTCTCCCAGTCCCACCCTCCCTCCCCTTTCTGCATGCATGCCCCTCCCCAAGTCCACTGATAGGGGAGGTCCTCCTCTCCTTCTTTCTGATCTTAGTCTATCAGTTCTCATCAGAAGTGGCTGCATTGTCAGGGTTCTAGGTTATCTCCATGAATAGTCCTTGGTTGGAGTATGAGTCTCTTGGAAGTTCCCTGTGTTCAAATTTTCTTGTTCTGTTGCTCTCCTTGTGGATTCCTGTCCTCTCCAGCTCTTACTATTTCCCACTTCTTACATAAAATTCCATTCACTTTGCCCGACAGTTGGCCATCAGGCTCAGCATCTGCTTTGACAGTGCACGGCAGAGGCTTTCAGAGGCCCTCTGTGGCAGGTTCTGAGGTTGTTTCCTGTTTTCTTCTGGCTTTCAGAGGCCCTCTGTAGCAGGTTCCTAGTTTGTTTCCTGTTTTCTTTTTCTTCTGATGTCCTAAAAATTTTTATTTTTTAATATTAGTTACAGTTTATTTACTTATTTATTTATCCCAGCTGTATCCCTCTCCCTCATTCTCTCCCAATCCCATACTCCCTCCCTCATCTTCTCCCTACCCCTTTCCAAGTCCACTATAGGAGAGGACCTCCTCCCCTTTCATCTGAACCTAGCCTATCAGGTATCTTCAGGCCTGGCTGAAAAGTCCTCCTCTGTGGCCTAGCAGGGCTGCTTCTCCCTTGGGTTGGGGGGAGGTCAAAGAGCCAGCCATTGAGTTCATGTCAGAAATAGTCCCTGTTTCCTTTACTTGGGTACCAACTATGAGCTACCATGGGCTACATCTGATCAGGGGTTCTAGGTTATATCTATACATGGTGTTTGCATGGTGCTTGGTTGTAGATACAGTCTCACAAAAGACCCCTGTGCCCATTATCATGATAATCTTAATTGAAAGAGAGAGGACCCTGACTAAAATGCTCAATCCCCATCCTGAAAGGCAAAGAGGATGGACATCAGAAGAAGAAGAAAACAGGAAACAACCTAGGAACCTGCCACAGAGGGCCTCTGAAAGGCTCTGCCCTGCACACTATCAAAGCAGACTCTGAGACTTATGGCCAACTGTTGGGCAGAGTGCATGGAATCTTATGTAAGAAGTGGGAAATAGTAAGATCTGGGGAGGACAGGAACCCCATAAGGAGAGCAATAGAACCAAAAAATTTGAACACAGGGGTCTTCCCAGAGACTCATACTCCAACCAAGTACCAGGTATGGAGATAACCCAGAATCCCTGTGCAGATGTAGTCCATGGCAACTTAGTGTCCACGTGGGTTACATAGTAATGAGAAGAGGGACTGCCTCTGACATAATCTGATCGGCCTGTTCTTTGATCACCTCCCCTTGAGGGGAGAGCAGCCTTACCGGGCCACAAAAGATGACAATGCAGCCATTTCTGATGTGATCTGATAGAGGAAGATCAGAAGGAAGGAGAGGAGGACCTCCACTATCAGTGGACTTGGGGAGGGGTATGCGTGAAGAAGGGGGAGAAAGATGGGACCAGGAGGGGAGGAGGGAGGGCCTTATGGGAGGATACAAAGTGAATAAACTGTAATTAATAAAAATAAATAAATTAAAAAAAGAAAGTTTGTATAGTGTTTATGTATCTCTACTTCCAATGGGCTGTGGATTGTATTCATTATTTTACATTCTTTTCCTTTCCAGAGCAAAACAATTATTGAGGTGCTGAGAAAATTCAAATACAATGACTTTAATTTACAATAAAGTTTTTATTTTAAAATATCTACTTCTAGTCTTTAACAGAAATTCAAATCTGCCTAATTTATTGCAGTAAGGGCAAATGACTACCTGAGGACCAACGATGACATTAGTTTGGGTACTATATCCTTTTAGATTAGTGATTTTTTTTCACAGAGATCTCCTAGGTAAAGTGAGATAAAATTCATTTAAAAGCTCTCAATAAGACAAAGAAGTTCATAAAATATACGAGACAGAGCAACAGATAAAAAGAAAATTCTCACCAAACTGTCTCCTAATTTCTGTTATTTATTAGAACAAGCACAGGTAAAAATCAACTTTGAAAATTTCTGCATATGGTATCTAATACATGATAACGTTGTATTTAGAGTTGAATATTGCATGTCATTAGCACTCTTTGGAAGTCTGAGACAAAATAGCATGTGTCACCTCTTCCAACACTGGAGAAGGCTGATTTATTAGAAAGTTTACGTATCATTATGCTGTAGCCCTGCTTCACAAAGACAGAATAAATAACCAATCACACTGTGTCAAAATAGACTCACTGAAGAGGTACAAAAAGAAAAATTCAGTATTACTCTTAGAAGCACTCCTATATGAGGTTCTTAAGCATTTTACTCTGACCTTTCTCAACTTAGTTGCTGCAAGAATTTTTTTGCTTGTATAATTTTTAATCTTTTTTATTAATTACAGTTTATTCACTTCGTATCCCAGCTGTAGCCCCCTTCCCCATCCCCTCCTAATCACATCCTCCCTCCTTCTTCTCCTATGCCTCTCCCCTAGTCTAATGATAGGGGAAGACCTCCTCCCCTTCCATCTGACCCTAGTCTATCAGGTCTCATCAGGACTGGCTTCTTTGTCTTCCTCTGTGGAGTGGTAAAGCTGCTTCCAGGACAGTTTTTAGAAGATAAAGCCCTTCTTGCTTTCCCCAAGGCTCACGCTGGCCTGATGCTTCGCAATGGCTTTGCTCTGTTGCTTTGGAAGGCAAAAGACGTCATGCAAAAATTACCCCATATTTAAGTACTTAAACAAATAAAGCTACAAAAATGATTCATTTTATAGTCTTGACATTTTTGACCAAAGCCAGGAAGCTAAGAGGAGACAGTGCCATGATGCTAAAGAGTGATTAGCAATTAGGATCATTTTAACTGAAAGAAAAATCACAGTTATAGTATCCTGTTTCTCTAAAACAGTTCCTCCATTAAAAGAGTGGGTAGGGACATTGGCTAGTAAGAGTCATTACAAGAAACTTAATACGTGGTGCAAATAGAAAAGATACAGGCTGAAATAAAACTGTGCCTAAGAGCCCCGCCACTGTAGTTAGAGATGAAGAACTGTGGCATTCTGAACAGTAAATCAAATTTACTGTGATGTTGGAATGGAGAGAATTTCTCAAACATATTCTACCTCTTCTCATTCTCCTAATTGGTCACTGGAAATTACTGAGCCAACATTTCTGGCAGAGATGAAAAACGTATTTTAGAAATATTTTTATACTGTAAATATCAAGTATTACCACATCATTTAGAGACTGTACTTTCTCAAACTTAATGAAGCCCATTACTCCCTCCAAACATGTTAGTAACCAGTTAGCATAACCACAAAAGTTCTACTTCCAAGCCATTCACTGAGCTATGGTGCAGCGTATATTTCATGAGTCAAGTCCAAGCAACCCCTTTAGGGGCTAACATAGAAGTTACAGTAAAAAATGACTGCACCTCTGGGTCAGTTAGTCTTAACTTATTTAAATATGTACTAAGAGAAAGAAGATCATATAACATCTTAGAATCTGGACTTGGAACCAATTTATGTTGAGAACAAAAATGCCTCCTTAACAAATATTTATAGAAAAGGATTTCAGGTTATGTGCACAGCATCAAGTGCTACATTTTATTCTTATTAATGTTTCATAAACATTTGTATGAAAAACAATATGCTTTCCTCTCCTTCTAAGTATTAAGTAGAATTATAGCAGCATCTGCTTCCAATAGTGGAGTGCCCAAGCTATCCAGGCCTTGTCATAAATTCCACAATGCATTAAGATGTCATTAAATGTACCCCCTGTGATTGTCTCCTCGTTTACATTCTCTGAAAGTCATCAGGTAAAAATCCAGTGAACTGGGAATAATGTGTCCTGCTCTCCCTTCTGCCACAAAGCAAATGCCATCCAGACTCTCCCCTCCATGTTCAGCCTCCTCCAGTGCTCCTTGGCTGAGCTTTTCAAGGGAACATGTACATATGTACTAAATACACATTCCTCAGAGGTTCTTAAAAGATCACAGTAATAGCATACAAATAAAGTTTTAAAGTTGTCCAGAACGTTACAGACAAAAATAGAAACTCTTGCCAAGCCTGCATCTCTGTTGTAAAGCACAGGTGACTCTGAGACTGAGCAAGAAGGAGATTGAAAGAAAACTGTAGGTTAAAGCAACCCTTGTCCCTCAGTCCTAGTCTTAATGTCCTCACTATGAGGATTCCACAGACACAGATTCTCAGAGTGAGACAGGACTTAGAACTCACCTACTTCAATTCCCACCCAGAGCAGGATGCCCCCAGGTCACCATCCTCTGTTACATGAGTACTTATAGTAAAGAGAGCCTAGGTGTTTGTAAGAATATTTATCTTCTTTGTCATTCAGATGAACTCATTTTAGCATTCCTACAGGAAAATCCTCAGTGCTTTTATAATACCTTCTCACTCCTGTCTTAATAGTGAAATTTGTTCTCTCTCAGAGGCCAGACTCATTTTTTTCATTTTGATTGCCACTGTTTAATACATGACAGTGTTGTTGAGTTATTCTAATACTTCTGATTTTTTTCTATCTTTGTCACTTATTTTGAAATCACTATTGTGCAAAGCAACATGGGTTCCTGCCTATCTCAGGGTTTCTATTGCTGTCAAGAAACACCATAACCACAGCAACTATTATAAAGAAGAACATTTAATTGAGGCTGGCATTCAGGTTCAGAGGTTTAGTTCATTATTGTCATGGCAAGAAGCATGATGGCAGTCAAGCAGATACGGTAATGGAGAAAAAGCTGAGAGTTCTCCATCTGGATCAGCGGGCAACAGGAAGAGAGGGCAATACTGGGCTTAGCTTGAGCTTCTGAAACCCGGAAGATCACCCCCCAGTGACTTACTTCCTCCTGTAAGGCCACACCTTCTAATCCCTGCCATACAGTGCCGCTCCCTAATGACCACATATTCAAGAAGATGAACCTAATGGGGGTCATTCCTGTTCAAACCACTACACTACCTAAGTTAAAATTGTAATGATACTGTTGTCAAAGTTATCAGGGAATAGAATCTTTACATACTTTTTTTAAAATTACACTCAAAACATTTTTGTTTCTATTGAAAAAAAAAAAAGCTGTGAATTTTAATATTGTCCATTGTGCTTTGGATGAAGTCCCACAGAAATTTGACAGGAAAGATGCTTGCATGTTTTTGCTTGTTTTCTTGTTGTTTTGTTTTGTTTTGATTCTGAGCCTTAGCTGTCTCAGAATCACTTTCCTGGCCACAAACTCAGAAAGATGCTCCAGCCCCTGCCTCCCTGAGTGCTGGAATTAAAGGCATGTACCACCACGCATAACAAAAAGATGTTTTAGAAAAATGTTCAAATGGATGAATACATATGTATTCTGTGTTGGGAGATGGTTTTGTGCACTGTATATTCAGATGCTGATTTCTGTGCCCAGAGACCTAGTTGCAGTCTGGATCTGGGCACTGTCATTACTATTAAAGAATCTCCTGTCACAACATTGTGTAAAAATTGCTCACCATCATTTCTGACTAAATAATAAAATCTGAAATAAATACCTGGGAAGGAGAGGAGAGGAAATTTGAGTTGGAACTTGCAATCCCAGTTAGAGGGTCCCAGGAGAAGGTCACCATGAGGAAATTGCCAATAGGGAGTCACCATGAGAACAAAGATGGAGCAGGAACAGAGTGAGACTAGACGGTGGCAGGAAATAGGGTGCATGGTTGGGAAATAGTCCAGTGTAAACAGGTTAGAATACAGAAAGGGGCCCACCTTTAGTGCTTTGGATCTTATTAATAAATTCAATAGGTCTCTGTGTCATAATTTGAAAGCTAGAACAGGTGTAGAAAAAAAAAACACTATTTTTATTTTTACAATTCTACATCCAAGCCTCAGAAAAAAAGAACCAGGAATGAGGAAGGAAGTAAACAACCATTACAGACTAACACATGAATTCAAAATGATCATCAACTTTGACAGATTGAATTAATCTGTCATGTTGTATTTATTTATTTCTAACAGAAGCTATCTAATAAACATAGTTTTTATTTCTAGGCTGGGATTTCTTCCCAAATTCATATGACTTACAGATTCTAGTAATTCTGAATGTTAAAATAGTAGGTGATCCTTGTCGTAGTTTTTATCTTTGAAGTTGAATCTCTACTTTTGCTTGAGAAAGAAAGGTATAGTCATTGGGAGATAGATAGCTCTAAAAGCACCATAAAGTTGTGACATATAGAGGAGACAGCATTCTTGGTTTTGCTTCTGGTTATTGCTTAGAAAACGTACATCAGTGTTAGCAACAGTGAGCCCCTGAATTGATGCTGAAAGGAGCATGGCGAGGAATGGGACTCCCCTGTAACTGCCGGCCTTCTAAGGGCATCAAAACACCAAGTTTTCTTTTGCTTTGGTCCCCGCGAGAATAATACATGATTCTGAAGAGTCAAGGGAGAGAAAGAAGATCAGATAGGAGAGCAGAGAAAGCTGTTTCTTGTAAAAGCTATATTAGCAGGCTGCACAAGGCTTTCTCGTGCCATTTGCAGCACACTTTCTTTGTGAGGCAGCAAAGGCAATGCCAAGAAGCAGGTACCAGGAGGGAAGTGAAGGAGGAAACAAATCCAAGTGTATGAGATTCTCTGACATCTGTCTCCTCTTCCATCTGTGGGGTTTCTGTGGGCACACCAGGTCTAGGAAACCAATTTTAAATGTCACTCTCATCAGAACACAATCATATTTTCTATCAAATGTAAAAGCAGATTCCTTCTCAATAATAACACTTATACAAGATTAAACCTGTGCTGTTAGCTTTTCAGATGGAATTAAGACCATGTTAATGTCAAGGAAAACAAGACTCTACAACCCACGTGTGATGATTTAGAAACTAAATTTCCCTTGTCTCTCATCAGTGATAATTATGTGCAGGTCTGAGATGTATTTATCTATTCAGTGAAAAATAGGAAACTTGGTACGAAAAGGTCACATGAAAAAAATCTTTTTTAATTTTAAGTTTTTTTTTCACTATTCATTATTTATCCAGATTGAAACACCCTCCCTCAACTCCTCCCAGTCCCACCCTACCTCTCTCTTCCCCCCCATCCCTTTCACATAGTCCAATGAAAGGGGGAGTTCTCCTCCTCTGTCATCTGCCTTATCAGCTCTCATCAGGGCTGCCTGGCTCCTCTTTCTCTGTGGCCTGGTAAGACTGCATGGCCAGGGTCAAGTGATCAAAGAGCAGGCAATCCAGCTCATGACAGAGGCAGCCCCTGCTCCCTTTACTTGGGAACCCACATGGAGACTAAGTTCCCAATTGCCTACATCTGAGCAGAGGGTCTAGGCCCTCTCAGTTCATGGTCCTTGGTTGGTGCATCAGTCTCTGTAGGACCCTCTGGGCTCATACTTTTTAGCTTTGATAGTCTCCTTGTGGGGCTCCTGTACCCTCCATGTCTTTCTATCCCTCCCCCTTCTTCCATAAGACTCCCTGCGGCTCTGCCCAACTTTGGGTCTGAGTCTCAGCCTCTGTTTTGATCCCCTGTTGGGTGGAGCCTTTCAGAGGACCCTCTATAGTAGGCTCCCATCCTATTTCCTCTCTTCCACCTCTGGTATCCATCCTGTTTGCCATTCTGAATGATATTTAAGCATCCTACCTAGAGTCCTCCTTAGTGTTTATTGTCTTTAGGTCTGTAGATTTTAGTATGGCTATCCTGTCACACAGAAAAATCTTATTCCCCTTATTTCAGAGTCATGGCTGCTAGTACATGAAAAACTCTACAAGATAAATTAAAGACAGTTGTGCACAAACACTGGGTCTTTGTCTCAAACCCAGATTAACTTAAATTAAAATATAGAGAACATGAAATCAGTTCAGTTGGCCTTAGATAGAGTAAAATAACTAAAGCTTATTTTTCTTTATTCTACCACAGACAACTAAATATTAGTAGTAAGACTAGAACCAAAGTGTTTATTCCCCACATTCCTCTCACTCTTTAATTTTGTTTTATTTTTTACACCATACTTTGAAATGTGAATAAATTTGGATTTTCTTCCTGTATATTTAATCATGTGATTTCTTAGGATCAAAATTATGTGATGATGTTTATATTTTGCTTTCAATGTAATGTACACTTTACTAGGTAATTGGTACCCATTTATCCAGGCTCCAGCATCATGCCTGTCTGCTTCTTGCCATGATGAACATGGACTAATAGTCTGAAACTGTAAGGAAACCTTTAATTAAATGGTTTTGTTTTTTTTTTAAGATATGTCTTGGTCATGGTGTCTCTTCACAGCAATACAACAGTAACAAAGACACCCTTGTCCTGTTTTTTCTATCCACTTCTCCTCATTTCCCTCTTCCTCCCTTCCTCTTACTCTTTTATTTTTGCTCCATAAATATCAAAAACAGATAAACTGTTCATCTTTCTAATTTTCCTGAATTGTAGTGAAATTTTGTTGAATTACTACAGAGTTCAGCTGACATGCTTCTTCTGAAACTGCACCCAACACACACACACACACACACACACACACACACACATTCATATATGCCTAAAAAAAACAGCATTTCCCCTAAGGTCTGATACCAAGCTTGAAGCCTTCTTTACACAGCTTAGAATCTAGCACACAATTAATGAGAAATAATTAACATTATGTTTGACAGTCTCTTCAGAGTGGTTTTAAGTTTTGTGCTATTTAAAACCATTTTCTGAATGATTTCTCAATAATAAGCCACAGTTATTTGTCTTTTATATTATGTATATTTGAGAAAGCCATATAAACCAAGTTTTGTGTTTACATACAAATACATTTATACAAGTATATGCAAACATATATATTTTTTTCAATGTAGTTAAACTACATTCTAACAAAAACCCCAGTGCCAAACATGAAAATCACCTTTTGAGTAGTCGGTCAGGGAAGTTGGTCAAGAGATTCCTCAAGAAGTATAGGCTATTGCTTTGGCTCTGGATTGTCACACAGAACTTGAAGGCAGGACTCTATTGCTGAAGACAACACATTTTGGGTGTAGGATTTGGAACAATCCAAATAAGATATCCTGCCTGGGGACTATCTCTAATAACTCTCAAGAGAAAAAAAGTAGTCAATAGTCCTACCCAGCTAGAATACCTGCCAACCACAAGATGCAGCAGAGAGATCATAGATGTCACAGGAGAACCTACTATTACTCCACTTCTCTAACCCCATATAATTTGTAACTTCATTCTAAATAAATACCCTTATACATACAGTTAGCTCTCATTACTCATCCAAAGATGCTTCTTTGGGTAGCAGATGGATACTATTACAGAATTCCACAACTGGTCCAAACACAGAGAACAACTGACTCTGGGCTGTCCAATACCATTTGAGATATCTACAACAAAACTGATACACCTAAGGCTTAGGAAACATCGTAAAACGTGGGTTAGAAAGACTACAAGACCCAGTGAACAGCTAGAGAGTGTCTTCTAGACACCACGGGGACTCTGCATCCATGAAGTCTCAACAACAGTGTTTTCTAAATAAGACTTTACATAATGACAATGTCAGCTGACATGACAGTATGAATAGGGGAAATCTCACAAAGCCCCAGTCCTTCCTGAAACACTATAGGCAATCAATGGCTGGTGAGAGGGAAAATGGTCTGCTCTGGGAATAAAGCTTAATATATTATCCAGCCCCAAATGGCCAGCTCTAGTTATAGATAGATAGATAGATAGATAGATAGATAGATAGATAGATAGAGACATAGATAGAGACATAGATAGAGACATAGATAGAGACATAGATAGAGACATAGATAGAGACATAGATAGAGACATAGATATGGATATATATATAGTGCTGAATTAACTTCTCTCCCCCTCTGTCTCTCTTTTTCGCACATGCACACAAACACACACAGGTAAACAATAATGGTGAAATAAAAAGAGGACCATATTTGAGAGGTAGTAAAGAGGATGCCAAATAAGCTGGAGGGGTGAATGAGCAGTGGAATTTATTTACCTACAGCAGTCAAGTACAAAGTTCACAAATTTAAAACATAATTAGCAGAATATATGACACATTCCACTCTTCTTGAGGTTTAAAATATTCAGATAGGAAGTGATTTTAAAATGTTTCACATTGCCTCAAGAAGTATTCCTTTCGGTAACCTGTTAATGTTTTGTATTGGAAAAAGTGCCTATAAACCAGCAGTCTAATTCATAATAGTATAATCTTAAAGAATTATTGATGTTTCTTCTCTTCATCTCATCAAGACTCACAGTGTAAGATGGTAGAAGGACAAAGAAGAAGGTGAATGGATAAGAAGTTTCTGACTGGGCTGTATGTTCTGAGGGTCAGTGAATATTAGAACCTGGAGAAAAACTCAGTGCAAGATGGAAGACTAAATAGGGGAGAGTGTTGCTATTCTCTTCCCTGCTCCTGCAGGTTGTTAAAACAGATTATGACACTAAAATTTTGTGATGTTCTCCTTTGAAAACAATTCCTGCAATATCTAGTGTTATGGAATTGAATAAAAGTTCCACATTTAATGTATGCATTGTTAATCAGCTCTGGGGAGTTAAAAACAATGTATGCTTCTGTTTGCTCCTCATACTCTCCAGCTTCATCAGAGTCCACAGTTCACATAGCAATCAGAAGGCTACACTAGAGAGTCCTTGCTCATTACATAGTGTAGGCCTGATGTGTTTCCATGGTGACGCTACTTCCAGATCAGAAGAACCAGCGCTCTACTCACCGTTATCTGGTCTCTATTATTAAGTGTAACTGGCATCAGACACCAGCCCTCAAAGCTTCTGAAAATCAGAGAAAGACTAAAGAGAAAATATTCACATATCTTTCAAGAAGCCCAAGAATTACTGTCTAAAGGTGATAAAGACCTTGTTTTTTTGATTAAATATGTTTTATTTTTTCATCACAAGTCTTCCTATTGTCCAGAGAAAAGTAGACACCGGCAGAACACCGTATATACCTTTGAAATTGTTCAATTATCAGCATTTTACACTAATTGAGCACCACAAAGTGTTTGTGCTGTCCCAAATATTGAATTAGACACAGTTGCCCTCCCGTGACCTCAATCGTGGTGAATGCTTTACTATAAATGCCCAAAACTAATCAATTCTCATGCCAGAAGGCAAAAAAGAATCCACCAGTGATTGGCTTTGGAGTCCCATTTTCAGAAACACGGTGAGTGATGTTACAATTCTAAGTCCATGTTTCTAAGCAATAATTCACAGCTGTCCTGGTGTTGTGGGGGGGGTCCTACCTCCCCATAATTTTCTTATCAGAAGTTGTTAGGAACCCACTAATGGACAACTACTCTAAAAATTAACTCCTAGATTTGAATTGTGTGTGTTTGAGCGAATGTGCATGTGTAAGCATGTGTGTGTATATGTGTGTGTGTGTGTGTGTGTGTGTGTGTGTGTGTGTGAGTGTGTGTGTGTGAGGGTGTGTGCATGTGCGTATTCATTTGGTGGGTTGTGAACAAGTGTGTGCAGGTGTGCAGGCGGGCCAGAGTGGACCCTAGTTGTTGTTTCCCAGTTGATGTCCTCCTTGGTTTTTTGAAGCAGGGTCTCTCACCTTTGTGAAGCTCACCAAGCTAACATGCTCACCAGTGAGCCCCAAGGATCAACCTGTCTCTGCCTCCTGAACACTGGAATTATGAGCATACGCCACCCATGCCTGGGCCTCTTTACGTAGTTTCGTAGGATAAAATTCAAGTTCTCATGCTTCTACTGCAAGCAACTTCATGACAGACCTGTCTTCCTAGCCATTCTACCAAGAACCTTTTAGTTTAACCTAAAGCAGGTGTACCATTACATAAAACAGCTACTTAATTAGAAATATGTGTGTGTGCATGTGTGCGTGCGTGTGTATGTGTGTATATATGTATGATGTATATCTCCATAATACTATTAGCTATCCTAAAGTAGTATCTGCTCACTAACTACCCCCTCAAAGATGTTTCAGCATTATGCTCTGAAAAATAAAAAGATCAAATCCTTTCACTTTTGCAGCATGCAGGAACACAATGCCCATTCCTATGCTGCTACACTGAGTGTTTGTTTTCACTGGGGCTGCTCCTGCTTACTCAGAAGCAGGATTCCAGAAGAGAAATAAATCACAGCTTTTCACCTCACAAAAACAAAAATCAAGAAGAAAAGTAGTCATTACAATTGGTGGGGTCACTTCATAATGCCTTCCAGGACCCAGGCTATTTTCAATTTCTTTTCCACATTCTCCTTTGTCTACTCAGAAAGGCAGTAGCTGACAGTCAGACTCCAAACACTATGTGCCTGTTGAATCAGGAACAAAGTCAGGGAGGTGAGGAGAGCAGGACAAGAGCAAAAGAGCTCCTTTCTACAAATTTCACTCCATTTAAGATTTAGTGAGAATCTCAATAGCTGTGTGGATCTCATTAGTCAGAACTTACTCATGTGCCCCTAACTAACAGAAAAGGAGGATTAAATTTTTAGTTTTGTGGCTGTACACAATGATGAGTGTACAAAATGGCAATGATATTTCTTCCTAAAGAGGAGAAGGAGGAAGAGAAGGAGGAGAGGGATTAAGAATAAGAGGAAGGAGCATGAGGAGAAGGCAACAGAAGAAATTAGGAAGTAAACTAGCAGTTTTATGTAAAGTGGATTATAATACATCAGGTAACCATTGTTTCACGTTTCACTGTATATAGCTCTTGAAATAGGCTGTTTCTTAGTCACACAAATTCCTGGACAGCATAATGCATAGAATGATAAATATAGACAAAGTCATGTCTAGCAAAATTTTACCAATGTATGTTAAATGAACAAGGAAGGAGAGAGAGAGAGATCAGGAAGGAGGACAAAACTATAAAGCCTCAAGGCCAACCCATGACATACTTCTTCCAGCAAGGCTGCACCTACGGAAGGTGACATAACTTCCACAAACAGTGCCATCAACTGGGGACAAAGTGTTAAAATAGGTGAGTCTTGGAGATCATTTCTCTTTCAAACTACTACATTCCATCTCTGGAGCCAATTGTCTTATGGTAATCTCGTGATGCAAAATGCTTTAGCCCAACTTCCAAACTTCTCAGTAGTTAATGGTCTGAATAGTATTCAAAAGTCCAAAGCCACTTCTGAGTCTTGGGACAATCTCATAATTGTGAACATGTATTATGTATTTATGTATGCATGCATGTGTATACACACATATACATGTTACATATATATGTGTGTATATATGTGTATATATGTCATATTATACTATGGGAACACATTACATACATCCATACACTGACATTCTAAAAATGAGGAATGGGACCATAGTGGGAAGAGATTGGACCAAAACAGGACTGAAACCCAGTGGGCAAAATACAGAATCCTATAGCTCATGTTCACTATCAGGCACTTTCCATTTTGAGGGCTTGGTTGACTCTGTCCTTCTAGCTTTGTTTCCTGAAACACTGCAATAGAAGTAATATACATTACATAGACATGGTATATAAGATGTAATCCCACCAGCTAGTTTCATGGTTTTTGCTTTCTGCTGCTGTGATAAAACACCACATTCAGGAAGAAAGGGTTTATTTTGGCTTACGGGTTACAGTCCATCACCAGGGAAAGTCAAGCCAGGAAGTCGATACAGCGAAAAGGAGGCAAGAACTGAAGCAGAGAACACAGTGGGATGCTACAAACTGGCTTGTTACCTCTGGCTTTCTCAAGAATGGCATTGCCCTCAGTGAACTGAGACTTTCAATATCAATTACTACTCAATAAAATAACCCCACAGACATGTGCTTTGGGATTCCATCTTCTTAGGTATGACTATTTTGTGTCAAACTGACTAAGACTGGTCAGCACACCCTTGATGTACCGCTTCCAGGCGGATGACAGACAGATCTGGAGTGTCTAACCTCTTGTGGGTTCAACATAACTTAGGTATCACCATCACATCCTCATGCAGTGGCCTGTCAGGGTACTTGAATCTCACTCAGAAAGGGAATTAAATAGACTTGTTGCTTGAGTTTTTATGGGTCAAATAAATTATTCCACTACTTTTTAAGTTAGCCTCAAGCAAGTTATAAAGATAAGGGGAAAATATGTCAATATTCTCAGCCAAAATGCTGCAGTAATCATTTCTAGAAAAGTTGATTGTAGAGCCCATTTCTCTTCTGAAACATCATCCCAGCGTTACCTTCAGCACAGCTGTCTTCCTGGATACTACTTGAACAGCCTATTAAGCTCTGCATTTAGCATTCAATAGGTTTTGACTTCCAAACTTCCAATGCCTTCCAATTCTTCCAAAGAAAGAATATGAGCAGGTTCATCACAGCTACTACTCCATTCCTCTTACCAACCTTGTTATTAATTGTCTGTTAAGTATCATGAGCAAAGGTATCCTAAGGAATAAAACATTTATTCCACGTATGGTTCCAGAGGGATAGGGTCCAACAGGCAGCAAAGGCACAACATGGGGTAGGAGTAGGGTGCTTGTTGGATTTCCTTACTTGTTTATTGAATTAGTTATAATAAAAGTGACATCTCAGTCTACCTCATACTATATCACTTGAGACAATAATGAGGAATGAAAGAGTAAATAAATTCTTCTTTTGCTGAAAGGCTAACGGCATAAATATAAGCAAAGACAGGCCAACAAGGAAAAAGCAAATGTAGTTATTTGATGAAGACTTAGAGACTCAAATGATAGCCAATGAGCAGCTTCTTTGTGAGATCAGTCATCTGTTCCTGCAAAGGAGGGGGAGCTGGTCCTCAAAATTCATTTGATTCCTGATAAGGCCTTTCAGAGGAACTTACAATCATCGATCCAAATCCACCTTACACTGACACTCTGGATGCTCTAACATAAACTTGGCTTATTGAAACCCTCAGCTCAGAGGCATAGTTACCCATGATGATTTAAGACATGTTATTTCAAAGTGTTTCAGAATTGTGATACTGGGTCTCTTCTTATGAAGATGCAAACATTTTTTGCAGTAAAAACCTCAATTTCTTTGTTCATCAATACTTTAGGATGTATCCCTAGTGCTCTTTTATTTTAATTTTAAAAATATTTAATTAAAATATAATTATATTGCTTCCTTTTCCTTCCTCCAGCCCCTTCAAAATCACCTTCCTCCAATTTCTTCCATGTCTCCCTCAAATTGATAGCCTTTTCTCCAACGATTATTGTTGCTATAGACGTGTGTGTGTGTGTGTGTGTGTGTGTGTGTGTGTGTGTGTTAGCACATTAGATTCTAACTGTGGCTCCATTATTTGGAAATTGTCTTTATGCCTTGTGTATGTTTTTATGCTTTATCTGTGGCTCTGAACAGCTTAAACACATGCAGTTGTTCTCAAAACTAGTACTGAGAAGAAAATATTTAAATACAGGCAGACAGGATCTAGATCCAATGCTTATAATCACTATGTTGTATTATTTGTAAGTTATCATATACCATTTTGTGTAATTAATAGAGCCTTCAATATTAATTGGGTTTTTTTTGCACTTATTTTAATTTCTCAAGTACACCAGCTACCACACTGCTTTGCATTTACCTATTAGTATTAACTTGATCTGTAGGTAATAGTATTTAGCTATTTAGGATTAACTGAATTTTTCACTTTTTTAAATCATCAATAAAAAGCAAGTTTGTTTCAAGGCAAAGAGTGAATTAGCATATACATTGAGTGAAATCTTACATGAAATGCCATTTTTAAATTGCAAACAACATTTCATCAATATTCTTCCACATCAGTTCAACAGGGAATTAAAAGAAAGCCTCTAATCCATCTAAGACATGATGAAACATTAGTGGTAAATAACCACAACTGAATTCACACACGTGTTTTAGTCGCTGGCATTAGCATATTAAAGGAGACTCTTGTTGCCAAATGGATATCACTTTTCTAATACCTGCCTTTTCATTTCTAAAAGTAATCTTGGACTTTCCAAATCCTAGTATTGACCTAGAGAAAAGAAGTCTTCTTTATTTACTTCAAATTGCCTTAGCACTCAAGATAACTGTGGGTTAGGCTTCAAATATAAATCTGAATTGCTGTTAATTTTATAAAGCTAACTATCAAAGGAAAACGTGAGTATCACAGGTGTTCATCTTCAGAACCAAACAAAAATGACAGCTCTGGTCTCTTCGGAGATTCACTTTTCATGTACCTGGAATGCTTCATTACGCAACATTATTCATTATAAATGTCTCATTGTTCTGTCTAGCAACCAGATGTGCTGATGACAACTCTTTCACTCAAGGTAAATTATGTGATAATGGGAAGAAAGAAAATCATTTCATCTTGCATTCAATAGGATGTAATCTTCAGGTTGGCATGTGCAAAAATAGCCAACAGTGACTTGAGACTCTTTAAGACAAGTTTATTTTCCTGGGAACTACTGGTTTTGTTTGCTTGAAAGGAAAAGAAGTAAGAAAGAAATGAATTTGTAATTACAACATAATAGGATTCAGAAAATGCACATGGCTAATTATATGCACACTAGACAGGGTTCAGCTGGCCTGGAGGAAGAATTTTGTTTACTTTGAGAAGGTTCATTAAGCCTGAGTTTTCAATGTAGCACCGAACGTTGGAGAAAATAATGTAACAGTTTACTGTGATGAGGTGTGGGAGTAAAATAATCAAGTGAACCTGATGCAACATTGTTGATAGCTGTGATATTGCATATATACATAATATTCATTATATATGTATATATAACATGTACATATATAACTATTACTAATGATAAGGGGGAAATAGTATTTTTTGTTAAAAGGAATGGGACCTTGGTCCACACTTGTAGTTTATTGGGCAGATAAGGCTTAACAAGACATATAGTTACACACTCAGAGGAAGGGAAGTAGGCAGAATCATGGGCACAGGGCGTTATTCATGAGTTTGTATCGTCAAATTCTACAATTTGAAGAGATAAATTATATTTATAAAAATAAGTCATAAAACAATCAGGAAAAGAACATTAATTTTTTTTTATTGGAATGGTACAGTGTAACATGTCAGAATCTTCTACCCTAATATACGCCATTTGATCATAAGGTTTATTTTGAGCTGAAGGTGATTGATAAAAAGGAGGCAAGGAAAGTCCCATGACATCTTCCACTTGCCTACACACAGGCCCTCGCACGAAGGCTCTCTTGCCCCCTAGCAATAACAACAAAGGTAGGTTACTGAGGACAAACAGAGAGCCTTGTCAGCCTGGAGACAACACAAGAAGAATTTCCCATAACAACATTCAGTTTCTTCCCAGCACTCAGTGTGGACACTAGACAGAACTCCTGCCCTCTAAAAGAGCAGCTCATGCTGTTAGCTGCTGAGCCATCGTCTTTCCAGCCTCTCCACTTTATTTTTGGAGACAGGGTCTTTCATTGGACCTGAAGCTCACGGATTCAGCTAATCTGACTGGCCAGCAGGCTCCAGTGAACTTGCCTGCTCAGATCTAGCCCTGTGTCGAATGGTAGGTGTACCTTCACTGTCAGCCACGTAGGTCACAATGTTTTCAAGACAAGCACTGCTCAGCTTTCAGATATCCCCCATTTCCCTCTAAAGCCTTTTTGTCATTATTTTTTACAATTATTTCATTAGTTGTGTATCTCCCAGGTATTTGAAACCTATATGATAAGAAATCTGTTCTTCTGAACCTGTAATGTCTACCTAGGTGTCTTAGTTAAGAGCTATGAAAAGTAGAGAGACAAATAAGTTTATTCCCCTTGTGTAGCAGATTAAATAGAAACAAAGTAGAAGTTCCAAAAACTTAGTTCCAAATGACTCTTCTTCAAAAGGTGTTTGTAGCAAAAGATAATATTATGCTTTGGAGAAGCTTAATTGACACAACATAGCCAAACTGAAGGATGGCGTACTAAAGCAATGAGCAGTCTATTTCATTAAAAATTGAACTGCTTCCTCGATAATCTTAACTGACTCCGATTTCTTTGGACCAAACTTTCTCCTAGGCTTCTGTCACCTTATAGAAGTGGTTCTCAACCTTTCTAATGCGGCTACCTTTTAATACAGTTTGTCTTGTTGTGATCAACCACAACTGTAACTGTAACTTTGCTACTCTGATAAATTGTAATGCAAATATATGACATGCAGGACATCTGATACGTGATCCCCAAAGACATAGCAATCCACAGGTTGAGAACCACTGTCTCACAGATCATGATCCAAATACAGAAACCGATTAGATATGTTGGCGTTGATTTAGAATACAAAATAAATACTTTAAGAATGTGATTCAAGGAATGGGATTTTGTGCCTAATCTCTCCCACCTTGACACTGCTCTCTAGTATTCATTCAGTCTGCATATTCCATGTATGCGAAACATATACATTAATAAATATTTTGCTGGTTTTGGGGGCTGGACTGCTTAAGAGCACTGGCAACAACCATGTGACGTGGTTCAATCCCCAGCAACCACACTGTGACTCAAAAGCCTCACTAACTCCAGCCCCTGGGATCCAGTGTCATTATTTGGCCTTTGCCAAGCATGTATGTGGCACATAGACATACTTACAGGTAAAACAGCTGTATGTTTAAATAAAATAGTAATAATAAAAATATTTTAAAAATAAGATATTTTTTTACTGTTTTCAAATGTCCAGTGTTTCCAAATAAGCCTAGATAGAGAGCAGAACACTACACAGAATAGATGGACATACACTGAATTGGGATTTGTGTTTGATAAAAGTCAGGGAAGGCCATTGTTTTGTATAAAGCTATTGCACTAAGGCTTACAAGGCACACCAAAATAGTCTCATGCTAAGTGTCACATGATCAGACTGAGGCTTTAAAAAGTTGACCTCTCCTTTTATTTATTTATTTTTTTCTGAAGAGGGGGTTCACCTCAACCAATAAAAAAGAGCCAACCTTTCTTAACCAGAGTAATAGGGATTTAACTCATGCTTCAACCTAACAAGAAAACCCATTCAATTCGCTTTGTATTATTGCTATTAGTCTGTTTTCTTGTTCCCACCTTACAAAAATCAATCTGTCTCGAATGCCCAGTTGAGCACAAATTTTATTTTATTGAGTGTGGTTTTGGCCAATATTAGCATCACAAACAGAAGGCAATTATACCTTTAAACTAAATGTGACCTCATTTTCTCTTTTCATAGTTTGATATGGAGGAGATGGCTATTGTCCAGCCATCTTGTTAGAGACTATGAGTGTAGTGGATACCCTTATTAAACTAATATTAAATCAATAATTTGATAGCACAGTTGTGCACTATAAAAAGCAATATTTAGAAAGAACAGCTTTAAAAAAATCAGTGCTTCTTTAAATGATTATTTTTGACGATATCCATTCTAAGTGACCATTGTCAAAAAGTCTGATGTACTGGTAAGAACTACAACTATTACTGTGTAGAAGGGAGAACTTAATTAATAATCACATGTTTGGAATTTGGATTTGATATAACATTAAATAGATCATGGAATACAAATACAGGTATGTACAACAATGATTTTATAATTGTATTGTTTGAAGCATTACTTTATTTAAGAAAAATCTTTTATTTCCTATGAAATATCTAAGTCAACAAGGAAAAAATTTTTGATTTAATTAAAAAAAATTAAAAATCACTTCTATGCAAAGTGAGCCTAGATCTACAAATGTATGCTTGCTGTTGCAGAAAAAAATACACTTTATTTCCGGTCAGCGCAGTAAGTATTGATAACCTCTTCTTCGAATTTTGTCCAGGTTACCCACAGCTCTTTACAGTACTCTACAGTCAAGGACTCCTAAGTTCAGGAAACCTTTCTGCTTCAGCCTCCCAAGCAGGTGAGATTATGTACATGCCGCTGTGCTCAGCTCTGGAAATATGATTTTCTTAAGGCATGTAAATATAGTGTCAAAAGGATACTGAAGTTCTTTAAATACAAGGACCACATTGAAAGAGTACTAGTAAGTCCACCCTTGTTATTTCTAGTCAGGTAAACACAATTAGCCATGGCCCAGTGGAAAGGAAACTAGTAGCTAGAAGCTAGAGTTCCAGAAAGGTTATTTGTTATAGTTGATCTAATCCAGTGAAAGAATTTTTACCATTTTGGAATAGATATGTTGAAAGGGATTTTTGCTTCATATGCAATTTTAAGTCGTTGTACAGGATATACATTTTCATATGTGAGCATTTATTTATGTGTTGGGTCCCTTCAGCATTATTTAACATGCCACAATTCAGTTTGTGTTGATTCCATTTTGATCCTTGTCTTAATGCAATGACACCAACCTGTAGAAAGGCTCTTGTTTCAAATGGGAATAACCAAATTGATGATCAATGCTGTGACCACAGTCCCCCTTCCAACCATTTGTGACATTATTGTGAGTGAAAAATTAAAGCCTGTAGGTGCCTGCTGGGTGTTCTCTACCAGATGAGAGAGTAAAGATCTGAAAAGGAGTGATGGGGAAAAGTGGGTCACCCTTACTGCCGAGACAGATCTAAAACACTTCCTCGTGCAGTCTAATGATCATTCAGCTTCTTAGAATTGAGCTTACCCCATAAATATTACATCTGATTAATGAGCATTATCATGTCACCAGCAAAGAAATAAAGTGCATTAACAATTTACTTTTAAGAGGTAACTAGTATAGCAAAATTCACAATAGTACAATAGACACGAAGCACTAATTTTACACATAATTTACTTCAATGCATATATCCTTATGATGGAAAAATTACTATTAATAATTTTGGTGATTTGAATGAATAATTGACCCTTAGAAGCTCATAGGGAGTGGCACTATTAGAAGGGGTGGCCTTGTCGAATTAGGTGTGGTCTTGTTAGAGCTTTGTTACTGGAGGTAGGCTTTGATGTTGCAAAATCTCAACCTAGACCCAATGTCCCTCTCTCTTCCTGCTCCCTTCTAATCTAGATCTAGAACTCTCAGCTACCTCTAGAGCACCATGTCTGCCTGTATGTCATCATTCTTCCTACCATGATAATGGATTAAATCTCTGAAGTGTAAGCCAGCCCCAATTAAATGTTTTTCTTTTTTTAAATTTTTTATTTAACTTTTATTAATTATACTTTATTCCTTTTGTATCCCCCCATAAGCTCCTCCCTCCTCCCCTCCTGGTCCCACCCTCCCCCCCTTTCTGCATGCATGCCTCTCCCCAAGTCCACTGATAGGGGAGGTCCTCCTCTCCTTCTTTCTGATCTTTTTTGTTGTTGTTGTTGTTCTCAATGCAGTTTATTCAGGAACCTTGAACAATCTTCTGACCCTGGGGAAAGCCAGCCCACAGCTCAAAATAGCCTCTGGGTAGCCAACCCCAGCGTGCCTCGTGGGCAATGCAGATAGGTCCACATACATGGAAGCAAGCCAGATCCTCAGCCTTAGCCAAATGTGGAGTTGTTCTTGACAAGAGAGCACTCACCATCAGGAAGGTGGAAGGCAGAAACCAGCTCCATCTTTAAGGCGCGGCATTTTGCAGCTCTCTACAGTTCCCCCTTTTTGTTTTAGACGCATCAGGCAAGAGTAGAGGTCTGATCTCTGATATTAGAAATAAATTGGGACTTTGTACCAATGTTCATTTAGGTGTCATCCACCCAAAGAGCATCAGACCCGTCCCGATACCTTTTTCTCAGAGGCGGGACCTGGGGCATCAACCCACATGCAATCAGACATGCTCTTCTCTGGGTCGAAATTGGCTGACCCTGAGTGCAGTGCTTAGCCTCGCATCCTGAGCATAACATTTTATCTTTTTATGGTAGCCAACCATGCTTGGGGAGACTGTCCTGCTTCAATGGCTGTAAAGGCCTGAATGGTCATGGCTGCATTATGCTGTTGTGAGACTCCAATCTTGCATATACACCACAGGCAAACCAAGGAGACCAACACCAGAAGGCCTGCTAACACTCCCATGCCCGCCCATTCCTTCAGATGATTCATGGCTGCAGCAATCCGTGATGATAATCCTGTGGCTAGTCCTGCGTCCACTCTGGTAGAATTTGCCGTAACAATGGCCACTCTCAGCTGCTCCATCATAGTATCGAATTCTTCAGTCCAATTACCTAAAATATAGCTATACAATTGTTTAGAGGAAAACATGGAGTTAGTCAATTTACATGGAGCACGTCTCACCCCTGGGGGCAATGGTCTCCTGAACCTACTCAGACCTCGGACGCCACCACTGCTAGTTCTAGAATTGATGCAAGATGTTCCAACGAGGGGGTTAAGGCTTCTCATAATATTTCCTATAAGTCCACATCTGTTTGTTTATAACCCCCATTTTTATTCATTGTTAGCCAGATAGAGCCAAGTAATTGTGGTAATGATACTTGCTTTTTTGCCCAATGCCGGAATGCTAGTGAATTTAGGTATGCCCTGGTTACACGCATGCCTCACTGGGTGCCTGTGCCCGTTGATGCCCCTCACGCTATGACTCTCTTCAGACAGAAAAGGGATCTTGGAATTACAGCCGCCATTGTTACTGTCATCTCATTGGCGGCTGTTGGAGCCACCACTGCGGCATTAGCCATGAGTCATACTATGCAGACTGCTCAGACCCTAAATAATCTGTTAGCCAATGTAGCTCATGCTTTAGATGTACAAAAAGGAATTAATGCTCAACTAAAATGTTTTTCTTTATAAGAGCTGCTGTGGTCATGGTGTCTCTTCACAGCAAGAGAAGCCTTAAGACACTAATACCATCTTAACTTCCATACAAGTAAATAGAGTTCCACATACATTAAATGGCTTGCTCAGTTTCCACAGTAAGAGACTAATAAAAGGAATATATGAACCAAAGCATTTCTCATTCCAATTCCAGACATTCTTATTTTCTGTAGCAAAGAGAATTCCTAAAGCAATGCATTGTTCTCCCATAACTGTGAAGTTTGCACACTAGCATCACCACAGCATTGCATAGAAAAGCTCATTGTACCTTCAAGGTTCACTCAGTCCTCCTATTTCTCTCTAAATCACGGTCTTCATCTATGTCCCCAAACTCCTTGTTTCTGATTTTTAAAAAATAGTTTTGTACATTATCTTTGTCATTCAAATATTTAAAAGAACGAGAAAAATTAACTCATGGTGTTTCCTTCTGTAGAAAACCAAAGGTTATGTCTAGATCACTGAATGATCTCAGATTGTCTCTGGCATAAGAAAATCCTTAATATACACCTAACTTAAAGGTGCTTAGCAATATTCTATTAGTACTCTTGGTTCTCTTTCTCCAATGTTAATGTGAATTATAGTTTATACATTGCTCTGAAAACTCAATATATCTTCATATGGATTCTAGAAGCAAATATTGTTCAAGAAATACAGCAGATACAGTAAGCCTTGATTACAGCATTCATATATCATGTATTCTAACCTATATTAAATATTTTAAGAATCCTGAAAAAAAATGAAACTACTACCAAAACTGTCTGAGAATCATCTCAAAAAGGTTTTCTTCCCTTCCCAAAACTATCATGTTAAAGTGTGAGATGTGATGAGCTGAGTTAAACCATGAGCAGTGTGAATGGCAATGGAAATTTTCAGAAATAAATTCAATGGTAGTTTAACCCACTACACTAATGGAGGGAAGCATATGCCTTTATCATCCATCTTCCTGAAGTATGTCTTAAGGTCTCATTGCCATTGGCATCAAGCAGTTGAAAACATTAAACTCTTTTAGCTCTTTCAGTGCAAAGATCTAGTTTGACCTAAGTCGTTGCAGGTAAAAAGTGCATATGATTTAGGGGCTCTAATGCAATAGCTAATAGCCTTGCTTGAGGACCACATTTTATGTCCCTTGTGGATGCTTCCTGTTACATTCAATTTAATTATCCAACATTTTAGGTATGGTTCTCTCTCTCCAACTTCCCTGTTGTTTTAAAGTTAATCACTGTTCATAATTGCAGTGCTGGATCATTGAGAAAGAAGAAAGAAGCCATTCTCTGAAGTCATGTATTTTCCCTGCTGATAGCAGGATTGTTCCCTAAAGAATATTTCCAGCACACTGTCCATTTTGTTACAATTGTCTCCAGAGACATGCCTTGTATAATTTTTCCTGAAACACCATTTGACCCATTATTAATTTAATAGACTTTATGATTTTTCCTTTAAAAAAAAACATATAATCCATTTCCTTAATATGATCTCATTTTCACTAGATATGAGAGATCTATAATGGACTAAGTAATTTCTCTCCATTTTCTAACAACTATTTTTTTCCATAAGATAGTGACAAAAAATGAACACAGAGTAACTTTATTTATACTATGTAATACTAAATTAGATTTTCAACAGTTTTACTGGATAATGAGCTATATCTTAAAATGTTTACCTTTCAAAATACCATGGGGGTGATATAAATTCTGAAAGAAAAATGAACACAAAGTTTACTTGAATAATCACAGTGTTCTAATATCGTGTCCTAAAATGTAAAATACATTCATTTGGTATATAATTGAAAGGTTAGATAACCAAAAGAAGTCTCACCCAGTTTGACCCCAGGAAACTTAGTACTACAATTCCTCTAGCAGTCTTTATAATTCTCTTGTCTATGATTCAAAACTCTTACATGTAAGTAGATTAAGTTGTTATTTAAAGTGAGATGACAGCAAATGACAAAAAGAACTTATATGTTTAAGATTACACGTAATGCATGGTATCAATGCACAGAATTAACCTTCTGCTTATTTGTTTATGGAGCTCCCTCATTTGTTTTGATAACTAATATAAAAAGTTCAGCCTCAGACATGATAAAGTACAGTTGGGTCCTGAACATTTTTGAAAGTAGACCTGATAAGGTCTTTCTTGGTATCAATGACAACTTCGAGTGTCTTAGTCCAAAACTCCTAGAATGATGAGTGGACATGTCTTAGAGATCCCTTGCAAGGTATGCTTTCAGAAATGAGAAAGAGATCATATATATAATTATGTGTATAATATATAATTATTGTATAATATACGGTCACTTTATATCTACTTCTATTTTATTGATTATCCATTATGAATGTCACATTTTATCAAACATTGGTACAAAAGTTACAGCTGGACTCAAGGATTCCTGATTAAAGATCTACAGCTGGAAATCTTACCAGTTTTATATAATCAGTACTCTGTTTATCTATAAATTTAATAAGATCCATCGCAGGTGCTTGATGGATCAAACTCACAGTACCATGTATATTACACACATTTCATCACTGAGCTTTATCTTCAGCCGTTTAATTACACACACACACATTCACACACACTTTTTTTTTCTGGTCTCTAGTAGCAACAGAGAAAAATAGGTACACACAAGAGAGCAAAGCAGTTTCAAATAATTAAGCCCATTTGGAACTTAGAGGTGTGGGCTTGACCTAAGTAGGGACAATTGGAAAAAGGAAATGTGTTCCAGGTTTTGCAATGGGCTTGCTTTATGATAAAGATTTCTTATGCTTATAGCATCCTTTTCCCATGAATGTAGAAGGAATCGCTTGTGTCTGTATAAAAGTATCACCTGTCAATAAAAAGCTCGTGAATGGCCTGTTAGGTGAGACAAGTAATAATGTGGTGGGAATTTCAGAGAAAGAGACAAAGAGAGAGGGAAAGAGAGAAACTGGGAAATAGTCTGAGGCAGGAGATTCACCCTGGGATTCTAAAGAAGATGGATATATGAAACTGAGCAAAGATAACCATGGCAGAACTATGAACAGAATAAACTGGATATTAGCTATGGAAAAGTCAGGGGAAATGCCTAGCTATATTGGCCTAGGCTTTTGTAAATGTATTTAAATCTCAGAGTTTATTTCAGAAGTTAGGGTGTGGGAGGAAAACATGTATTTACACATAGATCCTGATTTTGCAAGTTGCACTTTTTATCTAGTACCAACATTTTAACAAGAACTTCAGATAATTCTTTTTGTTCAGATAGTGGAATATTGACACTCGTATCTCTAAGAATTCCAGATTTCATTTAAAGCTTCACATTTTCACACATCATGTTTTCCCATCATTTTTTGTGTTGAATCTGACTAGGGACCCTACCAATGTCCCTTCATAGTGCTGTGCACTGGTAATAAATTGGTACAGAAGAGGTAGTTGATCAAGTTTGTTGTTATGTCCCTGTCTTTAGGGTTAAGGATATTGCTTTGAACTTGGCAGGGGCAAGTTCTTTCACTGGACTGGATCGTGATGTAAATCAGAGGAAGTTTGATTGTGTCCTGTTTCAAAGCAGATTAGCAGTGGAAGTAGGACAGAGAGAATTTCCTGTTTCCTTCTGCAATTTTACATAAGCCAATGGGACATATAGCAGGGTTGATGGCATCAACTCCATCAGAAGAAAAAAAATTGGAATAAACTAAGACATATAGAAATCTTAATAGAAAGGAAAAATCAGCATACATTTATTTGCATGGAACAAAAAACTAACATACAAACAATTGGAAAGGAAAGAGGCAGCACAGATTTGTACATTTTGAGCATAAATCATTAGAAGTAAATTGTCAAGCTTATCCATGAATATGTGAAGGCTCCCTCTCTCATCCCCTCCTAGTCTCACTCTCCCTCCCTCATTCCCCCTATGTCCCTCCCCTAGTCCACTGATAAGGGAAGTCCTCCTCTCCTACTATCTGACTCTAGCCTATGAAGTCTCATCAGAACTGTCTGGATGCTCTTTCTCTGTGGCATAGTTAGGCCACCTCAGCAGGAGGAGCTGGCCACTGAGTCTATGTCACAGACAGTCCCTACTCCCCCTAATAGGAAACCCACACAGAGACTGCATCTGAACAAGGGGTCTAGGTCCTCTCCATGCATGGTACTTGGTGACTCATCAGTTTCTGCCAGACCCAATGAGCCCAGATTTTTTGGCTCTTTCTATCCCTCCCTTCTTCTGTAAGATTGCCTGCACTCAGCCCAATGTTTGGCTATGAGTCTCAGCATCTGCTGGGTGGAGTATTTCAGAGGCCGTCTGTGGAAGGCTCCTGTCCTGTTCCCTGTCTTCTCCTACTTCAGATGTCTCAGGTGTCTGTGCTATTTGCCATTCTGAATGAGATTTAAGCATCCACCCTCAGGTCCTCTTTATTGTTTAGGTTCTTTAGGTCTGTAGATGGCTGTCCTATATTATACGGCTAATATCCACTTACAAGTGAATGTATGCCATCCTTGTCTTTCTGTTTCTGGGTTACCTCACTCAAGATGATCTCTTCTAGTCCCACCCATTTGCCTGCACATTTCATGATTTCCTTGTTTTTAATTACTGAGTAGTATTCCATTGTGTAAATGTACCACAATTTCTGAATCCATTCTTCAGTTGAGGGACATCTGGGTTGTTTCCATATTCTGGTTATTATGGGTAAAGCTGCTATGAACATAGTTGAGCAAATGTCCTTGTTGTATGGTGAGCATCTTTCATATATATGCCCAGGAGTGGTAGAGCTGGATCTTGAGGTAGTACTATTTCTAATTTTCTGACAGAGCACCAGATTAATTTCCAAAGTGTTTGTACAAGTTTACATTCCCACCAACAATGGAGGAGGGTTCCCCTTTCCTCACAACCTCTCCACCATGTGTTGTCACTTGAGGTTTTGGTCTTAGCCATTCTGATGGGCGTAAGGTGAAATCACAGGGTTGTTTTGATTTGTATTTCCTGAATGGCTAAGGATGCTGAGCATTTCTTTAAGTGTTTCTCTACCATTTGATAATTCTTTATTGAGAATTATCTATTTAGCTCTGCATCCCATGTTTTAATTGGATTACTTAATTTATTGCTGTTTAACTTCTTTTCTTAACTTTTATTAATTATACCTTATTCATTTGTATCCCTCTGTAAAGCCCTCCCTCCTCCCCTCCTAATCCCATCTTCCCTCCCCTTTCTTCACGAATGCCCCTCCCCATGTCCACTGATAGGGGAGGTCCCCCTCCCCTTCCTTCTGATCTTAGTCTTTCAGATTCATCAGGAGTGGCTGCATTGTCATCTTCTGTGGCCTGGTAAGGCTGCTCCCCACTCAGAGGGAGGTGATCAAAGAGCAGGCCAATCTGATTATGTCAGAGGCAGTCCCTCTTCCCATTACTATGGAACCCACTTGGACACTGAACTGACATGGGCTACATCTGTGCAGGGGTTCTAGGTTATCTCTATGCATGGTACTTGGTTGGAGTATGAGTCTCTGGAAAGACCCCTGTGTTCAAATTTTCTGGTTCTGTTGCTCTCCTTGTAGAGTGCCTGTCCTCTCCAGATCTTACTATTTCCCACTTCTTTCATAACTTCTTAAATTCTTTATATAGTCTAGATATTAGCCTTCTGTCAGATATCGTGTTTGTGAAGATCATTTCCCAATCTTTAGGCTGTCATTTTGTTCTGATGACAGTATCCTTTGCTTTACAGAACCTTTTCAGTTTTATGAGGTCCCATATAGATTGTTGTTCTTAGAGCCTGTGCTGTTAGTGTTCTGTTCAGGAAGTTGTCTCCTATGCCAACGAGGTCAAGGCTCTTTCCTACTTTTTCTTCTAACAGATTTAGTGTGTCTAGTTTTATGTTGAGGTCTTTGATCCACTTGTACTTTAGTTTTGTGCAGGGTGATAAATATGGATCTATTTGCATTTTTCTACATATAGACATCCAGTTAGACCAGCACCACTGTATGGTTTTAGCTTCTTTGTCAAAAAATCAAGTAACTGTAGGTGTGTGGGTTTATTTCTGATCTTTGATAGAATTGCTTATCTTTTTTTCTTTCCTTTTAAAATTACTATTATTATTATTATTATTATTATTAATTACAGTTTATTCACTTTGTATCCCACCTGTAGCTCCATCCCTTTCCCCTCCCAATCCCATCCTCCCTCCCTCTTATCCACCCATGCCCCTCTCCCAGTCCACTAATAGAGGAGATCTTCCTCCCTTTCCTTCTGATCCTAGTTTATCAGGCCTCATCAGGGAGGTGCAGCTTTACTAGGTCACAGAAGAAGACAATGCATAATTGCTTTTCTTAAAGATGAGAAAAGTTAAATATTCAAGAGTAACCAAAACAAGGACCTTTTCTTCCTCTCTTTGTTTTATTTGTGTTCTCAGTAGATGGAAACATGCTTAGTAAGGTCAGGACTTTCTTATTCAGTGTGTTACTCAATTGCCAACCTTTCTAGAAATACATTCAAGGTACACTGTAAATATTATTTACTAGATATCTGGCCACAAATTACAAGGAAGCTGATTCATAAACTTAGCCTTAGGAAGGTAAAAATTAACAAGCAGGACCTATAACTCTCTTCAAGTTTCAAGTCTGTGATGCCCAGAATGTTCAATGGTATGCTAAACATACAGAGGAGAGAAGATTGCAAGCCTTGCCCATGGAGCTGAGTATTTGTTTTATGGTGGTCAACTATGGTGGAACTGTTGCCTGAGGCTTTCAAATTCTCAGGCTTGCCATTGTCTTCTTTATTGCCTTGCATATTGTTCTACCTCAAGCAATTAAAAAATAATAAAATAGGTAACATTTGTACTGAAGAAGAACTATGTAAACCAAGGCTATACATTAAAATCACTTTCTTATCAGTTATAGGAAAGAATAAAAATCATTGTGAAACAATGCTGAGGAAAAAAATCAAATAATAGAGAAGCCAACCTATAATTACACTCATTAATCTTATTTTCAACATTTGAAAATGAATTACAAAAAAATATTAATGTCTAGATATTGCAATTTTTTTGCTTCCCTAAAGGCTAACACACAGCCTCTCTTCTTCACTCATCTAATTTCTAATACTATAAAACTTCTCATTCCTCATAATGGTACATAGAAAAAAAACAACAATAACAAAAAAAGATCATTCCTGCTGCTGACAAGACCTTGGTCTATGTAATTAGGATCTAACATTGTGACCATCTACCAGTTGCTTCCTGTGTTTATGTGATTGAGGTTCCAACCAAAGGAGCACATCAAGAATCAGAGATACAGCCCCTTTCCAGAGAAACCAGGGCAATTGACTGCTATTTTTCCTCCATAAGGATTACTCCTGCTCCAACATTAGAGACTCTGAAAAGAGAACTCTCTAACAAGCCCATGATCTCTGCAAAGCACATGTTGGAAAGGAAACCAGAGGATCATGATTTCAAAGTGACTCAAACAGACCTTTTTACTACAAAGTGTCTTTTCAATTAGAATGCTGGAAATCAAACAGCGGGAAGATGTAAGGTAAGGCAGGAAGTCAAGGTAAGGCCAATCTTTCCCAAAGACTCCCTTTCACATTTAATTTGTCTCCTTGAAGAAACTTGGGGTGCCACAGAAACCAGTTCTTTACACCCACTCTGACTTTTTTTTCTTAGAATGTTCATCTGTGTATTCCTTCAAGTCTATGGAGAAGCAGCTATCAGTTTTTAAAAGCTTTTGTTTCCAAAAGGTAGTCTTTTCCCTCTCTCACTATTTATATATTCCAGTACAAGTGGGGACCTGTTCCTAATCATGGAGAGATTAAATGAGGAGATCATTTGACAGTATCTGCATGCTGAAAACATGTACTAATGACCTTTATTACTAAAGACCTAGGCCTTTAGGCAATGAACCTAGACAACACTGATTAAGGAAGAAGCCTGCTGGGTTTTACAGCTGTATAAAATCGAAGGAATCTTTGTGTTAATGGAAAGGGGTTGGGCAGAGAAAGAAATGTAAAAATGAATGAGCTATAAAAACAGAAAGGCTTTTCCTTCCTTTGTGCCACAATGTGAGAAAATGCATCCACAAATGTGAGTGTTCAGAAACAATCATGAACAGATATGTTCAGCTTAGCCTTTGTCAGGGAAGATCCCTTTTCAAAAGATATGCCAAATTGTGAGCCTAGGCTTTTCTAAGAAAAAAAAAATTGTGTCATTGTTGACTAAGCACAATCCTTGAAGACTTTACTGGTGATTGTCCACAGGGGTTCTCTAAGTACTCTTTCTGATCCAGAGTGACCAGGTCCCATTGACACAGCACTTTTCCCACATTACTCCCATTCCCTCTACCCTATCACACACACACTGTTCAAAATACTTCCTAAAGGTTCCGGGCAAAGTGTATTCAACCATTATTTTTCTATTAGCTTTTTTTTCTCTGTATCCTACAGGTTTAGTTATTATTACTGCTTCATATCTTGTTTCACAAAGATATCAAGACTTAAATGAACACCGTACCAAGCTACTCACTGAATTTCAGCTTTGAAGATGGTCATTGGTAGATGAGACAAGTTTTTGAGGTTCCATTAGAAATATATTTAGTTAAGATTACTTGAAGTTGAAAGACTATAAAGCACAACAAAAATAACTCATGAAACCAATTTTAATGAAACTAAAATCATTCCAAATTTAAATATCCCCCAGAAACAATAACTTTTGAGACTAGATTATATTACTAATTATTTTTTAAATATTGAGTCCAATATATATATAGAATACATATTTTACTCTTCTTTATTTAAAATGCACTTTGAGGTCCTAAAACAAATGGTTTAGACAATAAGAGTCAGGGCTACTTCAGAGGATCTGCTCCTCTAGGTTCGATTCCAAGCATTCACATGGTGGCTCATCACCGTTTCTAAGTCTAGTTTCAGAAGTTCTGACACCTTCTTTAGGTTGCCTCAGGCACAGGCCCACACGTGGTGCACATATATGCAGACAAAGCACCTATATACATAAAATGATAAAAATATATTTAAAAATACAATGTGAGACTCTTCCATACCAAGTTGCAAACATGTTTTAATTGGTGGTACAATGTTGGGTTTACAGATATAATAATAGCTCAATAGACAGTCCAGATTAAAACAATCAGGGAAACTAATTATTTCAAAACCCAACAACACAAGATTGACAAGCAAATATTAAATTCAGGCTCTTGGTTAGTATGGAAACTGGCTGTAAGAACAGATGAACACCTCTCAGCTCTTAAATAAGATTATTTTATTTTATCACTAATTAGAATGCTATTTATATGAAGAATAAGACATATAATTCAATCATAACTCTGCTTTTTGTAACCATGTTACAATGTGATTGTACTTAAAAATTACATCTAAAACAAACTTTATTCTCTTCCTAATGATGTAATTGATTTCATTCATGCATTCATTCAATGAATACTTATTAGAGAGTACTAAATGTTACTAACACTATTGAAGACAATGGGAAGGTGTTTGGTCTCTTATCTCCCAACAAAGCATGAAAACTAAAATGTTAGGAAAGGAATTAGCAGACAGATGTGTCTGGACAGTTCCTAACAATGGAACCCCCCCCCACACACACACACAGACACACACACTTTTGAGCAAAACCACAGTATGATGTTTTACCCCATGGTTTACCCTCTTCAAGTGAGAGGAAAGAGGAGAACATGTTGGTCTATGCCTCTTCTGTTTTCTTGCTTGAACCTACAAGCTAAGTGGATAGGTTAAAGAGCCCTATATTCTCCATGTGGAAAGCCAGATTCTGTGACTACATTCTACAGACCAATCAGTAAACTGGCTGTAAGAAGCCAGAATCTTTCTGTGAGGCAATGGTCTGGATATTCAACTACGCAAACTAAAGATGATCTTGAGTGTTCATACACCAAATTCAAATTAGGTATGAAGAGTTGACCTATGTGCCATGGTGTCCAAAGATTACAGCAGTACTTGGAAGGGCTGCTCTGTGGCCACTCAGTTCTGCCAACCACCTCAACCCTTAAGTCAATCTTAAGAAGTTAACACCATTTTTTTTTGTTGCTATTTTTAGGAAAGGAAATTGAGGCACAAAGGAAAACTAATGCAAAGTCAAATACTCTGCCAGTTAATGGTATTGGTTCTGGGTTATAGGTCTCAGAAGTTTATTCATTCTTCTCAACAGTAAACAAGCCTCTTCAGCTCTTAGGCTCTGTTACATGTTTTCATTTATTTTTTTGCAATAAAAAATATAATAATAATTAGTATACCTAACAGACTCGAGAGTAATCACAAATTATTCGAGTATTTTGCATCTACGCTCTCGTACAATTACTTCAACTTTGTCTTGGGAACACTGTTTCTTTGTCAAAGGCTAGATGTCAATATAGTGGGTCTGTATATAGGATCGTAGAGCCCAACTTGCCCGGAAATGATTTACGGGCTTTCTCCCCAGCTGGCTCTGTGAAATTACCTACTTCTTAAGAGGCCAATGCCAACAAGTTACTGAGAGGGGCAGGGGCATCAACACAGATCTGATACCCACCAGTAACCCCTGCAGCTTGACAATGGACTCTTGCCTAGCTGGGTGTCACAGTAGCTTCCCTGTCTTGGGAAATTCTTAGACTGTAGCCTGATGAAAACACTCAAACAGAACTAGTTATATTTAGATTTTCAAAACACAGATAAAAATGTTGTGCTGTTTCTAGTCCCTAAACTTCGGTTAACGTATTTTGCAGCAACTGAAAATTAATAAAGAGCAGAGCGATGTCTACATTCTGGCAGTAGAAAGAGGGGACCACATATTTGATCAAATAAACTCTTCCCTACTAATGCCTCATCCTGTGTAACGTGAGAAACTTTATGAAACTGGATGGGCCATTCCCTTCCCAGAGCTGTGAAAGCGGAACTCCAGAATATGGAAACCCTTTCTGACGACTCTGGCTCCACAGCTGTGAAGCTAAGCCTGTGATAATGTATAATCTCTCTCTCTCACCCCCGTCTCTCAAAGCAACACCCTTCCCAAAAGTGGTCATCAAAAGCTGTTATGTCCTGTTCTCTGACTCTGGAGATGACATGCTCACCAAAAGTGGAAACATGACTATCAGCTCAAATTCAGTGGAATTTCTTTGGTATTTTTGCCTTCATATTTTCTGTTAGTTTGGAAGTCTACACACAGTCACACACAACAGAAACAGCATTTAAAAACTCAATCTAGTGGTCACATGCCTGTGGCCAGTGTAAGGCAGTGATTCTCTTGTCAGATTCCTTGTAGTTCATAAACTATCTTCTCACCCTTTAGTCACTGAATGAATGCTTGTTTAATAAACAAAATAAATGAAGGAGTCAATTTATTGATTTCCTTTAGAGTGAAGATGTCTAGAGAGCAGCCAGCATTAAGAAGGAAAACACAAAAGAGAATGGCAAGGTTAAACAGAGTAGAGATTGCTGAGAGCAAACTGCCCCCGTGTTTAAGGTGACCTCTACGAGCACGCTTAACCAAATCCACATGCTAACATCCCTTCAGCATTCTCGAACAGGCCTAAAGTCAGAACATCTGCTCAACGTGCCGTGATAATCTCTGTTAAAAAAAATACATTCACAGAATGTTTGGTTCTGTTGCTCCCCTTGTGGAGCTCCTGTTCCCTCCAGGTCTTTCTATCTCCCACTTCTTTCATAAGATTCCCTGCATGCACTCTGCCCAAAGTTTGGCTATGAATCTCAGCATATGTTTTGAAAACCTGCTGGGTGGAGTCTTTCAGAGGCCCTCTGTGGTAGGCTCCTGTTCTGTTCCGTTTTCTCCCTCTTCCGATGTCTGTCTCATTTGCCCTTCTAATGAAGATTGAGCATCTTACCCAAGGTCCTCCTTCTTGATTAGCTTCCTTAGGTGTACAGATTTTAGTATGATTATCTCAGTGTCCAAGAGGGTTCTCAATAATAGGAACCCAGGAATAGTTCCCAGGAATAGGGACTGTCTCTGACATGAACTCATGGGCTAGCTCTTTGATCACCTCCACGTCCACCTGGTAAGGGGAGCAGCCTTACCAGTCCACAGAGGAAGACAAAGATGCCAGTCCTGATGAGACCTGATAGACTATGGTTGGAGGGAAGGGGAGGAGGACCTCCCCTATCATTGAACTGGGGGAGGAGCATGGGGGAGAAGAGGGAGAGAGGGTGGGATTGGGAGGGGATGGGGGAGAGGGCTACTGGAATACAAAGTGAATAAACTGTAATTAACAAAAATAAAATTAAGATTAAAAAAAGGAAAAAATGCATCCCCTTTCCCTTGCATTTCACTGGCCAGTGCTATCTGATCAGTGGCTGGGTTAAGAATAAAACTGGTAAAATTAAAAATGTCAAATAGGATACCATGATCCTTTATGCATAAAGACAATTACATTCCTTAAATATTTTTTTCTGATTTTTATTGTAAGAAGGTGGTTTGGGCATCATTAGCTTAATGTGAAGGAGACCATATGAGGATTTCAGTCTAGTACAAAATAAAGGACAATCTGTGTGCTGAAATAAATCCCCTTTGCAAAGCTAATAAATCCTTTAAAAAATGAAATTTGGTTAATTTATAATCTCGTTCTTAATAACAAAATATTTACGGATGTTTTGTGCTGTAGGCTAAGAAGAAATGATATTATTAATACTTGACTGTGAGACCTGATGAGGTTTACAACCTCCAAGTGACAGCCTGGATTTAACATCAACTACTGAAGATAGCCACAATGGAACTTGCTCCCATGTGCTTGGTCGGGTTGGTATTCTGTGCTCTGCAGTTCCCATTCCAGAATTTCATGTATTTGATATAAGGTTATGAAAAGTTTTCTTAGCACTAAGAAGGTCAAGTTTACATTATTAATCTTGATTGTATTTACACACTGTTATCATTTTTTTCCTCCCACAGACTTGCTTATTTTTTATATTCTTTGTGAAAACACCCACTATAACTCAGTGGCCCAAGACAAAGAGAGTTATTCTGGGATACAGGTCTCTGCTAGCCACTCCTTGTGCTGGATTTTGAAGTCTGAACCCCTTGTCATCACAGCACTGAGAATCCATGGCTTCCCTAGCACCAATATGGTTCTCTTGAGTATGACTATCTACATGCCTGAACTGTTCCTCAAAATTGTCTCCCTGCTTCTTTCAGGTTTTAAGCAAAGACAGATTTTAGTCTCAGCAATCTACAAGTAAAATCTTTCATTCAAAGCAGTGGGCCTTGCCCACATGAAGGCACTGTTAGTTCTGCCAGTTGTTTTTCTTATATAAATTTGCTCTAAGTTTAAGGAAAAGGAGAGATGTTGGTGTATTAGTCTGTTGCTTTGCTAATACACCACGACCAAGGCAACCTACACAAGGAAGAGACTGTTTGGCTTATGGTTCCAGTGGGTAAAAGTCAGACATGGTGGGGAAATCTGGTAACAGACAGCAATAATGGAAGCAACAATAAGCCTGGGAGCTCTTATTTTGAGCCTTAAGCACCAAACAGAGTGCTGATTGAGAATGGCATGGATCTTTGAATTCTCAAAGCCACCCCCAGTGGCATACTTCCTCCAACAAGGTCACATGTCCCAAGTCTGCCCAAATGACATCACCAACGGGGAACCAGGTATTCAAAAGTATGAGCCTTTCAGGGCACCTTCCCATTGAAACCGCCATAGCTGGTTATATCTTGAATTAAATGTTTTTGATACCCTGGCAGAAATTACATTGAGGTATAGACAACAAAGTTCGTATTAAGATGAGATTCTTAACTGCCTCAAAAGTTTGAGACAGAGTTGTTCCCAGATACCTGGTTGATCTATTTACATGGGCTCTATTTTCCAGTTACTCTAATAAAAGCAATCTTCATTGAACACTGTCTCGGTCACGCAGAAGATGGAATCAGCCATGTGCATGTCTGTGATTGACAGGATTCCAATCAAGTAACTTTGCCAATTAAATACAAACACATAAGCCTCACTACCTGGGACTTTTATGCTTACTGGTTTTAACTTCAATTAATTTTTGGCCTGATTTCAAAATCCTCACATTTTAAGGAGCTGAATATGTGGCTTTACAAGAAAAATCTTTAGAGAAAAATCTTTAGAGTTCCACCATCCCCTCCAACCCACCTGAGAAAGACTGGCTTGCACTTTTATCAGGTAGCCTACTGCCTCTTATCTTTTATTATACAGATTTGAGTAATTTTATTCTCTTCCACCCTGACTTGTATGTTGTTGAGGTATCTATTTATTTTTGTACTGAACATTTAAAATCTCCCATAATATCTAGATTCTTTAAAGGCAGAGGTGCTCAGTAAATATTTATTCAACAAAGAAGCAAACAGAAAAGTGTTAGTCAATTTACATATACACTTAACGTATGAAGTCATAATCACAAATACATAGTAAAAATGAAATGCATTAGGATAGAAAGAATTTGTTCTTTAGTCAAGAAAAATGTTAATGCAGAAAATTATTCCCTCTTAAATATTTCAAATGGATACAATTTTGATGATGATACATTTTCTTGAAAAGACCTGCACACCATATGTATGATTTTCGGGCATTCTGAAAGTTTTAAATGACTTTAGAAATCATCTCCAGCTCCATCCTCCATGCAGTGAGGTAGATAGGCCTCCCTAGGGATGCTTTCTCTGAGTTCCTATGACTGAGTCACGCTCCCTTGAAGACTGTCTTATGGCATGATGTAAGGCACTGAATTTGGTACCAGCTGCAGTCTCCACATGCCTTTCTGCTCTGGTTTCAGAAAAAACACATTGCAGTAGACACATCGGCACATGATGAATGTGGGGAGCACTGTGGCAGAGGCCCATGCTCTGTAGGAAAGCATGCAGACAGTCAGTCAGATGGAGAGTTTAAAAGGGCATCCTGGCTGCCTAAGCAATCTGAAAACCATCAAAAGTGATAAATCTAGTGATATTCTTAGGTCATGTTCCAACTTCAACGTTGGCGTATAACCAAAGTTCAAGTCGTGATCCAATTTCTCTCCCGAACACTCCCAACATAGGGGCTGCCTGTTGACAATACCATTTTTGTTCACCAGGGTTCCACCAACTCTTCCTGAAAAAAAGCAGTGATTTATTACTTCAAACATTGTATTTTACCCAATGGTTCAATATGTTCTTTTTAGAATTCTAGCCAATATTTTTCATCAATTACGTGCATGTCTTCATTATTAAGACCTTTTACCAAGTCTATGTAGAACCCCATCAGATACCTAAACTGTTTTGACAAGGTTTGAATAAAATGAGGTATATATATATATACATATATATATATATATATATACAAAATAAACACTCTGCTCATATTATTAAGACCTCCCATTAGATTAGTAGCTCCTAAATTTTGATTCATTAACATTTAAAATGTGTTTTCATGACTACTGTCCTAGGCACTGTGCTAGGTACCAGCTGTACATTTCATGGACTTGAACTGAAAAGCAATCCATGGTAAAGTGCTCCTGAGTCAGAACAAGAAGATCCATAGTGATGACTAGGAAGGCATTCTGAGGGAAATGGCAGAAGGTGAGGAATATCGGACAGACTATACCGCGATATCCCAGCCCAGATGATATGGAAAGGGTTAACAGCATTGTGAATTATAAGTGTTTCAAGAAATTTAGCAAAAACCAAAAGAATAGTCACTTGAGGCAGAAGAACAGTTGCACACAGAGAACCGATACAGCACATCTCTGTTCATTCATCGGTTACCTCTTCCAGACACACAAAGACTTAGACATAGCACTTTTGTGAACAGGAAAATATGTCATCATATCTAGTATTAGCAGTCAAAGCTGCTTTGACCCTTCCCGAGGCCTCAGAACTCTCCTTATGAGGCTAAATCTTTTCTACTATCTAGAAACTTGCAGGTTTGAAGGAGGGGGAAAGAAGTATACAGGCAAGAGCTGGAAGGGAGCATGTGTTGCCAGTCTCCAGGAATAATCCAATCTGGCCACTTTAGCTTGCTGTTTATTAGCATTGGAGCAGAAGCACCGTGGAGTCGATTTACTCAGAAATAGAAATTTCCTGATTCAAAATTACTAGTGGCGATGGTTGCTTCTTTTTAGAAAGTGTGAATACTGAAATAAGCAGAGCTGGAAAACAAGTCATCAGCAGTGTAGGGTAATATACTAAAAACTGGTGTTTCTCCTTGGTGTTTTTCAATTTTCTAAGATAAACTTGCATAATCCTCACAGTCTTCAGAAAACAATGCTCTCCAATATAATGTGGAGAGCTGATATAAACTAGGTCAGTTTTATCGTTTCAACAGACAAGAGGACAGCTGGGAACTTGGACTGTTGGATTTGATTCAAAGATGATGTAGAATTGTGTGTTCTACATGGGGTTGCTATGTGAGTCCACAGACTTTGTGACTTCATTCAGACTTTGATGGGAGAGGCTGGTGGTTGAAATATATATCAGAAAAAAATAAATCTGATCCATAACTATAATAATCAATTTACTTCAAATCAAAGCCCTTTGGAGGGCACCTAGAAGATTAGGACATGCAACATTTATTTGGTAATAATATCATAAATATGCCATAAGAGTTGACTTTAACTTATATGTCAACAGTTATATGAATACAATTAATATAATCTCAAAATATTCAGGTAGGCTGGTGAAAGGTCGAATATATTAAAGTTTTATGAAGAAAGTTGCTGAGAAGGTAAATAACTATACAAAATGAGATTAATAAAAACAACTCCATTGCTGATAAGAAAGGGGTTCACTTCATTTAAGTTTCTAAAGTGCCCAGCATTGGTTATGGCAATATTCAAAACTGAAGAGGGCATTGGTATTTCTACCTTTCCTTTGTTTAAGTCCTCCTTGTGGTGAGTCATGTACATGCAGCTATGTGTGTTAGTTTGCAGGCAAGTGGCCCTACGTGCTCGACACCTACTTTAAAATGCCCTGTTCCATCCCGGGGTGGAAATTCACAATGAATCATGAAGTACTTTATTCTTGACAATTACAAGCTAGTCCATCCTCTCTGTGTGTAGGGGAAAAAATGCCTGGGCATCCCTGAAAATGAGATTAAGTGGTTTAACGTCGATGGCTTTGCTCAGTGGCTCTCTCAGCAAACTGCATCCCCTTCACCGGAACCAAATAAAACAGAAGAAAAGTCATATTCGCTCGCTGCTAGAAGCTGAATGAACAGAATCACAGCGCTGAGGAAACTCTGTTGTTTTTCAAGTCTTACTGACACCTGGTGGCTGTGACTAAACAAGATGCAATAAACAAAGATGGACCTTTAGTGTTAAAATGTCCTCTCTTGGGTCATTCCTTGAGAATTTTATACAGTGCTTGTTGAACACTCACCTCCAACATCTACCCATGCCTCTCTAAACCCCCCTTTATTATTATTTCATATATATATAGAGAGAGAAATAGAAGTAAAAGCTGTTCGGTTCATTTAGTGTTGCCCGTGTGCATATACACTAACCACTTGTTACTAGATAGCCAATTAGGAGCTCCTATCTGGGAAAAACCGAATCTCTCTTTCTCATTAATCATTAATTGCCTGTCGTTCCTCAATTATTGCCAGCCCTTGTGCCATTCCTTCTACCCCCATCTGTTAGAAAATATTGGCTATTGATGTTTCCTACTAATCGCCTATAATCACTGTGGTTGTTATTCTTTGCCCTCTATAATATCAGTAAAAGATACAAACACCTGGTAGATTTCCAATAAGCCTTATTTCACCTGCAGCTTGGCAGATATTCACCCCCTACGCTACCTTGTTATCTCCTAGTCCCACATCCCGTGCTGTTTGCTCTCATCATTCCTATCTGGGCTACTTCCCATCCAAAATTATATAAATACTTGCACACTCTTTTCATCTGAGCTGCGTCTCTTCAGCCACATGGATCCTCAGAGTAAATTTCTCCCTGCCACGGGATTCTTTGTGCTAGCCCACAGTGGTCTCCACTTCCTTCTTTTCTCTCATGCCTGTCTCTACCACTTCCCTTGATTCTTCGGGCCTCAAGCTGGAGAACCTTGGCCAGGCCTACCTCACTTCTGTCCTGCCAAGGGCTAGGCATTTTATTGGTCAAACAATGGTTATGTGCAGGCAAGGATACACAACAACATTTGATGTAAGTGATAATCTGCTAGTAAAACAGGAAGAATCTCTACATCAACACCCACACCCATCTATGCTAATTTGTCTACTGATAGTGTTTTTGTTGATGTCTTGCTTAGGCTGCCGTATTGCCGATATTCCATTAATTCTGTCCTTAACAGAAAATGCAAATTCAAAGGAGATGGCATGACTCTCTGGCTTTTATTGTCCCCCGCCCTCCCCTACACACACATGCTTTCTTTCACGATTTTTCATGAGTCTTGGGTACAGGGATTGTGATACAGAGGTAACCATTGGAGATGAGCACCCCACAGTCATTGGCTCTCTGCCCTTTGGCTGTGTCTTTCTGTAACGGTTGCCATCTGATGCTCTAAAAGAAACTCCTTCATGAGAGGGGATACCTCCACCTATCTGTGAGTGTCTGAATATTTAGGATGAATTTCCAGATTAAACTGGTTTAGAGGAGGTGCAAGACAAGGTTTTCTCTAAGTTTATGGTCTCACCAGCCATGGACAATGGCTAGGCATATAGTACCAGGCATGAATCCCCTCTTATTGTGTGGGCTTTAAGTCCAATTAGAGAACTGTAGTTGCCCTCAATATAAAAGGATGCATTGCACCTGATCCTTGCTGTGCTCCAGAGGCAGCACAGCTAGGTGACTACTGTGTACTGTACTGCTTTCCTTCCTTATCAGTTTTCATGGCCTTTCAGTACTGTAGAAGCTAGTACTGAGGCAGGAGGCTCCCAGATCAATTCTAGCTCAATTCCTCAATTCTCTCTCTCTCTCTCTCTCTGTCTCTCCACCTACATAGATAAGTAGTGTATAGACAGATGATAGATGATAGATAGGTAGACAGACAGACAGATAGTAGATAGATAGTTCTTGGTAATACTGGATATCCATAAGTAGAAAAAATAAAATCAGACCTGTATCATCGTGCACAAAAATTTATTCCAAATGGATCAGTCACCTCACTGTGAAACCTAAAACACTGAATTGCTGAATTGATAGATGAAAACATAGCCAGTACCCTACAAGATACAGGCATAAATATTTTTTTTGAATAGGTGTCTATTTGCTCAGGAATTAAGAACAATTGGCAAGTGAGACCTCATAAAATTAAAATGCTTATCTAAAACAAATGGAATAATCAAGTAAAGAGGGGGCCCTTTAATATGCAGAATATATTAATAATACAAAATGGAGAGGAGCAAGCAAACAAATGAGCCAATTAAAAACAGGCTATGGGGTTGAAAAGAGATGTCTCAAAAGAAGAAATAAAAATACCTAAGACATCAGGAAAAACGAGCAATATCATTAGCGACTAGGTAAATGAGCATGAAAAGTATCCTCAGATTTCATCTTACCCCAGCCATGACCATGGAGACAACTGACAAGAGATGCAAAAGAGGAGATGGGGGAGAAGAACACGCACTCGTTACTGGTGAGACTGCAAGCTGGTGCAGCCGCTATAAAAAGCAGCATGGAGAATGTTCTAAAAGCTAACATTAGATTAACCACTGCGACCCAGCTATACCACTCCTCAGCACACAACCCTCCCGAAAAAATATTCATTGCCTTGTCTGTTGCCATTTTCTTCACAATAGCTAGAGAATGAAAACAATCTAAATGTCTTATAACTGATAAATAAAAAATGAAAATGCGCTACATATAGATAACAAAATACTGTTCATCTGTGTGGTAGTTTGAAGAAGATTTACTCTCATGGGTTCATGTATTTGAATGTTTGGGGAGTGACCTTATTTAAAAGGATTAGTAGGTAGAGCACTGTTGAAGAAGATATTTCTCTGAGGATGGGCTTTGGGGTTTCAGAAGCCTAAGCCAGATACAGTACTTCACAGCAATGGAACACTGACTGATACAAGCTATAAAGGAAAATGAAATCATGACATTTAAACCAAAAAATCCTCTATTGAGTAAAGTAAAACAGACTGAAAAAAGCAAAGGATTCATGTTCTCTCTCTCTCTCTCTCTTTCTCTCAACTGTAGCTCCAAATCTTTAGATGTGAGTGTAAAAATGGAGCTACTAGGAAAGCAAAAATGACAAAATTGCAGCGGAGATGAGAAGAGGAGATCTAGGGAAGAGAATAGAAGGATACAGGTGCTATGAATGGAAAAAAAGGGAGAAGGGGTGGGGAGGAGTGGCTTTAACTTGGGATGGGCGAGGAAGAGGAAAGGAAGAGAAATAACATTCAGGATGTTTGAAAAAAAATGTGTGCTGGTGTCTATACTGTTTGTCATTCTGAATGAGATGTAAGCATCTTCCCGAAGGTCCTCTTTATTATTTAGCTTCTTTAGGTCTGTAGATGGCTGTCCTATATTGTAAGGCTAATACCCACTTATAAGCGAATATATGCTATGTGTGTCTTTCTGTTTCTGGGTTACCTCACTCAGGATGATCTTTTCTAGTCCCATCCATTTGCCTGCAAATTTCATGATTTCCTTGTTTTTAATTGCTGAGTAGTATTCCACTGTGTAAATGTACCACGATTTCTGTATCCATTCCTCCGTTGAGAGACATCTAGGTTGTTTCCAGATTCTGGCTGTTAGGAATAAGACTTCAGAGGAGGAGAATTCTCCTTTTCAGTGGTCTAGGGGAGGGGGATGGGGTGGGGGAAAGGAGGGAGTATGGAACTGGGAGGAGTTGAGGGAGGAGGCTTCAATCAGGATATAGAATGAATAAATTGTGAAAAAATAAAAAAAATAATTAATAAAAAAGTATACTGGCTAGATTTATGTCAACTTGATACAAACTGTAGCGTCTGAGAAAAGAACTAAGAAAATGCCTTATAAGATCAGGCTGTGTGCAAGTCTGTAGAGCATTTTCTTAATTAGTGATTGACAGGAGAGAGCTAGCCCAATGTGTGTGGGGCCATCCCTGGGCTGGTGGTCCTGGGTTCTATATGAGAGCAGGCTGAGCAAGGCAGTAAGTGGCAACCCTCCATGGCCTCTGCATCACCTCACACCTCCAGTTTCCTGCCCTGCTTGAGTTCCTGTCCTGACTTTCCTCAATGATAGACTATATTGTGGAAGTGTCAGCCCAATAAACCCTTTCCTGGTCAACTTTCTTTTTTGGTCATGGTGTTTCCTCAGAGCAATAGAAACCCAGCTAAGAAAACACACACACACACACACACACACACACACACAAAAGATATCATATTACTTATGCTTACTGAAGATGGACTCGCTTATTTAACCTTAGGAAATCTCAGCATTTACACTATTCCTGACACTAAGGAACACTAACCACCTCTTCACAGTCCAAGTATGGTGAGACACTGAAAGTTTTTTAAGAAATTTTTGTATTATTTCATGTTCAAAGGAATCCTTTGTTACACTTAAATGTGTGTGTGTGTGTGTGTGTGTGTGTGTGTGTGTGTGTGTGTGTTTCATGTGCATGCAAGTGGGCAGAGAAGCCAGAAGAAATTTATTGAAGCTGGAATGACAGGCAGTTAAGAACACTAGAGTAAGAAAACCTTAGGTTGTCTTCTGAGCTACATATACAGACGTGCGTGTGTACTTACACACACATGAACATGCACATAACATACCCATGAATTTATAAACAAGAAAGGACTCAGTGACTTAAGTTAATATATGGAAAAATACGTGGCTGGCTGAAGGGGAAGCAAATTCCTCAGATGCCCTACTGATCTTGCATAGACTTTTTTTTTTCTTGTCTTTCTCTGTTGGCAAATCTCATAATAAAATTACCAATATTCCTCCTCTGTCAGCATTATTGTATAGATGTAAGAATGTGAGTTGTGCTGATCCAATGTGCTTTAGAAAATCCTGTTCTCATACTTCCTTGAAATTTGGGTATAAGAGCTAGACTTTGGAAAGCAGGGATTCCAAAGTCTATGAGAAGTTGTACATGGGAAGGGAGCTGATCTGGAATCCCAGGAGATGTTTTATTGTGTATTTACTGAAGGAAGACAGACTCCTTGAATTAACTGAATTAGGAGATAAGGCCCTACTGATCACCATGTCAGTCCTTATGTAAAGCAAATCACACAAGACAGATCTCAAGAGATGATGAAACACAGTACAGAGAGACATGACCTATCTGTACTGGGTTTGACAGCTAAGTCTGCTGAAATAAGTGGACATAGCTTGACAGGAGAAAGAGCCTGTGAGTTTAGTAATGTGCATACTTTCAGGAAAGCCATGGAAATAAATTGAAAAAGAATCAGATGTGTGAGACTTAAATAACCTTTTCATCAGTGAGGGAAATGAGCGATAGCTTCTTTTCTAGAGGGAATAACTGGTTTCAGGGAGATGAATGGACCCAAGGAACAGACAATGTGCAGAGACACAGTCCCCATGTGTCCCAGTGCAGTGTTTGATCTTTCAGTCTCTTTCTGAATGGTGCTTAATCTTTCTTGGCTACTGAAATTGCAATGAGAAGATTGAAGGTAATTGCATCTCTCTGCCTTATTCAGGTTTAGGTAGATAAGAGAACTTCAGAGAGAGCTCTTCCTTGGGTGCACTCGGTCTGAGGGCTGCGGCTGCACATTGTCAGTGTCGTTTTCTGAGCCCCAACACTAGCTTTCCACGGTCATCTTCTGAGCACGGGGATCCAGTGGAGTCTGGACCCAGAACTGCCAGTGGCTTTTCATATGTCTGCATGCTCTCTTCATTGTGTTCCTCTCATTTGCAATAGAAGATCCTGTATTTCAGTTACCACATACGTGCCTGCCTCAACTTTCATCTCCCATGGTTTGACTTCCTGCTGTCTTGAACTTATTAGCTTTTGGTAAATTTACAGCCTTCTATCTGATTTGTGATTGGGTTGTTTGAGCCAACAAAGCAGAGACAACGATGATATCTGTCATGACTACCCGGCGTCCATAGAATCAGTTAACCTCACTGTTATACTGAGAACACTATGAATATGTCATCATTTGGCACTAGCCTCAATTCATGCTATAACCCTCCTTGTCTACATGTTGCACTAAAGTGCAAGACCATCTACCACCACATTTTTTTGTTTATTATCATCATTGAATATGATCATTTTGCCATATGCATCCATAAATAAAAATGAATTCAAATTAATAAAGAAAATGATCAACTCCTTGACATACCCAAATGAATAGAGATTTCCCTCTGTGGAATCTCAAACCAAGAGTGGTCAAAGCTCAGAGACCAACAGTTAGGGGCTGCCTCATACAATGTTGTGGGATATTCATCATGATTAATTAGTACAGTGGACTCTGCAGGTATCATTGGATAGAGTAATAATAACTATTATTAATTATGTTAAAATATTGAGGGCAACTTGAGTCACGCTGTTGATTTTCAGAGATATGTACAGGAAGTTGTTCTAGTTTAGTGTGTCTGATTTCTCACAAAGAGCAAGGTGAAATTCTCCTTAGGTGGTCTAACTGAATATGCCTGCTTCCACAGCTTCAGGCCTGGTCTCCATCTTGTATTTTTCCAAAAAAAAAAAAACCAATTTATCAAACTCCATGTAAATACTCTAGCAAGCTGAAAATGATCTCTGTGTTGAGATGAATTCCACACACTGACTTTTCTCAATCCCTGTTTATGGCTAACGAGATGCTAATCAGCTCCTTTCAGTTCTTCTGTTTCTGTCTCAAATAGGTCGCCATGTTTATTTCTGCTAGTGTGCCAAACACTGCCCTTTTATAATTCAGACAGAAGAGAAATTCCATCTCAAGCACCCAGTCACTACACCATATGGAATAGGCAGCCAGTCTGTTTCAGATCAGGTTCAAACACAATGAGGTAGCAGCACTAATGAGAAGGAAATAATGAGGACAAGAAGGATGCCTCATGATGAACAGAAAACATTTGATCTAGATGAGGTTGAAATGAATCACACAAACAACTATGTTAGAGTTCAAAGTTCAAATTCTACAGCTTCCTGAATATCACATCAATAAGAATTCCATTCACAGTTCACAGTTATTGAACAGCACAAGGTATAGCCACAATTTAAAAACTTAAAAGTAAATTTTACCTTTAAGAAATGACAAACTTCCTTGAACCTTAAGATAGAGAAGACACACAGAAGTGTGATATGTTTCCACAGGCTTGAAAGTCTCTCCCTGTATTTTTTTTTCCTGCTGTTTAAAAAGCAAAAGTATTTTTAAAAATGTAAGATCTTAATAAATCCACATATATTTGCTACTCCTGTTTTAGTGATGGAGTCTTACTGATCTTTTTTATTGCCTCTGTTATTAACAATTTAAATCCTTAGTATACTCTTGAAATTGAAGGTACAAGAAAGAAGTTAATATTCAAAGCCTCCTCCTCCTCCTCCTATCTTCCCCTGTACATTTTTCTTCTCTTAAGTACACCCCCATGATTCCTCCTTCTAGACGGCTTACGCTGATTCTTGGAACAGAGATTAGCTCATCTATCTTTATATCTTCTAATAGGCTTAGCACAATGTCATTCAACAATAAATACTGTGTAAAAATGGCGAGATTTTTTTAAAATTATTGATAAACAACCAATGCAAAATGACAATATCAAAAGAGACCAAGTTCAATGGAAAAGTTAAAAGACACATGAGAACATAGCAAACACTCAGGGCTGTGTTCTTCACTGCCTCACTTACACTGCCAAATACTGCATTTGTCATCTTTCAGCATCTTTCCTCTAAACATCTCATTGCTTCCATACTGTTAGTTTTGTTTTGATTTTCTGGGTTTTGTTTACCTGTTTGTCTGTACATTAAAAGTTATTACAGTTGGAATGATTAATTTAAAAATTCATAGAGTTCAAACTTAGAGTTTCATAGCTCCACAATACACTAAGATTTATCTGATAAACTTACTTTAAAAGGCCCTGAAAATTATGAATCATACTGGCATGAGAGACAGAACAAATAGACACAACAAGGAATTTCAGAATGTAAAAAGTCCTTAAATAGATATTCCCCCACACACAATTTTTTTCATTATAGACACTTTATAAAGGCTGTAGTGAAGGGCTGTGCATTACATACTTGGCCATATTGAAACACTGAGTTGACATTTCATCATTTCCTGGTCCACAGTAGAAAGTGCCCGAAGGCCTGCAGTAAATGTTCCCTCTGGAATATATAAATTGTCTCATAATGCTGTTGTTGCTGAGTTGGGCTTTGGGATATTACCTTAGGGTTTTATAATAAGCCAAGCACCCAGATTGTATTAAAATTCATTGTTCAGCCAGATAGACCTTCAATATGACAAGTTCCATTATTTTAAGATTCTTTTCTAAACCAAATGTGTTTTAATTTTTCTACATCAGAGCACTGCATAAAATAGCAATATCTCCCCCTCCTTTATAACAGCTAAACTTCTACAGGTAAAGACGGATAAACAAGAAAATATATAGATTTGTTTAATATGGTTTTATATGACACAAGAAATTTCAGAAACGAAATTTCTGATTCAATGAAATTTTATGGGTTACACCACAAAAGCCTAACTGGAGAAAAAGGAACGGGAGGCATGCTGGTTAACTGGAGATAGTGGGTAAGCTGTCTGCTTACCCATTCTTTTCTATCCCTTTACTCCTAGTATCAGGAGCCCTCTATAGAATGGGAGTCTTATGACCCATTTAGACAAATTCCAGACAACACTATCAAGGCTTGCTGGAGGTGAGAACAATGTGCTGAAGGGATGTTGGAAACCTTGTCCTGCTTCTGCTGTCGTCTGAAAGGACACTTTGTGGGTAGCAGGTTCGGAACCCTATCAAGAGCAAATGATTGTTCAGGAGAAGATGTTTGATCGAACTCTGTACTTAATATTTTCTAAGTATGGTTGATTTGAGATAATATGCCAAGCTAATTTGCTGAATGTCCATTGGTGTCAGCTCAGGCATTGTGAAGAAATCCTGCTTAAGTTGTTAGGTGGGCATGAATGAAAGAACAGTATTCTATTGAGAGAAGCAGAGGTTAAGAGAAAAGACAGCAGAGCCATGAAGAGCTGGGATGTGTTCCCCTATTCAGTTTTCAATTACTATGTCTTCCAAACAGGAATAAGTTGACACTAGACATTCAGGAGCCAGTGGGTCTATTATTATTACATCAGTTGACCACAGATACACCCTTATCCAAAAGGAAGTGTGAAGTGAGTTTGCCTGTGAATTTATTCAGTGTTTGTAAAAAGCTGGGAAAATTAATTAAAAAGAAATGGATAAGAAGAACTTTTGTAATTAGTTGAAAGTGTTGGCTTAAGTACTTACATTCTTAAATATGTATTCCTTTGTGCAGTAGGAAAATGGCATTCAGCAGCAAATATCCTAGTTTATAAGCCTGACCGAGACCTGAACCTGAGTACATGTTTGTTTTTGAGATCTTGGATAAATGTCATAAAAGAGAAACAGAAACTCCCATGTTTGTTTTTCCCTCTACCCTCAAGGCCTCGGTTCAGTAGGGCCTCAATCCACGGTTTTAGGATGTGTGGGTATACTAAAACCTACAGTAGGAAACTCATAGTATCCTTCTAAAATGTCGATACAAATTGAAAATTAATATTTTAAAACTCCTCATCTAGCAAGGTAAATTCCTGTTTCAGTTGGACGGATGCTCTGGAATAAAACCAAGTAGTAAAAACAGATTCAGCAATGCAGGTGTGGCAGGATTGTGCCTGCGTGCATCACGCTGATGTCTCCCCACATCCTCCTTACACCCCAACATGGAACTACATCCTGGCAAGCATAGGAGAATGGGGAGACAGGCTGGCCAAAGACCATGCCTTCATTGCTGAACGTGAACACTGATAAAACCAGCCTGCGAGCTGCAGTCATCTCTGGCTGAATATGCAGCAGCAGAGGCAATGCTGTCCCATCACGTCTGAGTGAGTGCCTTGCTGCAGCAAGATTTTGGGTCTTTAGACACCTGATTTTTAGGGAAATAACAGTTTATGATTGGGAAATATTTGACTCAGTGAAGCATGGAGTCCAGACTAATGAATTATTTTGTGAGAGAGAACCAAGGTACATTCGGGCAATGAATTAAAATTAATTAACTTGGTGCCACAGTACTCAGAGATTTTGAAACACACAGAAATATCCAGTGTCACCTGAACGTGAGCCAGAAGCCCAGTTTTCCAGACGTAGAGCTCTATGATAGCAGTAATTCATGGCATTTTATGACATTTCATGGAACATTTGGTCATTATGACATTTATGATGTAATGAAATAGGCCATAAAATGCTGTAAATTGTTGGGAACAAAAGACATTCATATTTTTGATGGCATCTTCATTTCAACCAAGATGTTAGTAGGTTAAATCAAAGCTCAATGCAGAGTGGAACAGCGAAGTGTTAACTTAGTCCTCTCATCCCTGTCTTTCTCACTCTTTCTCTTCTTCCTCTTCCTCCCCCCTGCTCTCCCACTTTTCTCACTCCCCTTTGCATTTTTTCAATTAAATCAAATACTCTGATCTACAAGTGTAAAAGCAGAAGAATTTTCTCCATATTCTGTGGAGAATGAAAGCACTGTGAGTCTGTGCATAGGAGTAATAAATGCCCAAAGTGCAAAATATGTGACTTCTAGCTCATCTGCATATTGTGTGGCTGGGTAAAATGTGAAACATGCACAATTTCTAATAGTAAGTGATGACTGCTGCTTGCCTAGATCTGATAATATAATTCCTGAAACCTTTTTTTAGCACCTACTGTCAGACTTTTTAAATGTCAGGACTGACCTTGTTGAATTATGCATGGAAATTAAAACTAAAGTGTTTTTCCAGGAAATAGATTTAAAACACACAGATGTTCACTTTAGGAAGAAAAATACAAATGCCTCCCAAAGAGCATTTTATTTACAAAGCCCACTTTTTTCTTTAAGGTCATCTTGTGCTTTTGTGCACCTTAGTATTTATAAAGCCACCAAGCTATCGTTTGAGCGTTAAAGTAGGATAGTATACACATCATGCAGAATTATTCTAAAAACACAGTCAGGCCCGCTGAGGTTGCTCAGTGGGAAGAGGCACTTGCTGCCAAGCCTGATGACTAGAGTTTGATGCCTTTGGCGCCTATGGCGGAAGGACAGAACATGTTTCTGTAAGTTTTTCTCTGGACTCCACAAGTGTGCCATGATAGGCAAATGCTCACTAACAGAGACGCATGCACACAGGCACACACACGCACGTGCACGCACACACACACACACACACCTCTACACAAAATAAAATTATTATTAAAAATGCCATCAGAATGTTGTTTTTATCATATATATCTTATACATAGTGACCTTCAAGTTATTTTAACCTGACATTGGCAGGCACTAGGTATAGAGAAAAATCTAGGTCAGACTACTCCCTCCTTTACTGATTTCTCTTTTGTTCTGTTTCATTTTGCCATGTGAACTGACACTGTTTCTAGTGGAATTTGTGTTCAGAGATAAGATCAAGGCTTAGAACTTATCGTGGACTGGGTATGTGTGTCCAGCAGAATTCACTTGTTATAGGCCTAATTCCCAGTGTGATGGTATTTGGAGGATTTGGGGGTCGAGAGGTTGGGAGATAGTTAAGCTTAGATGAGTTCCTCAAAATGAGTCTCTCTTTCTCCTCTCTGTCTCTGTCTCTCTCTCTGTCTCTCTCTCTGTCTCTCTCTCTCTCTCTCTCTGTGTCTATCTGTCTGTCTGTCTCTCCTTCTCTACCTCTTTCCCTTTCTCTCTCCCTCTCCTTGAGTAAAGACTACAGTATCCTACAGACACAGTAGCCCTTTGCAGTCAGAAAGAGCCCCATTGGGAACTGCATCTATCACCACCTTCACATAGACACCACATCCATCAGAAACCATTATCAACAATCCCAGTCACACTGTCTATGGCATTTTATTACAACAGCATGAAGTAATTAACTGTCGGAAAGTTCGCAAAGATTTTATTCTGAGAGATAAATCATCTTTAAGTTAAAAAGTTTTTCTGTTATGTGGAAATAGGTTACTATACATTTATAAGGAAACTCTTATAGGCTGTATCACAGCGAAAGAAACTAAATCACACATGCACACTGACTGGACAGACGTTTATGCCAAATGTTCTCCTAATTGAAGGCAAGTACAATAGATCATATTGTTCCCAGAGAAACAGATTCTATGACCTTATTCTCCAGACTTGACCATTTTGCTCAAGACCACTTGCTACTCCCAGACAAGAATTTTACTGTATTTATTCAAGTCTACTTTTTATTGGTATAATCAATTTGTCTTGGAAATGTGAAAGAATTTTTCTAATAATTCACACTGTTGCTAAAATTGTCATGGTTGCTGTACATTAGCAATTTCTGTGAATGATGTGTATACAAATAGACTTCCCTGCCTCAACCCCAGAAATATGTGAATATGTTCTCATAATAGTTTTGCATTTTTCTAGAATGCTATAGAAATGAAACCTTGAATACCTTTGGAAATTTAAGTACTTTTATCAACCAAAATGAATTAAAGCATGTTCTTATCATTTAATAAATCAATACTCTGTTTCATTTGTTACTAATTAAAATTAAATTGCATGAATTTATCACAGCTAAAACATCCCATGGTTGAGTTTAAACTTGGCTGATCTGATTAATTTTTTTAACAATATAAAATAAGGAGCTAGCTGGGCATTGATGGTGGTGCATAACTTTAATTTCTTCACTCAGGAGGCAGAGGCAGGTGGATCTCTGTGAGTTTGAGGCTACCTTGGTCTATAAAGCAAGTTCCAGGACAGCCAAAGCTGCACAGAGAAAAATCTAAATAAATAAATAAATAAATAAATAAATAAATAAATAAATAAATAAATGAAGTGTTTTCCATTCAAGTATAGTTTATGTAATTATAATTTTTTTATTCTCTAGTCTGAAAAATAACCTAGAAAAATGTTAGGTCACATGGGAAGTGAGTATTTTATTCTACTAATAGCCTCCAAATTGGAGCACTCCTTCTTAGAGGGAGGAAGAGAGCTAAAAATATTAATTGGACAAAACCACAAACAGGAGCTAGAAATGATGGGACACAGGAAACTCAGAAAATTACAAGACTTGCAAGGCACCTCCCAAGGTAACAAAAGCAGCAAACGGTTGCAAGAAAGAGGTGACTGTTTGGTGGTGCTTCCTGCAAACTGCAGGGAGCTCTTGGTTTGCTCCCTTGGATGACTTGGTTTGTGAGTCATCCTTCAAGCCATGGCTAGATTCTTGGTGAGACAACTGCCTCTTAGCCACCGAATTCCTTTAAGTGACTCCAATAGACTCACATGCTCCACAGTGAGACTTGGGCAGTCTAGCTGATTTAACAGACGTTTGTTCACATCAAACAAGAGGTGGTTTACAGGAAGTGGCTCTTTATAGCATTTGATACCCTGTTGGCCCAGAGCTCCAGCTATTTATTTCCATTGGTGTTTTCACTCTGTGTTTTGTTAGTTACTAGTAAGTATAAACCAGGTTTTCCTGTAGGTTTTAATTGAATTTAATCAATGATTAACTTTATTGTGTGTTTGTCATCGAATCTTATATTTGTCATGGTGACAGGAACTTTTACTCATTTCTTCATACTGGTTTGTTTGAGTTTTAAATTTTTAAAATTTAAGATACAAGACTTTTTTTTTTTAAGAAATGTGACATCAGTTCCTGAATAGTTTTTTCTCTGACACAAAATCTAATTTATCTGTTCTTATATTTTGCATCATATTCCTGGTCTTACATGTTAGAACTCTGTTTAAACCAAGTTCACAAATTTTCACTTGTGCTATCTTCTGCTAGTTCTAGAACTTCCCATTTTACATCTGGTCTTTACTTCTGCTAAGGCTAATCTTTCATAAACAGAATGAAATATGTACAAAAGTATATTTTGTTTGTTTGTTTGCATACAGTTGTTCAACTACCCCAGTGTCTTTTATTGAATGGATTTCCTTATTCTGTTGAGCTGCCTTTGTCAGACATTGGTTTATGATTTTAGAGTCTATTCAGAATTTTTTGCTTGTCCCATACTTTTGTCTCTACATTTTAGATCACTGTAACCTTTTGCTAAGTCTTTGAATCTGGTAATGTGAGCATTGCAAGCTTTCTGTGAAAGATAAACAGCATGTAGGGTAGCACCCAACCTTTCAGAGTCCAGAGGTATTCCACCTCACAGTCAAAGCTCAGTTACACAGCCACCTAACTTCTAGAGGTGCTGATAAATACAGATAGGTTGTACTTAACACAGACGAACAGTTTGATAAATAACCAGCCAGTTTATAGAATAAAGATTGACAAATATTTTAGTTTTAGTGACAGACTGGACCAGACAAGCTCATTTTACTACGGTTATACCTTTGTGATCTGACTGTTAGTCTCATTTTGTTAATCATTATAAAACACTTTTATTCAAAGGTGATACATTCCTAAGTTCTATGATGACGTTTTTCTGCTATTGCTTCTGCTGTGTTTCTGGTACCAAAAATTTGTATTACCATAGCCTTTCTCCAAGGACACCTAATATAGAGAGTTTTTTTTTTAATTCTTATTAAGTGTAATTTCTCCTTTTTCTTAGCCTCTATAACATTTTGTATTAAGATGTTGCAGTTTTTTTTCTTTTTCATTGTTTATATCATTTACTGACTTCTATCATGTTTATATTCCTTGATAAAAATGACCAGAACTAATAAGTATGTTGAATTTATGTCTATCCTCCTGACTATTTCCAATATAAGAACTCAGTAAAAAATGTTTTATTTTTGATAGTTCAGCCAAATGGTCCTAATGTTCTTAGAGGATTTAACTGGTATCATCACCAAGGCCAAAGCACAGATGAGAGGCCATCAAAATCCATATGGCATTTTGTTCTGATGACATGCTTCTATAAGGACCAAAGGATTGCTTTCTAAATTTTAACTCGTAAATCTGCCAGGGTTAACAAAGGTGGCTAGAAGACAGAGAGATAGGGAACTCACTTCCAGAGCCTAGACTTGCTAGTGAGCCTAACGGCCATGAACTTAAAAGATCACACACCTGTCATTACCAGGGGATATTAATCAGTCCACATCTCCATTTTTCCCTAGGGGTCTTGTCCACTTTCTTTCGTTCTTTTTCTTTTTTTTTCCCCAATCAATGGTTTTATATACTATCCACATATGTATTACATACATGATATACACACCATCATATATACTATATTATTAAAAATAATCACTATGATATGCTTTAAAAACATCTAAAATGCTTATTTTGTAGGTGAGAACATTTTTTTCCTTTGGGCCGAAGAGGGTTCTGATCTTACACAGTAGCTAATAAAATTGAATAAAAAAGGCAGAATGCATGGAATTTTATGAAAGAAAGGAGAGAAAGAAAGAGCTGGGGAGGACAGGAGCTCCAAAAAGAGACCAACAGAGCCAAAACAACAACAACAACAAAAAAAAAAAAAAAAACAAAACCTGGGCCCTGTGGGCTTTGCAGAGACTGATACCCCAACCAAGAACCATGAAGAGGACCCAAAACCCCGGCTCAGATGCAGCCCATAGTCTCACTCTCCAAGTGGGTTTACCAGGTAAGGGAAGCAGGGGCCATCTCCTGCAGGAACCCAGTGGTAGGCTCTCTGATTCTCTCCCCCTGGATATCTAAAGGCATCCAAAAAAGGAGGAAGAAAAAGCAAAGGACCTAAGGTGATGTAAACTATTACTTGGTCAGCACCAGTTATTTGTCAGAGAAATAACAAAGACAAAAGCAATTTCTAGCTCAAATCCCATTAGGTAAATGAGGAATTGCAACGGCATTAATTGACGGAGACAACAATATTCTTATAGATCCACTGGAAACTTTCAGCAACGTTAGATCTAATTTCTTGTTGTAGGTAGTCTCTGTCTGCCCAAGTTCCACTATGTAGTGTGGTTTCTATTTTTATTTCAGGCAAATGATGTGATTAAAAAGTGATTTATTAGCATAAGAATATCTTTTATTGATAAATATTATACTTACCATGTAGTTTCTAATAAAAATTGATAGAGGGACACAAAGCATGTTGATATTTTTGTCCTCTCCTTCCCCAAAGCATTATGTCACTTGAAATGTTAATGCTCAGCTGGCAAACCCAGATATCTAAAGTCCTTTTACTTTCCTGTATCCCTGGAACTTAAATTGCAAGTTATTCCTTACATATTTAAATCTTACACATCTTCCCATCCTGTATAACTCTTGCCAATTCATCATTGCTTATTATCAAGGTTAGCATAAGTCTTCATTGCCTGCTCCTTTTTGCCTAATAAATTATTGGTATTGAAATTACTAGTAATGGAGAGTGTTGACTCACTGTCTTTGCAATTTTTCCAGGAGCTGACCTTGTAAGATAAAATTCTAATTTCTTTATAACAAAATCTTTTAGATTTTTTTTTCCATGGGTACATGTCGGATGTCTCACTTGAAAAAGGCACTTCCCACCAAGCTTAATGACCTGAAGAATTTGATCTCTAGAACCTATGTTGTTGAAAGAGACAACCAGCTCCCTCAGGTTGTTCTCTGACCTCTACTCATGCGCCATTGCAGCTGCACAGTAGGCACATACACAAACATTTAATAACTATAGTACAATCATTTCCCAAAGACTTTTTTCGCCACACAATTTTCAGTTTTGTTTTTAAATTGTATTCACGGATGTATCCTTAGAATAACAGTGATTTTCACGTTTATGTGCAATCTTCCTGTGAGAAAAGGGTAATGATTCACCCCCTCTATTAATTAAGTGTACCCTTTCCATTAAAAAGGAAATCACAAAAGAAAACAGGTTCTTAAGCTCTGTAACGTGTTCAGCTCACAGTTCTGATACTCTTCACTGTTTTAGTCCTTGCTGTGCCCTGCATGTGAACTGGCTTCTCATTTAAGCGATTACTGTACTTCTTACATACTTTCTGATAGGCTTTCCATTCAGTGTCTCTAAAGGACCCTAACTCTAGTATCTATGTGGCTATATAGTATCCTTCCTTTGATTGTGAAATGAATCCACCCACGTGCTTGTAGCGACCACAATACAGGCAGAGTGGTGGCGTTCCACCCCACCCTTAGGGAAGAAAGAGATGTCAGCTTGCACCGTCTTAACCTTTTACAAGCTCCAGGCTGCCATTTGTTCATTCCAATGAAGGAAGCAGCCATATTGTGAATTGCTCAATGGAGAAGACGAGGAACTAAAGCTGGTATCTGGCAGCAACTGGTCAGGCATCCGACGATCTCACAGGAGATGCATCTTGTTGGCAGCCATGAGTGAGTTGCCAGAAGATCCTCACTGTGTGAAGATCCTTTGCACTCAAGACAATTGCAGCTGCAGTTGACAACTGACTGCAGTTTTTGAGAAGCTAGAGTTTTAGAGCACCCAGCAGAGCATTTCCATAGTCCTCACCCACAGAACCTCATGAGACTACATGTTGCTGTTTTAATTCCAGTATGTTTATTACTCAGCAATAAATATAACATACCTGTTATTACATATTTGTCAAGAGGAATGTGGATTTACAGAAAGAATGTGGGGTTTGATTCTATCCTATTGCTAACAGTGTGTTTGGACAAGTCATTCAGACAGTTTTTTGCTTTGTTTTATTTTTACCAGTTAAATGATATATTCATGTTTATCCTTATTGTGGAAATTATGCCTCAAAGATGACAAATAATCAGCATTATTGTTTCAGACAAGACCTCATAAGAGCATGGACTTGTCTACTTCTGCTGGATCAATCTTCATCTACAGTTGAATGTCCAGGTTGATGTGTTAGTCAATAATACAATTTGAAGTTAACTAAAGGAACAATGATTCCTTTTCCGAAAAGGAATCATTTAAATGTACTCAGTACTTTAAGTACTAGTTCTGAAGTAGGCAATAAAGAATTAGAACCCAGGATCTATTTCTTTATACATGATTTAGATGTTTTTGCTTTATTTCCCTAGATAGCACTTAATTTTCTTTCATTTTTTTATACATATTTTTTTTATTTTTTTTATCAGTTACATTTTATTAACTCTGTATCCCAGCTATGTCCCAATCCCTCATTCCCTCCCAGTCCCTCCCTCCCTCCCTCATCTCCACCGTGCCCCTTTCCAAGTCCACTGATAGGGGGGACCTCCTCCCCATTCATCTGATCCTGTTTTATCAGTTATCTTCAGGACTGGCTGCAAAGCCCTCCTCTGTGGCCTAACAGGACTGCTCCTCCCTTTGGGGGTGGGGAGACCAAAGAGCCAGTCATTGAGTTCCTGTTAGAAATAGTCCCTGTTCCCCTCACTTTGGGAAACCAATTGGTTACTGAGCTACCACAGGCTACATCTGAGTGGAGGTTCTAGGTTATATCCATACATGATCCTTGGTTGAATGTCAGTCTCAGAAAAGACCCTGTGCCCAGATATATTTGGTCCTTGTGGAGCTCCTATCCTTTCCCCATCAGACTAACTCCCCTTCTTTCTTATGATTCCCTGTACTCTGCCAAAGGTTTGGTCATGAGTCTTTGCTTTGAAAACACTGCTAGTTAGAGTCTTTCAGATGCGCTCAGTAGACTCCTGTCATACGTTCAATGCACATCCCATCTGTCTTTCTAAACGAGGATTGATCATCTTACCCCATGTCTGCTCAATTGATTATTTTTTTAAGGTGTATAGATTTCATTATGTTTATCATATCTTATAGGTCTATATAAGTGAGTATATCCCATGTTTGTCTTTCTCCTTCTGGGATATTTCACTCAGAATGATCTTTTCTAGATCCCACCATTTGCCTGCAAATTTCATGATTTCCTCCTTTTTGATTGATGAGTAGTATTCCATTGTATAAAAATACCACAATTTCTGTACCCATTCCACCGTTGATGGACATCTGGGAACACTTAAAGAAATGCTCATCCTCATTAGCCATCAGGGAAATGCAAATCAAAACGACCCTGAGATATCACCTTACACCCATCAGAATGGCCAAGATGAAAAACTCAAGTGACAACACATGCTGGAGAGGTTGTGGAGAAATGGGAACCCTCCTCCACTGCTGGTGGGAATGTAAACTGGTACAACCACTCTGGAAAGCTATCTGGCGCTTTCTAAGACAAATAGGAATAGCGCTTCCTCCAGACCCAGCTATACCACTGCTAGGTATATACCCAAAGTTTGCTCAAGTACACAAAAAGGACACTTGCTCAACCATGTTTATAGCAGCTCTATTTGTAATAGCCAGAATTTTCTTTCATTTTTAAGGAACCATGTTAGTTATTAATTACTTCAGTAACTCCAATCAGAAGTGAAAACAAAACCTTAGAAGTGTGTGCATGCACACAAAGGCAAACCCAGCCGAAGGACCATCCATCATTGCCAAAATGAAACCCCTGTGTTCTTTTTAATCCTTACTCTCTTAAAGTTCATCACTTGTTCAAATAAAACTAGTAATACTCGGAGCACACTAATCTACAATTCCCAAAAAAACATAACTTTTATTGTTTACTAATTAAAAGCATATTTTCACATAAGAGCTTTGACATTTTTACCATTTTACCTTCTCCTCTCCATGCCTCATCTCTTCATGTTACAGCAAAATTAAATTAATCCACAGTAAATGGAATAGTTTCAAGAATATCTGTACAGCAATATCAATTTAAGGGATCAATTTTATCGATATTATATAGTGTGTTAGAATTATACTTTAATTTCTCTATATTAATAAAACATAGAACTTTGTCCTACAACACAGATCTGCAAAATTCAACTTACACTGTCATGTTTTCTGTATCATCCATACTTTACACGTGTCAACAGCTAGCTCTGAAAATGTACTGAATGATACCCACGTGGCCCTGCTCAGTCACACTTTCCTGTACTTTTCCAAGCTCATTTCATACCCTCTACTGGGTGGCATGCTCTCTCTTCTGATGCCACTTTCCCTGGCCAGATGACCTTTGCTAATACTCACCCTCTACTTCATATTCGTACTCTGTACCTCAGCAGAGTTTGCTTCCTCGGTATGATTTTCCTTGGCATGGCTTACTTAAATTATAGATATTTTATGGTTCATTCCTGATTATTCAGCATACCTGTAACATTTTATATACTTTTATGGTGTCAGGATTAATGGTTATGATTGTGACTCCTAGCAGAATGTGATTTTTTTTTTAATCAGAAATGGGCTCATGGCTACTCTGGCTCTCATCATGACCCAATTTCTAACACACTGTGATTCATACCAAATGTTTTTGATGTGTTTATTAAATGATTGGATGAGAAAGCCTGGTATTTGGCAATGAGGAAAAGGCCTTCCAATGCAGGCATGTGGAAATATGGTATGACTCTCTAGCATGGAGCAGAGAGGTGTCTGTTAAAGACAAAGAGATAACCTTTCAATAGTGTGGTTGATAGGACATTTAATAAATCTCATAAAATGTGTCTTGATGTATATATCCCTGATGCTCTGAAGATAGGTATAGTTAAAGATTCTAAAAATGAAAATTTCCAACATATAAATTATAATTGAAACTTCGGGAAGAGTAAGGCAATTATGGATCTGACAGTATGTAGTATGTATAGTATAAGAACAGGACTGAAAGCTTTATTAAAAAGACAGCATTTCACCAATACACCAGGATTACAGAATGGGTAAAATGAGGATGTCCTGCAAAAAGACAATGGAAGAATGAGTGGCCAAAGACTCACAGAATACATAGGAAATGTTATCTCAAGAAGGAGGGCATAGCAAAAGTGTCACTTGTTGATAGGAAGTCACAGAAGAATGGAAACTTGTGTGTGAGAAAAACAAGAATTGGCACAAAAGAAATCAAAGTATGAAGCACAGGTACTTAGGGATGTTGTAATTTCAGCTTTATAGGTACACAAATTTCATGATGATAATAACTATCAATTTATATCCATGAAGACTGATAATCTGGATACAGACACAAAGATAGGTAAATTCACCCAGAGATGAGAGTTTGTTAAGGTCTGGCTACTGTGTCTACTCATGTACAACAGGCTTCATCCCTAACTCATGGGGCCATTTGGAGAAGTCCTGCAAACCTTTGAGAGTGGGACCTAGTTTAGGAAGTAGGTGACAGGATATCCTGTGTCTCCAGCTACTTTCTAATCCATTGTGAGGGAACAAGCTTCTTCCTCTGCCTCATTTTGGATTCTATATCAATGGAGCCAGATGAATCCCCTGGAATCATGAGCTGAAATCTTTATTCCATTTAAATTGCTCTGTTAATTATTTTGGTCATGACTATTCCACAGTAATGCATACAGGGTTTTAATACAAATGTGTATCAGACAGTTACATGGCTGGGTAAAGGCAAAGTCAAATTATACAATATGGGATGGGTAAGGATGCTGGCAGAGAAAATAGAATGATGACATGTAAGAAGAATACAGGGACACTGAACTGCCATGAACTACATCTGTGCAGGGATTCTAGGTTATCTTCATGCATGGTCCTTGGTTGGAGTCTCTGACTGATTTTCCTGCTCTTTGATCACCTCCCCCTGAGGGGAGAGCAGCCTTACCAGGCCACAGAAGATGACAATGCAGCCACTCCTGATGAGATCTGATAGACTAAGATCAGAAGGAAGGAGAGGAGGACCTCCCCTATCAGTGGATGTGGGGAGGGGCATGCATGAAGAGGGAGGGAAAGTGGGATTAGGAGGGAAGGAGGGAAGGGTTTAATGGGAGGATACAAAGTGAACAAAGTGTAACTAATAAAAAAATAATAATAGAAAACAAAAAAGAATAAGGGGAACTGATTGATTGGAATAACCAAAGAGTTGGAGATACTGTAAGAACCATGGGAACCACGTGGAAACAAAATTAAAGGAAATAATTATAGATATAAAATGCAAAGCAGGATTTTAATATTTCAGAAATAAAAGCTTCAGATTTTATTGACCAGTACCTGTATAAGTATATGGGCCTGATAGAGATAGAAGGACTGAGCTCATGCTACAACTCAACATTGCCTCCAACTTAAAGTACAATTGTGACTTCTATATGTTTATTTAGTCAAATTTAAAACTCAGGAATAACTTGCTTTGTTCAATTCAAAGATTTATAGTAACATCCATCCATGCTTAATATTTTTGCGAACCTTAACTTCACCCTCCAGACCTGAAAACTATAAAATTCTCTAAGCTTTTATTGCTATAAATTTCTCTACAATCCAAATCGCTTTTTACGTGCAGATATATACCAACACCCCAAAGCTTCTTCTACCTAAGAAAGGCAACAATAAGTGCTACTGTACACTCACACGTAATCCTTCCTTCCTGAACCGCAATACCTTTAAGACATGGCTGCAGAATGTAATGACAGGGGAGATTTTTTCAAGTGTTGCACAAATGACATTTCCTGTTACTGGGTTACTATCTTCCTAGCCTCTGACAGCAGGCCTCTTTCTGCCACTTAGCCCAACACCTTAGAGACTGGGTTTTCCTATGGTAGCCTTGTCCTACACGGTCACAATGGATAATTAAGTCTGAGTTTGCTACAAACAAGCTCCGACTCTGGTGGATTAACACATTTACTTTCACCTTGCAAACACCTAGGTTTGGTGTCTTCTTAGCCAACGCATTCAGTTTCCACACAGTTAATGAGCACGTGGATGGCTTTCAATTCACAAATGTCCTATTCCCCAGCATGCTCAGGCTCCTAGTTATGCACAGAGAGGTCAAAGAGCACAGAATGGATCATGAGCATTGTTTTCAACTTTCGTGACTTAAAGTGCCAAATCCTAATCAAAGGACAATCCAATAAGAAATCTATTATTCAATGAGAAATCTTAACCAACATTGTGCTTGTGATGAAAAAGAAAGCAGGTTTGGTGAGAATGTAGGAGCCCCTTTCAAAGTTTTATATCTTAGTATATTTTTTAGTGATTTTTTAATTATTTTTATTTTTTATGTTAATTACAATTTATTTTCTTTGTATACCAGCTGTAGCCCCTTCCCTTACTCCCTCCCAATCCTACCCTCCCTCCCTTATCTCCTTCCTGACCTTCTCTAAGTCCACTGATGGGGAGGTCCTCCTCCCCTTCCATCTGACCCCAGCATATCAGGTCTCATCAGGACTGGTTGCAATGTCCTCCTCTGTGGCCTAGCTAGGCTGCTCCTCCCACAGGGGGTGGGGAGGTCAAAGAGCCAGCACTGAGTTCATGTCAGAGACAGTCCCTGTTCCCCTTACTAAGGTACCCACTTATTAGCACATCGGCCATTAGGAAAAAAAAAAAAGAAAAAATTCTTTCCATTCAACTTTGGGTTGGAATCAACCTACCATCACATCAACCTTAAAATTACTAATAAGCTTAGTAACTACTACTATAGAATATACAACTATTATTTTGAGATTTTTAATGTGTATTTGGTTGTACGAGCTCTAAATATCTATGGGTGAGTTATATAATATAGTAATTATGTTTGTAACTTAGTGACCCATTTCAGTATCTGTGTGGCACCATCCATTTATTTACTTGCTTACATTTTGTTGTCCTTCTGATTAAACCCAGGGCCAGGTAGATGATGGGCAAAGCCCTTTATTACTGAGGAATATCCTCCATACTTCTGTCTTCTTTATTCTCTTTCCTCTAGTATCTAAGGCTAAGTGTTTACCCTGAGTTGATGGTTTGTTAGATTTCCCTATTTACATGTCAGTTAATCTCGTTAATATTTTAAAAAGTATTCTAAAGCGTCATTATTTTTACTCCAAACCACTTGGATAATTCTGCCAATTCAGGCAGTGGCAATCTAATCTCTTCTATAATCTTCTGTTTATTAAAATAAGTGAATCCTTTAATTTTCATGCAACTAAAAGCAGTTATCTTTTTTTTTGGCAGCAGTTTTCTTTCAGATAATGATCTTCATCTGGCTTTGGCATGCCTTGCTAATTAAAGCTTATTGGTTCTAGATAGCTGTGCGTGTTTACTCACATTAGAACCAAAACATCACTCTTTGGCCTGCTTCTGATCCCCACAATCATATATGTTGATTTTATTTTAAGCTCCTTATCTTTCCCCTCTGAGTTCAATTTAAAACTTCTTGTGAAAAGATCAGTAATTGACAAAGATTTTGTGTATGAATTCCATGCATTCTGTATTCCAGCTGCCCTAAGAAAATGAATAATACAAAGGACAATGAATCATATAATATCTGGGACTGTTTGAGTTTTGGTATCTGTCAAATCTACTTTCTTTGGGAAGGTACTATTTTGCTAAAGTAGAGTGCATTTTCTCAACATGGGCTGACTATATTTGATTTGACACTTACTGAGTGAATATAGCTGATTTGGTGAGAAAAAAGCAAGGCTATTTTAATGATGGCTCACATCCTCTACCTATAAAGTTGTCTTTATATTGGCTAGCATTGAGTCACAATTGCATAAAATAGCGCTTAAGAGACAAGCTATTAAAGATGAAAAATTCTGAAGTTTATATTTTCTTTCTTGAGCTAAAACCATAACATCAACAGTTCTTGTACAATGCTGAACTCAGCATGAAAGCTTTAAAAAAAATGTTATTCGAATAGGTAATGTGCCATTATTGGGAAGTTATGTGAATAAAAAAGAGCCTTTCAACATTGATGGCATGTCACTAATAGAAAAATTTATGAAAATTTTTAAATGTTACAAACACAATTTTTTGACCCACATCTGGGACAATAGCCAGGGACACTCACACGAAGTTAAACAAATTCTATATGTCATTTCTTAGGGAAAATCAATTGTCACCATTATCTTGGGATCTAGTTATTGGGTTAACATAATAGTAATCATTTACTTTGCTCACAAATGAGCTCTTTGAATAGATTCAGCGGGTTGGTTCTTCAGTATTACCTGTAACATAGACAAGGAACCCCTGAATCTCCGTAGAGGCTACTTACATACATGTCAGCAGGGTATGTGCTGTAACTCCTGCACTTCTGTGTGGCTCAGAGGCAGGTTCTGAAAGGAAGCACTGGGCAAATCCCCAGAAAGCTGTATCACCGCCCATGGCATCCACTGGAGAGCTGGAAAGCTTCATTCATGCTGCCGGCAAAAAATCCCAGGTAGAGTCAAGGAAGGAAACAGAGTCTCACTTCTCCATGGAATAAAGTTCAAATGACTATGAATAAAGAAGTTGTAGGATGGGAGAGATCATGATAGTTATTTTAGGAAAACATCTCCACCTATATTATTGAATAGTATTCTTTATAGCCTTGATTCCATACTGTAGAAGATTCCAGGGAAAGACTATACTTTCAGTGATCATGTCTATAGTTCGTTACTAGAGAAGATTCTAGGGAAACTGTAGTTTGGAAAAACCTCCACATATACATTTTTGGCAGGTTCCTCTTTTTCAATGTGTTTCAGAAAAAGTAGTTATTTCTTAAATAATACAATCTTCTTTATACGAATTCTATAAAAACTATACATTTGAAAGACCTTATCAAGCAAATTTCTCAGTCAGTTATTTAAGAAAATCAGGAGAAAGATAACAGAAATAAACAATAGCAGTGAGGAAAATCTCCCACTCTCGGCACTCCTGGGCTTCCTGTGGTTCTTTATCTGGGATTGAGATACCAAGAGACTATCCCTTTCCACGTTAGCATAACTGTTGAAGTTGTACCTGTTCTTACCTTGGGAAAACAAGAACCTTCAAAAAGTTTTTGTTTGGAACATCCAATACATTTTTATGGGTTCTGTATTTGCTATAAAGTTTGAAAATTTTAATATTAATTAAACATACAGAGAATTTTTTTCAAAATTTTGGGGAGATGATTTTTTTTGTTTTTGTTTTTTAATGTAAAATCAGGCTTTATTAGAATTACTTCCTGGCTGTTGTCTGGCTAGTCCAACAATGGCTGTCTCCTGATAGAAAGTCTAAGAATCCAATAGTTGTCCACCCCACAAGGCTGGCTATCTCAACTTGTCTTCTACATATGTTGGAATCTGGAAGTAGGCTCTAAAATGGGTAAAGGAATGAACTTGCCAAAGAGAGTGAGGGAAAGTAGGCAAAACACAAAGACTTTTTTCTTCAACATCCTTTTTATATGGGCTGCCAGGAAGAGATATGGCCCAGAATTAGGCTGAGTCATGAGACATCAAGTTATCCATATTTAGGGTAGGTCTTGCAATTGCAAATAATTCAATGAAGGAAAATCCCTCAGTGCTGTGCCCACTGCTGGGTTTTTAGCTAATTGCAGATGTAACTAAGACGATAGCTAAGAATCGCCATCATGAAGGCAATATGCTCTCTGAATTGCATTTCCAAGCAGACGTGGATCAAGTCAAAGCTGCTGCAGTTTACATTTTATCAAATGATTGAGGCTGGAGATTGTCTGCTTCTGTCTCTTGAAACTGTATAGAATGTTATTTTCTAATAACTGTCCAAAGATCTCACCACAGTTGATATTTTTGTTTGCTTCCATCACATAGTTTAATATTGGGACTGAAAAATGAATTCTTTTTAAAAGCATGTAGTCCCTTATGTGAATGGCATGGCTAGTTTTAGATGGTTCTGAAGCATTGTATTCAGAGGGCTTATGATGGGAGCCATAATGAGACCAAAAAAAAAAAAGTTAAAAGATTTTTTTTCTGTTAGGAGGAGAACAGTAAACATTTATTCTCTTTGTGATGGCTGGATTTTTTGTCAATGTGATACAGACTAAAGTCATGTGAGAGGAAGGAACCTCAACTGAGGAAATGCCGCCATCAGATTTGCCTGTGCCTGTGGGACACTTTCTTGATTGTGGATTGATATCAGAGGGCCTGGTGGGCAGTACCACACCTGAGCAGATTTTTCTGGAATGTATAAACATGAGCCTACAAGAGAGACATTAAGCAGTGTCCATAGTAATGGGAACAGGGACTGTCTCTGATATGAACTGATTGGCCTCCTCTGTGATGACCTCCACTTCAGGGGGATGCAGCCTTCCCAGGCCACAGAGGAAGACAATGCAGCCTGTCTTGATGAGACCTGATAGACTAGCATCAGAAGGAAAGGGAGAAAGACCTCCCATATCAGTGGACTGGGGGAGGGGCATGGGTGGAAAAGAGGAAGGGAGGGTCAGAATGGGAGAGGAGGAGGGAGGAAGCTACAGGTAGGATATAATAATAATAATAATAATAATAATAATAATAATAATAATAAAGTTTAAAAAAAGGATCCAGCTATTCCACTCCTAGGCATATATCTAAAAGATGCTCAAGTGTACAACAAGGACATTTGCTCAACCATGTTCATAGCAGCTTTATTTGTAATAGCCAGAAGCTGGAAACAACTGAGATGTCCCTCAACTGAGGAATGGATACAGAAATTGTGGTACATTTACACAATAGAATACTACTAAGCAATTAAAAACAAGGAAATCATGAAATTTGTAGGAAAATGGTGGGATCTAGAAAAGATCATCCTGAGTGAAGTATCCCAGAAGCAGAGAGACACACACAGTATATACTCACTTATAAGTGGATATTAGACATATAAGATAGGATAAACATACTAAAATCTGTACACCTAAGGAAGCTAATCAGGAAGGAGGACTCTGGGTAAGATGCTCAATCTTCATTCAGAAAGACAAATGGGATGGACATCAGAAGAGGGAGCAAACAGGGAACAGGACAGGAGCCTACCACAGAGGGCCTCTGAAAGACTCCATTCCAGTAGGGTATCAAAACATATGCTGAGACCCTTAGCCAAATGTTGGGCACAGTGCAGGGCATCTTATGAAAGAGGGGAAGATAGAAAGACCTGGAGGGGACAGGAGCTCCACAAGGTGAGCAAAAGAACCAGAAAATCTGGGCACAGAGGTCCTTTGTGAGACTGATACTCCAAACAAGGGCCATGCATGGAGATGACCTAGAACCCCTGCAAAGATGTAGGCCATGGCAGCTCTGTGTCAAAGAGGGTTACCCAGTGAAAACAACATGGACTGTCTCTGACATGAACTCATGGGCTGGTTCTCTGATCACCTACCTGAGGGGGGAACAGCCTTACCAGGCCACAGAAGAAGACAATGAAGCCAGTCCTAATGAGACCTGATAGACTAGGGTCAGATGGAAGGGAAGGGGACCTCCCCTATCAATGGACTGGGGGAGGTGCATAGGAGAAGAAGAGGGAGGAAGGGAGCTGGAATACAAAGTAAATAAACTGTAATTAATAAAATAAAATAATTTAAAATATTTATTTATTATTTATACAGTTTTTGCCTGCATGCCAGAAGAGGGCACCAGATCCCACTATCGATGGTTATGAGGCACCATTTGGTTGCTGGGAACTGAACTCAGGACCTTTGGAAGAACAGTGAGTGTTCATAAACGCTGAGCCATCTCTCCAGCACCAATTTAAGCTTTTTGTTTTTGTTATTTGTATGTAACTGTAGCTGGGTATAAGTATCATATTTCTAAAAGTTCTCAATTATCACTAAAAACATCAAACATCAGACTGTGTGATTTATGTGAGTTATACTTCCAACATGGCCATAAAAATCCCTGATGGAAATAACTCGAAAGGAAGAAATATTTATTTTGCCTTCCAGTTTCAAAGATTTTAGTCATGACTCACTAACTCCATGGTTTAGGGGCCTGTGGTGAAACAGATATCATGGTTGGGAAGGGAGAGAAAAAAAGTTACATCTGTTTTTGTGGTGGTTAGCACTGGTTGTGAATGTGACAAGATCTAGAATAACCTCTAAGGATGTCTATGCATCTTCTTCATTAGGCTGGTCAAGCTGGGAGAGCCCATCCTAAATGTATGCAGGACTGTTGCATGGGCTTGGTTCTCAGACTGCAGAACAATGAACAAGACAGCTGAGACCCAGCATGGTCCTCCTCTGGTTCTTGATTGCAGCGCCACTGTGACCAGCTTCCTCCATTATGTCCCTGTCATTGTGGGTTATATACCCTGGAATTGCGAGACAAAATCAATACCTCTTTATGCTGCTTTTGTCAGGGAATTTTATCATAGCAACAAGAAAATTACCTAACATTCGAATGGAAGTTGGCACAGCCCTGAAATGAACTCATTCATCAAAGAAACAACAACAGTTTTTAGAACTGATTTGTATAGTGATTCTATCTTCTCAGAATTTCTTAAATTTACTTTAGGCATAAAACTCAGAAACGATGATATGATTTATAATTTATTTTCATAACCCATAAAATATAGAAAACTATTAAATGGTATCCTCTGAAACACATGTAAGATATATGTAAAGCTACTTTGAATTATGGATATATATGTAATATAATTGCAAATATGCAATATAGTAGCTAACCTGATGAATTGTGTGGTTTATGTGATCACTACATAGTGTTCTAATGGTTCATGTGACTGGGGAAACTAAAGTTCTCCTTTTAGCACTCAGGGTATTTGTCCTAACGTATGAACACAAACAACACTGGATGTTAAGATTTGCAGAACTGTGATGGCAGCTCACTCAACTCAAATAAACTCAGTTCTTTGGAGTATAGCCAAACCCCTAGGAGGAGGCAGCCAAAATAGACAAACATAAATCTGTTGGCCTGACTCTCAGGAATTCAGTCAGAGCCAATTCATTGTTGTTTCAGGCAGCATTCCTTCAAGCTAGATTAGTGCTGTCCAAGAGCAGCAGTGAAATTACGCTTTCACCAGAATGAGGGATGTGGAAGGAGAGAACGTTTCTGAATGCCTGCATGTACTTGTGACCCTGATGCTTTCATGGTAGGTGTCAGTTACTTAATTTGCATCATCTACAGAGAAATCCTCCCTTCTGCAAGTGAAGGTGGTGAGCCTCATTTAGTTGGAGTCAGGTGTCCACAATACATGATTCTATTTAGTTTTTGTTGTTAACTTGACACAAACTACAGTAGCTTTGAACAAATATCCTCAGTTGAGGACTTGGACAGATCATACTGGCCTGTGAGCATTTCTGTGAGACCCTGTCCTGAGTGGTATGGGAGCCCCCAGCCCACCATCCCTGGGCAATAGCACTGGGCTGTATAAACAAAGCTACATGAGCATTAGTCAGAAAGACCACCAGTTAGTATTGGTCCATGTTTTCTCCTTCAGGGTCCTGTCTTGAATTCCCACCGTGACTTCCCTCAGTAATGAACTGTAAACTGACAGTGTAAGCCGAAACAAATCCTTTCACACCAAGAGGCCGTTAGTCATGGAACTTTTATCAAAGCAGCAGGAAATCTTCTAACTCTGCAGTTATAGTTATGCTATGTCACTGCCCCTTCAGAAGGCAAGAAGCAGATGTTCCGAAGGACCTATTGCCACAGCATGATTCCCAAAAGCTTGATAGCTACGGAGAACCAAACACTACAGGACTCACTACCTGGGACAAAACAAGTCAATTACTATGTGTGCTTAAAGCAATACTATGCAAAAACCTCAACTACCATAGGAATAACAATGGTAAGTGTCCTCAAAATAGTGATTGAATTCAGAGAAGTGGGGGGAGAGAAAAAGAAGGAGGTGAGAAAGAGAGGGAGGAAAGGGAGAAAGAGAAGGAGGAAAAGAAGGAGAAGGAGAAAAGAAGAGAAAAAGAGTGACAGTCAAGAATACTAGAATACAAACTTTGACTAGATGAGACATAAATAATTAAAGTGTCATGTGATCTTAACCCTGGGTCACTCAGCTTCATGCCAGGAGCATTTGCTGTTATCACAGCTGTTGCTGAATTCTATCTTTAACTCTCATCCTATCACTTATTTCTTATTCTCAGGCACTGTTTCCTACATTAAAAATGCTGAAGACATCTGGATTGTTTCCAGGTTCTGGCTGTTATGAATAAAGCTGCTACAAAAATGGCTGAGCAAATGTCTTTGTTGTGTACTTGAGCATATTTTGGATATATCCCTAGGAGTGGTATAGCTGTATCTTGAGGAAGCGCTATTCCTAATTATCTGAGAAAGCGCCAGATTGATTTCCAGAGTGGTTGTACAAGTTTACATTCCCACCAGCAATGGAGGAGGGTTCCCCTTTCTCCACAACCTCTCTAGCATGTGTTGTCACTTGAGTTTTTGATCTTAGTCATTCTAATGGGTGAAAGGTGGAATCTCAGGGTTGTTTTGATTTGCATCTCCCTGATGGCTAAGGATGTTGAGCATCTTCTTAAGTGTTTCTCTGCCATTCTGTATTCCTCTACAGAGAATTCTCTGTTTAGCTCCGAACCCCATTTTTTAATTGGGTTACTTGATTTATTGCTTTTTAACTTCTTTAGTTCTTTATATATTCTGGATATCAACCCTCTGTCAGAAATCAAGGTTGGTGAAGATCCTTTCCCAGCCTTTAGTCATCATTTTGTTTTGGTGACGGTGTCTTTTGTTTTACAGAAGCTTTTCGTTTTCATGAGGTCCCATTTAGTGATTGTTGCTCTTAGAGCCTGTGCTGTTGGTGTTCTGTTCAGGAAGTTGTCTCCTGTGCCAATGAGTTCTAGGTTGTTTCCCACTTTTTCTTCTAACCGATTTAGTGTATCTGGTTTTCTGTTGAGATCTTTGATCCACCTGGACTTTAGTTTTGTGCAGGGTGATAGATATGGATCTATTTTCATTTTTCTGCATGTAGACATCCAGTTGGACCAGCAACATTTGTTGAAGATGCTGTCTTTTTTTTCCATTGAATGGTTTTAGCTTCATTGTCAAAAATCAAGTATTCATAGGGGTGTGGGTTTATTTCTGGGTCTTCTATTCTGTTCCATTGAGCCTGCTTTCTGTTTCTACTGGAAACAACCGAGATGTCCATCAAGGGAGGAATAGATACAGAAATTGTGGTACTTTTACACAATGGAATACTACTCAGCAATCAAAAACAAAGAAATCATGAAAATTTCAGGCAAATTGTGAGATCTAGAAAAGATGATTCTGAGTGAGATATCCCAGAAGGAAAAGTACATGGTATATACTCATTTATAAGTGGGTACTAGACCTATAACATAGGATAAACATACTGAAATCTATACACCTAAAGAAGCTAAACAAGAAGGAGGACCCTGGATAAGATCATCAACCCTCACTTAGAAAGACAAATGGGATAGACATTGTATGTAGGAGAAAACAAGTAACAGGACAGGAGTCTACAGGGCCTCTGAAAGACTCTACCTAGCAGTGTATCCAAACAGATACTGAGACTCATAACCAAACCTTGGGCAGAGTACAGGGAATCATGTGAAAGAAGGGGAGTTAGTATGATCTGGAGAGGACAGGAGCTCCACAAAGACCACATATATCAGGGCACAGGGGTCTTTTATGAGACAATTTCTCCAACCAAAGACCATGTATGGATATAACCTAGAACCCCTGCTCGGATGTAGTCCATGATAGCTCAGTATCCAAGTGGGTACCCTAGTAAGGGGAACAGGAACTATTTCTCACATTAACTCAATGACTGGCTCTCTGACCTTGGGAGGGGCAGCCTTGCTAGACCACAGAGGAGAACTTTGCAGCCAGTCCTGAAGATACCTGATAAGCTAGGGTCAGATGAAAGGGGAGGAGGTCCTCCCTTATCAGTGGACTTGGAAAGGGGCAGGGAAAAGATGGGGGAGAGAGGATGGTATTGGGAGGTAATGAGGGAGCAGGATACAGCTGGGATACAAAGTTATAAAATAAACTGTAACTAATATTAAAAAATAAATAAAAACATAAAAAATAAAAGTGAAAAAATGCTCAAGATAGTCATTATTTGTTTCAGGCCCTAAATTGCTAATAAGGGCATTACACGTGTTCTTCTTTAAAGTTACTTTTATTTTTACAGAGGAGTGCAGTGGTATCACATATCCACAGCAATAAAATCAAACAATGTAAAATAAATAAAAGGAGAGTAAGCATGGTGATGCCTCCATTTTGAGGATCTCTCCCATTATGGTGATGCATATTGACTCCAAAGGCCATTTTTATTTTATTTCCAGAAATAAAAGCACTATTAGCCAACTAATAGAAGCCACAGTTCTCTCATCATTGTGCATAATATTTTTGCAAATTAAGTCATTTTACATTCTTTCGTTTATTTCATTTCTTACATCATTCCCAAGTAACACATTTAAGTACATACATTCATATGAAGATATTTTAAAAGGCATGGGGTTTTACTGAAGTGAATAAATAATTGCTACATGCTTCAGATAGAAACCCAGATCACAAATCTGATGTTTAAACTCCCCCGCAATTTAAAGGCCTGCCCAGATTAGGCAAATGGAATAAATGACTAAAAAAGCATCAACACCTTATCCACTGTCTACTAAATAGTAACATCCTCTCCACAAAAGACATTCCTCTTACTCACACTAGATGTCCTCTACTCAGACCTAGACTTTTGCATCGTGGCAAACCAGGCATGTACAGTAAACATGCCTGGAGTCTTTGGAAACTGATATGCCTGACTTGTCTCACTCTTACCAATAATCGGACGCTGATGGAGATGATTTTTAAGGTTCTATTGTTAGTATATAATAGGTTCTTAGGATAAAATTCCACATATATTTTCTGAAATGGTCTAGTGCCTTGTTTTTAAATTCATTTCTGTCTTAAGCATGATGTCACTTATTTACCACATAACTGACAGAGTGCAGTAAATCGGATCTGGACTGAAGGAAAAACAGCCTCAGAAAGCTCTGACAAGGTCAGAAACTTACCCAAAGCTGCACAGTTAGAATACAGTGCTGGGGACTGCAACCCATGGCTGGCTGTCTTAAAGCCAATATCCTTCCTCTGATGCTCCGTTGCTGTTCTTTTAAATTAGTTTGAATCATCACATATCTTCTTCTGTTTCAAAGAATTAAGGAAAAAAATGGCAGTTTTAAAGTGCTATGGATTAAACTCCAGACATTGCAAATCAATAATGATAGTACATAAATGTTCAACATTTCTAACTAGAGTCAATGAAAACCTATATTTATTAAGTGATCAAATATCATATACATAAAATGGATTTTATAATAAGTATGCATAACAATATGCTAGTCAGTTTTTTCTTTTTTGATATACCTTTTATAACTGCCAAACAATTTGCATAATGCTTTGGTTTAAAAATCCAAATTCCTTTAAATATATTTGTAATTCATAACCATTAAAATTACATAAAATCTAAACATTTTATAGGCATACAATAGCTTCAAGAACAGAATAACTTTTATATTGCAAACTGCTGAAATATGTAAAAAAGGAAATGGCTATTTTCTTGAAGGGGTTTGTCAAACTGTCTTTTAAACCAGAAAAAACTGCTATGCTTATATTTTTTTTTCAATTTGCCACTCCTTAATCACTCAGTCGATGCTTAACATTGTCGCACAGTTCACTGCACAGACATCTCATTAGTCTCACTGAAATGATAAATTATGTCCTGATTGGTTGAACACTTAGTATTCCTTTCAAACCACACCCTATGGAATGAGCTTTTCAGTTTTTCTCTTGACATAGCAAACTTTTATAATAACATGTTCCAATATATGTCTCATATCACATAGGTTTTCCTCTTCTTTGGTAACTGATGACAAGATAAAGAAATTGTTTGCCATTGTAGGGGAGAGAGTCATCGATTGTAATTAGAATGAACCATGATATAGGAAATGCCTGTGCACTGAGCAGAACGGGTGCTCAGCTTAGTTTGGTCATTGGCTATTGTAGACTGTCATGGAAATGCTGAGAAGTATCCCTTGCATGACCAGGACAGAAAACAAGTTAACATCTAGACTCTGAAATAGAGCACTAATGAGAATTTGGTGTCTGGTATTGAAAACATGTGCTGTGCAAAGATCTGGGCCTCCTCTGATCTCGGAAGGCTCTTGGCAGCACCTTTTGCAGTAATATTTCTCCTGTGAGGCCAGAGTTTTTCAGAACCAGAATATCCTCCTCTCAAAATGTCTTTGACCACTGATTTCCTTCAATCAGTTGAAAATATCTATCACTAATCATGAAAAAGCAATGTAGGAATCACAGTGGTCAGTCACTGAGTAGGTTCTTATAAAGCCAAGAGGGCTCTATGAGTAACACCAAAACTGTCAAAGTTAAAGACAGTAAGGAACAATGGCTGCAAGAAAAGAAGTTCATTTCATCCATTCTCCAGTGCACGCATGCCCACTTCTGTCCATGCAGCTGTATGTTGTTCATGTGTCTGGTTCACTCACCAGATCTTAAAGGACCTATAGCAAAATAGATTTCGTTGTATCTCCCTTTGTGCCACATACCTTGACTGAATAGAATACACACTCAGCAAACACTCCTTTAAGATGTATTGAACTGTCCAGGTGAGTGTCTGAGTGTGGAAGTGTGGATTGGCTTCTGTGGTAAATTGATCTTGAGCCAGAATATCAAGTGGTCATCTCTGCTTCATTCCTAGTGATTACTACAGAAAGCCATGTGCCTGAGCACATCCTTTTTTTATTCACAAATTATTATAATTTCAATTTTAAGGATATAGTAGGTTATCTATAAAATAATATATAATAAATATTATAATAAATAATGAAGCAATGAGCATTCTCATTTAACTTTCCAAACTGTATTGGACATGTAGCTAAAATAAGTGTTCTACTTCAAAGGGCTGCTGGAAAATTTGGGAGGGCCATACTTTTTCTAATTTATTGTGGGTTTTTTTTCTCCTAGAACATTTTGGGAATAAAAATTCGTCTTAATTCTCAGACTTTTCAATTGACTGTGGAAGACCACTCAATAGTCACATGACATGTTCTCTCATTTTTACCCTTTATTCTCTCTTCTCAACCCTGCCTCTAAAGCAGTCATTCTCTACCTTTTTAATACTGTGATTGTGGTGATGCCCAACCGTAGAATTTGTTGCTACTTCATCAATAGAGGTTTGCCAAAGGGGATCAAGACCCACAGGTTGAGAATCAGTGCTTTAGGATAATTTTTCAATACTTTAATAAATTTTTAATACTCTAAATGGATTGAAACAATAGTTACTTGGAAGAGTAAACATCTGCTTAAGAAATCATTTACACAGATTTAAAGCAAAAAGTTTAATTAGAAATGTTAACATTTAGAGTCATTTGATTCATTAACCACACTGATAAGAATATTTAATGAATTACCTTCCCTAAGAACATATAAGGGAGGCGCCAAGATGAGTTGTAATAAATGAGAGAAATTGCTTCTCTTAATTCATGCAGCTTGTTAAGTGATAAAATAGCTCCTGAGAAACCTCTCAGGCACAGGTAGTTTCAGGTTAACACAAAGACTGGTGTTTCTGCTGCTTGACTAACTAGCATTAAGCATGAGAGTGAACCCAGCTCTAAGTTCCTCCTGTTCTATTGTTTACCATTCATTCTGTCCCAAGGAGAGGGTTCTGTGTGCTTTCACCCTTCCCTCAGGTCACATATTGGACAGGGTCTACATTGCTAGATATTTTGCTATTGGGTAATTAAAAATACACAGAGTATGCTGTTTCAGTATTTTAATTATGATTAAATCACTATAAAAAGAACATTCTGTTGAGTGGGAGTGGAGGTATCGCTTATTCTTCTGCCTGCTCTTAGGACCCTTTTTCTCCTACTGGGTTGCCTCATCCAGCCTGTATATGAAGGTTTGTGCCTACTCTTATTGCATCTTGCTATGGTGTGTTCAGTTGATATCACTGGGAGGCCTGCTCCTTTCTAAAGGGAAACAGAGACATAGTAGATCTAGGAAAAGGGAAAGGTTGGGGAACGGGGGGCGGAGGGAGGCTGCAGCTGGGATGTATTATATGAAGGTCTGAAAATGTATTTTATATTTTAACCTTCAAATATATTTTTATGCATAAGTGAAAGAGAATAGCCACTCTAACTGTATAGGCACTCATGGAGATGTACAGACTTTGAGTCTTATTAATTTTTGTTTTATTTTCAAGTTTTTATAATAAAGTTTATTTTTAACAGTGCATAGTTTTTTTCAGTCTAAAATACAGTTTATTAACTCTGTATCCCTGATGTAGCCCACTCCCTCATCCCTTCCCAATTCCACCCTTACTTCCTCCTCTCCTCCCATGTCCCTCCCTAAGTCCACTGATGGGGGGGGTCCTCCTCCCCTTCTCTCTAACCCTAGCTTTCAAATCTCATCAGGACTAGCTGCATTGTTTTCCTCTATGGCCTGGTAAGGCTGCTCTCCAATCAGGGAGAAGAGAAGGTGATCAAAGAGCCAGCCACTGAGTTCATGTCAGAGACAACTCCTGTTCCCATTACTAGGGAACCCAGTTGGAGACTGAGCTGCCATGAGCTACATCTGTGCAGGGGTTCTAGGGGTTCTAAGTTATCTCTATGCATGGTCCTTGGTTGGAGTATCAGTCTCAGAAAAGACACCTGTGTCCAGAATATTTTGATCTGTTGCTTTCCTTATGGAGCTCCCATCCCCTCCAGGTCTTCCTATCTCCCCCTTCTTTCACAAGATTTTCTGCAATCTTCCCAAAGTTTGGCTGAGTCTCAGCATCTCCTTCAATACCTTGCTGAGTAAAGTCTTTCAATGGCCCTCTGTGGTAGGCTCTTGTCCTATTGCCTGTTTTCTCCCTCTTTCGATGTCCATCCCTTTGCCTTTCTGCATGAGGATTGATCATCTTACCCACAATCCTCCTTCTTGCTTAGCTTCCTTAGGTGTACAGATTTTAGTATGTTTATCCTATATCATATGTATAATATCTACTTATAAGTGAGTATATACCATGTATGTTTTTCTGCTTCTGGGTAAACTTTATTTTTAAAAACTAAAGCAAATAAGGAGAGGAACTACCTCTGAACTCTTTATCTACCTAAAAATAAAACTTCCAAGAGGAACTCAGTTATATGTCTGCTCCCTGGAATTTTCATCAATCAGAAAAAACTGACTCATTATAGAAGACTAGAAGATGACAAGAAACACAAACCATATTAGAATTTTCTGTGTTTCTTGTTTATATTTTTAAGGACATATTTGCTTATCCCTACAGTCATTTTACCATCCTATCACGGCATACGTATTTTTTCTTATAAGAAAGACCTAAAGCATTCTGTCACTAATCTAAAATAAATTTTAGTATGCCCCATGCATGTGATATCAATAGTTAATGCTTTTCTAGTGTTACTCTCCCTGCTAGCAGTTTACTTCATCCCCAACCAAAAGGCTAGATTGGATATACCTTTCTTATCCTATAGTCCTGACTATGAACTAGGTCAAATAGCCCAAATGCCTATATCATCCCATCCCCAATTCCCTGGTGCTTATTAGCATACACCAAAGACAACAGACATCCACAACAACAACAAAAAAATGAAAATAATTTTTACTGTAAAAATGTAATGGTCCCAGGAGCAAGTTGGTTCATACTATCTCCCCTAATATCTCTTTCACATTCTTTAAGAAGTAATGCAGTGTTTGTAATGGTGAATGAAGAAACAATGGGAAAAATAGTACCCGATTATTGTTTTATAAGAATTAGAATTTTTCTTTTTTTATTTAATCAGTTTACAGTCTGATTTCAGCCCCCTCCCTCTGTCCTCTCAGTCCCATCTTTAAGTCCTCTACTCGCCACCCCCCCTCCTTCTTCTCCAAAAAAGGGAGACTCCAAGGGGCGGTACCACCCTGGTAACTCAAGTCACAACAGGACTAAGCACATCCTCTCCCAGGGAGACCAGACACGGGAGCCCAACTAGGGGAAAGGGATCCAATGCTAAGCAACAGAGAGCCCCTACTCCATTGTTAGGAAACCCACATGATGTCCAAGCTGCACATCTGCTACATATGTGTAGGGGGCCTAAGGCCCAGCCCATGAATGCTCTTTGGTTGGTAGTTCACTCTCTGTAAGTTTTTTCTAACTTATATAAATAGCACACAATTGATCTAGATATATAACATGATAATTTCATTGTACCAAAAAACCCAGTGGCTTAATGAGGAAGGTAAAAAAATATTCTGTTATTGTATTGTTCTTAATGTAACTAGATGCTATGTTGGGTTAGGGCAATGAAAGATCCATCTCTCAGCCCTTCATTAGATTACTTTAATTTCACCTATTTGCGTGTATCCCTTGAGTCCTTTTTGCACAAGTTAACCATTCACATACATTCTAGTTGTTTCTCATAATAACAAAAATAAGGTAGGAAGGGAAGGGAGTATGGGCTTGGAAAGAGTGTGGGAGGGAAAGTGAATATGATAAAAACTCATTTTACAAAATTCCCACAGAACAAATGAAAGTAAAATAATTGAATAAAATACTAAATAAATAATACCAAGTCTGAATAAGATATTAAATGAATGAAACCAAATAGATGAGAGGAAACACACACACACACACACACACACACACACACACACACACACACACAAGACTGTAGTGATTTTCCAGTGAAGCCAACATCTTTTCTGATGATATACAAGTACAGCTAATGGGAGAAGTATCATCTCTGATTTGGAACTGTCCAGAGGGTAGAGGGGTCTGTGGTATTTATTGAGGTAATGAAAACTCCTCAATGGGGAATGTTTGGAAATGGGGCATGGAGGAGAAATAGAAAGATATTTTTGGAACAGCTATTAAGAAAACAATTAGACATACAAAAGGAGTTAATTATGTGGTGACCAGATGGATAAAGAATGACAACTTGGGAATGAAATGTGAGTTGGAATGAGAGGCTTGCCAGAGTCTAATGTAGTCATAAGATAGCTTTGGACCATCCTGAAGTGAGTGGGCGGACAAGACAGAGATGTGGCCATGGAAAGTTATACAGAGCCACTGAGATTTGTGATTCAGAGAACATCCACAAGACGAAAAAGAAGCCATGAATTCTGCAGACTGATCACCCCTTCAGAAAGAAAGTAGTTTGTGTTATTAAAGTCAAGTCGGCTGTCAACCTTGGAGAATATGTCTGAAATAGTTAATGCATTGAGACCAGAGTATCAAATGTGGGGTTTAAACAAACAAGGGCTAAATTTTCCTAAGTCTACATGAGCCGAAGACAACAGTGCCAATCACCAGCAGAAGAAGGCGGCGGCAGCAGAGGCCAGTTTTTGGTCATGTAGACCTTTGGGAAGAGCTCTCATTTTTCTTATTGCTGTTGTTTTCCTGTAAGGGTGAGTGAGAAAATAGAAGGTAGTTTGGATGAAATGTAGGATAAACCAGGGTTTCTGTTGAACTTTAGTGAGAGTTTCTCAAATATAAAATGACCACCAAAAAAGGAGAAAAATACTATGATTTAGGAGAAAAAAGAAACACAATATCTGAAATAAAGTCCTTGAAAAATAAGTATTATTAAATGTGTTGGAATGAATGAAAGGTTTGGCATTAAGCTGAAAGACTCTACCTAACAGCATATCAAAACAGATGCTGAGACTCATAACCAAACATTAGGCAGAGTACAGGGAATCATATGATAAAAGGGGGAGTTAATATGACCAGAAGAGGACAAGAACTCCACAAGGATAAAATATATCAGGGCACAGGAGTCCTCTATGAAACTGTTTCTCCAACCAAGGACCATGTATGGATATAACCTAGAACCCCTGCTCAGATGTAGCCCATGGTAACTCAGTATCCAAATGGGTACCCTAGTAAGGAGAACAAGGACTATATCTGACATGAACTCAATGACTGGCTCCTTTACCTCTCCCCACCCCCAGAGGGAGGAACAGCCTTACTTGGCCAGAGAGGAGGACATTGCAGCCAGTCCTGAAGATACCCGATTAGCTAGGGTCAGATGGAAGGGGAGGAGGACCTCCCTATCAGTGAACTTGGAAAGCGACAGGGAAGAGATAAAGGAGGCAGGGTGGGATTGGGAGGGAATGAGGGAGGGGGCTATGGCTGGGATACAAAGTAAATAACTTGTGATTAATATTAAACAAATAAAAATTAATTAAAAAAAGAATGGCTTTCTTCACAGTCAAAAAAATTTTCCAGTTTACTGCCAATGTTTGATCTTCCCTGTACTTCTTTTCATTTGTTTTTGTTTTTTTTTTAGCCACGTACTAGCTAACTATGTATCTGAGTATAATTAATAATTGAATACAAATATATTATGTATTTTATTATTAATTATATTATACAAATGTAATAGATGTCATTCTAAATATACATGCTAATATATAGTTCATGCATACTTACATACTAATGCATGTGTAAATTATATAGTTGCTGTCTAATTTTAAGAATCTCTTATATTTGATACTTGATTATTTTATAAAAGCACCAAACTCTTAATTGTCACTGCTCCAGAGGCAGTGGGACCTGGGAGAATGGAGCCAATAAATGAGCCAGAATAAAGTGTTATGCAATAGACAACTTTATTCAGAGCATCAGACACTTTATATAAAGAGGGCTTAAGAAAGGTCCTCTGAGTAAAATCCTCATGAGTTCAGGCTGTATACAATCATAAAAACAAGCTACAAGTGGTAAAAGCATGATTTTCCATAGAGAAATATAAACAAATAACAGACACTTGTAATGAATAATCTGAAGCAACTGACTCCTATCTGCTACACCTTAGAAGAGCACAAAAGCACATTCCAAGAACAGTTCTATGTTTTGAAGAAACTGAGGACACAAATCTTTTGTTCTGGTTTCTTGGAGTTTTCTGACAAGAACTCAGAATTCTTCTCATATGCCTGCATTCTTGGACTGTGTTCAGATTCTTGGTATAGAATTACTATAAGCTAATTATTTTAGGTGGATGCAAATATAGAGAAATTACTTGTAAGTAAGGACCTCAGGGAAAATATGTTACAGAATGATAACTGTTGTTTAGTGCTATTCTTCTTTCATGATCAAGGTAATACAAAAACTGTTTTAGTATTGTTATGAGGTTTTTGAGCCCAAGAGTTATCAATGAATAAATGGCCAGCCCTTAAAACACACTTACAGGTAGCATCATACAAATTGGACTAGTTATACTTATGAATATATATTATGCATATATGCATTAAATAACACATTATTCATAAAAAAGAGGACATGAATTTGAAGAAGAGAAAAGTGGTATATAAAAGGATTTAAAGGGAGAAGGAGGAAAATGTTATAATTAAATTATAATCTCACGTATTTAAGATTTAAAATAAAAAAGCAAAAAAATAATAAAATTGAAATCCTTTAAACAATATGCAGGAAGGTAACTGATGGTCGTACTGTGTTGGATGGTGCTTGATTATTAGTTAATGAGTTCCTTCCTATTTAAGACATTTATTTACTGAGTTTCTTATCATGTAGCTACAAGGCTGTGTATGCTTCTTCTCAGTTGCTTCTGATAGTTAAGAATGCTCAGAGGAGATGCTGGAACTGACAACTCTCAGAGTTCTGGTTATCTCTTTGGCCCATAAGCGCAGTACACAACCTCACTGAGGCATGCGTGAGTGAAAGGAGAAAAGAGTAAACACTGGCTGGCACCTCTGCCCTGCCACAGCTTAAGGTCAACAATACCTGTGACCTGACTTGACATTTGTTACATGCCTGTGTTTTAGAGGCACAATAAAACACAATACTAAAAATGTATCAAGATAGCTTCTCAGCAGTTAATTTTCTCATATGAAACCTCTAAGCTTTACTACTAACAACTGTCCTGGCAGAAGACACAGGGGCACTATGACTTTGGAAAGACACAGGGCAGGGAGGGCATATGCAGAGAAAGTAGAAAATAAAAGGAAAAGACCAAAATTCTTTTTATGCACTTATCATAGACAACTCCTATGATTTATAAAGCCAGTCCAAGTGATGAGAGTCAAAGGCTAGGCCTGCTGCCGGTCGTTCAAAAGCTGCATGTGTCTAAAAACTAGAAAATGCAGAACACACGGCAAATCAAAGCAAGAACCACGCCACTCCAGGGCACTGACATCCTGCCCTAGTCAGCCAGTGAAGGGTCGAGTTATGATACCAGTACTGGAAGCTTGTTAGCTGGGAAACAGCCACATTCATAAAAGTCTCCACAGGAAGGCATTGTTGCATATTTTCATCTTTATATGTTCCAGTCAGGAATAGTTAAGCCAGAAAGTATAGCAATGGTTACTTTTGCCTACATTTTCCATGTTTCTTCCACCAAATGTTTTAGGTTCCACAGTTGGGTGTTTGAACATTCCACACTAATCAGGAATCTAATTACAAATTTAAAAGACTTAATGAAATTTAATTACACTTACAGAATATTCTGTATTCGATCCATTTACGTATCTTATTTTATATTGAGATTTAAGTATATTCGTGTTATTAGGGAGCAGATATCTGATAGTCAAATGCAGTAAAACTGCAGTAATAAACGCCCTGTGGTTTGGTCTGCCTCTCACAGTAAAGGACACACGCTGTAGCTGACAGTCAAGCTGACAACTTGAATCCCTGTTATGACATCAACTCACAGCGTCCTGTAAGAGACAAGTGCGCTGATTCCTTTCAGGAAAGTGAGAGTGTTTGATGCAAAAAATAAATAAATAAATAAATTAAAATAAATAAGAAAAAAAAAAGTTGTGTATCCCAACATCTAGATAAATTTCCATGGCCACAACTTGTAATTTTAACCAGAATAAAACACAAACTTTATTCCATGCTTGTATGTATTTTAGTGAGGCTCTGAAAGAAAGATGGTGTAGATATTGAGATTCAACCAGCAATCTGTGCTACAAAACTACTTAGATATTTGTAGCTACAGAAAGTCAAACGCATAGTTATCTATATAGATTTTGCTGGTGACTTAGGGAAACTCAAATATGAGCAATCAGCAGTATCTGCTATAAAACCCTTTTTGTGAAGTGATCAAAAGCAACATGGGAAGGAAAGGGTTTATTTCAGTTTACTGATTGTAGTCCATCACGGCAGGAACTTAGAACAAGGAACCTAGAGGAAGAACTAGAGCAGAGCATGGAGAAACACTGCTTACTGGCTTGCTCTCATGGCTTACTCAGCCAACTTTTTATGCAACTCGGGAAAATCTGCCCAGGTGTAGCCAGAAGAGCCTGCAGTGGGCTGGTCCCTCCCACATCAATCATTAATCAGAAAGTGTTCAAAGGCTTTCCCTATGGAGAAGTCTGGTGGAGACATGTTTTTAACCTCATTTCCTTTTTTGAGATGACCACAGCTGTGAAAAATTGACAACAAACAAACAAAAATTAAAAAAAACAAACGACAAAAAATTAAAAAATCCAACCCCCCAAAATTAAAAACTCAATCAGCACAGTCTTTAGTAAAGATTAGCATGGCAGAGGAGTCCAGTTCTCCATGGTGTTGGGAAAACGTGGGAGAAGCTGTTCACATGGCAGAGAGATCAGGAGGCAGAGTGGATGGACCCAGAGGCCCAGCTGGAACCTTTATTTTATTTTATTTTTTGTTTTCTTCATCTATGTAGCATTTTTTTATTTTTTTTTAATTTTTCATCAATTACACTTTATTCATTCTGCATCCCCCCATAAGCAACTCCCTCCTCCCCTCCCAATCCCACCCTCCCTCCTCCCTCTGCTTGCATGCCACTCCCCAAGTCCACTGATAGGGGAGGTTCTCCTCTCCTTTCTGATCTTAGTCTATCAGTTCACATCAAAAGTGGCTGCATTGTCCTCTACTATGGCCTGGTAAGGCTGCTCCCCCCCAGGGGGAGTTGATCAAAGAGCAGGCCAATCAGATTATGTCAGAGGCAGTCCCTCTTCCCATTACTATGTAACCCAATTGGACTCTGAACTGCCCTGGGCTACATCTGTGCAGGGGTTCTGGGTTATCTCTATGAATAGTCCTTGGTTGGAGTATGAGTCTCTGGGAAGTTCCCTATGTTTAAATTTTCTGGTTCTGTTGCTCTCCTTGTGGAGACCCTGTCCCCTCCCAGCTGGAACCTTCAAAGGCCTGCCCACAGAGAGCTAATTCAATGGTCTTTAGACACCATTGTTCCTTCCAAATACAACCACCCAGATGAGAAGTAAGGGAAACTTGAGGCTGTGTGGGGACATTTCACGGTCAAATAGTACCGTTCGGATATCTTTAAATCTATTTGAGTTAAGACGAATTTTCAGCAAATTCCAGAGAGAGAGAGAATTCCAAAAGTCTCCATCAGAATTTTCCAGAAAACCATACCTCCCTGACCACTTAAATTTTAGATTTGTAGTTCTAGAAGTATGAAACAATAAATTGTTATTTTAAATATCCTAGTTCATGATAGTTTGTTATACCATCTATGGGAAATAAAAATAATTTATACATGTATTATATACCAATCTATATACCTCCTCATATACTACCAATTCTATCATCTATATTCTATCTATCAATCATCTATCCTCTGTCTATAATCTAACATCTATCTACCTATCATATATCATCTATATATCTACATATTTATCTCTATCATCTATACAATAAAATTAAACTGGAATAGTACCAGAGACATAGGATCAATTGACATAAGATTAATATTTTATACATGCACATGCCACACTCATGCATGTACAAAATGAATTTTCTTTCTAACTTTTCCCATTCTGCTTATCTAAATGTACTGATAAGGAAACATTTGTAAATCCCTTATTCTGCATCCCAGCTTGTCATCCAGTCTCCAAAGTTTATAAAAGATACATAGCTCATGTAAACCCTTTAATTCTCAGCCTTATGAAATGCCTGATTCTATCAAATTTTCTTTTGTGATCTCTCTTATAAAATTTTATTCATTTTATTTTCAAAGCCAGCATTCTAACCCACAATGTCCTTGCCTCACAAGACATCAACTACTATACGACACAAGTGTGGTCTCCAATTCTTGTCTCATCTGATTCAATCCATATGTAACCAACAGCAGAATCCTTTAAAACCAACCCGAAGCAGTATCATTATCCACCATTATCTTCTTTTGAGTGATTACCAACAACATGTACCATCATGTTTCTAGCCAATCAAACAATAATAATAATAATAATGTTTACTCTGACTTCCCTAATGTAATTTTAGCTGGAGCTACACAAGCTTCTACACTTTAGGCATTTCCTGTGGATTGAACCATGTTTGGAATTGATATTTGAGGTAAGCTTTCAAAACTTAAAACTCATTACTAAAAAATGATGGGATTTTCTCTAAACTGACTTTCTTGTGAGAGACAGAAGAGGTTTATTGATTGTTCCCATAATTATGTTCTAGCACTAATAACCTGCTCATTTATCTCTCATTCAGTAACTTTCAAGATATAGACACATTTTAGACTATGTTGTAAAAACTAAATTAGAACTGGGGAACTGTTTGCAGATTAATCTAGATAGGAAATTTTCCTCAAAGTCATCAAAATGTGAAACTTTCGTATTTTTAGAGGTGATTTGACATTTTGAGACAGGGTAAGCAGTCCTTTCCTAAATCCTGGACTTACAGTTTCTTCATGATAAACTAAAGCCAAGTGTATTCAACTGTTTTCTCATTAAGTAGAACCTGATGGGTATTCATTCTTATACTGGAACTCTTGTGAAGAAGACTGATGAACTGAGATGAATTGAAAACCAAGCAGAGCACATCAAATGTGCTTCCACTTTAGGCTGATTTGTGCATACCAAAAAATACATTGAGTTATTAATGCCCCCTACCTAGCAATGTAATATTATTTGGCATGCTAGTTTTGAGTTTCTGGGACAGAGTCCAGAAGGAAACATCTTCTGGGAGGATGTGATTATTTAGTTCCACAGTTCCTGAATGTCCCAATCCGTCTTGGTTTACTATCTATTGCTATGATAAACATCACGCTGAAAATTTATAGAAGAGTGTCAACACGTGTTTCCTCCTGTCTGTCTTCGTGGGTCGAAACGAAAGAACACAAGAAGAAAGATTTACATGCTCTTCCTCTGATTCCTGTTTTTCTCTTCTATTTTTCTTTGCTCATTTCCTTTCTTCCTAAAGGAATTGTAAGAAATTCTGTAGTGCTAACTGTTTCTCAAAGATATTTTTATCCCAGGTATTCTTTCTAGAAACCTGACATTTTTGTTTTTCAAAGTAAATTTCCATATTTAGGACAAAATTAGATTGTAGTGTCATATTTAATATGGTAAATTAAAGTAGATAGTACAAATATTATATATGTATATTTTCACCTTTTAGATGTTCTCATATTTGTGTTCCTGGATTATATAATTTCTTGATTTTTTTTGTTCACTTTTTTATTGAAAATATAGATGTAATGCAGTATTTTCTGATTATGGTTTCCCATTTCCTAACTCTTCCCAGGTACTATCCACTTCCCTACTTACCCAAATCTACGTCCTTTCATTCCCTCTCTCATTAGAATACAAACAGGCATCTAAAAAATTATAATAAAATAAAATTAGTTAAAATAAAAACAAACAAACCAAAAAAGGGAAAAACCAAGTAAACAGAAGAAAGGGGTCTAAAGAAAATCTCAATAAACACATAGCTTCAGACACGCACATTCACACACAGAGAGAAGTCCTATTAAGACAAGAAACTAGAAATCATAACATAAATGCAGGTTGCCTTGTTATGCTTTGGAAAGCAGTGTGATTTACAGTTTATGTCTTTAGAAAAATACTGAGAAATTAAAGTTTGAAATGATCTTTGCAATAGAAATATCCTTAGTCTCTTATGGAAATATGTTTAGTATTTTGAATGAAGCTCAGTTTCATAGTTCCTGTGAGTTTAAGGTTGCCATGCATTAGATATTCTCTGATATGTGTAGAGATTAATAAATTTTACTCATTTGAAGCTCACACTGTATGTAAAACTAGGCAAGATTCATTGTAGCAAGGAAAGTATTGATTTAAAATATTTTTCACACTGCACACAATAGATCAGAGCTTAAAGAATCTATACCAGTTCAGGTTATTTCTACACTATAGAGCAAATCATGAGGGCATTTTATTTTTAATTATATTATGAAGATAGAAGTCACTGTTTGGTAGGCCTTCATGATTTCACGTTGTCTTATATTTACTTGAAAATATGTGCAGTACACTAGCTAATTTATAGAATGTTATATTTTAATAACGATGTCCAGAATTCAGGACTTACTCTGACAAGCTACCAAATACATGAATAGTGTTTAAGTCAATAAATAGTTTCTTGAAACCCAAATCAAAGAATGCTAATTCATCTGATTGATTATCTGGCTCATGTCCATTGTGTATGGAAAACCAACTTGTTCCTTTTACTAATCCCATCAACCATAGGCATCACATAATAGTTACCTAATACTATTCCATGGAGAAAGACAAAATTACCAAAAAATCATTTTCTTTTTCATCAGGCTTGCCAATACATAAATAAGTGATATATATATAATTTCTAGATACCTATACAATGTTATTAATCAAAGTCTGTGTGTGACTGTAGGACATAAAAAAACTACATTTATGTCAATAGAGGTCTACCTAAAAGTGCTATAAGATCTCTGAAAGAAATCTCTTTAGTATTTGGATCAAAACTAAGTTTTAAAGCACCCATCTATGTGTGTAAAATGATGCCTTGAAAGTTTGCATCCTCACTTGAAGAATGGCTTTGTGCACACTGTGGTTTCCTAATGATGATGAACAGATGGGATTGATTGCTAACTCAGTGTGAAACAGGAGGAAAACGCCTGCAGATACTCCAGCCTGGTAGGGATCAGTCATAAAAACCCCACCAGCCCAGGCTCATCGGGGTGAAAAATCCAGGCTGATGAACACAAGGCAAAGTTTGTGCAAAAGAGGTGAAATCAGCCTAGTAATGACTTGATTACGGAAAGGAAAATATCGCTTACAGAAGAGGATGTTCTAAGTGAACACAAAAAGAGAGACATTCTGCTCACTAGGCTTCAACTAAAATGTTGCGAGATTTGTTTTAGTGACAGTACGGGGTGCCCAGTAGTAATTTATTTTCTGGAAGGATCTTCTTACACACAGTTAGCTCTTCTTTTATTTCAGACCCCCTATGTCTCCAAGGAAGAAAGAAAGAAAGAAGGGAAAAGATGCATGCCAGTCAAATAGCAAATAAGAAATAAATATCCCTGTAAGCCACAGAGGGATGAATTATGTAAATACCTATGACTGTGGTAAATGGGCTCCTCAGAAAGCTCATTCTGTTCTACTTAACATCTGAGGAAGATAAAATAAGTAAATTGCAATTATGAAATAATAAAGGGCAGGAAGATCTTAATTGCCATCTGAGGATGGATAGAAGAATGGACTGCAGGTTCATTTTGGCATTCAGTTTTTATGGCACTTCAGGTACTTAGAAATGCATGGTGTGTGTAAGCCATTATTCAGTTAATGAGATGCTAAACTACAATTTGCGTTGAAATTGTCCAGTGCTGCTTTTCATTAAAGAGATAATGGCTCAAAAGATATTTTAGGTGTTGCTACAAGCTGCTGTTTTCATTCCATTTTTATTTTGGAAAATTGGGTCACATTGTATTACAAGAAGATCATCTTGTCCCATAACATGTCCAGCGTTACGTGACTGTGCAACGGGGAGATGATGGAATGCACCTTTGCATCTGGCATGTGGCCCCAGCAGAAGGCCTTGGTGAAGAAAGTCAGCAGATCTTTATGCAATAGCCTCAGTTTGGCTCTCAGGTGCTTTTGTCTATATCGAAATGTGCTCTTAGAGGGCAAAACATCTGCCAGCATTCCACATGCTCCGGCAGGTCCTGTAACACTGTTAGGCAAGCAGAGATCTTATGCTTCCCTCAGATTTGTTGGCGTCACAGAGAAGATGAAGGTGTGCTCGCCACAGAACTCATTAGCTAAAGGTAGGAATCACCTGGCAGTCACTGACAGTACTGTTGGAAGCAAAACGTAGCCAAGCTCCAGGGCAGCTTCCTAAGCTCCCAGTCCTCCTGGTGCAGAGCTCTGTGTCTGGCAATACTGGTAAAAAGTAAAACGTCTTGGTACAGCCGTGATTCCCATCACTAACGAGAATGTGTCCAACACGTATATTTGGAAGTGAAAACTGTAGTGCGGAAGTATGTTTCTCAGAAGGGTCTGGCAATTTCTTCTCTGAAGGGCCGGGGTCCGGGTCGAGGCCGCGGCATCCTCTCAGTGTTGTAGGCCTAACTATTTAACGCTACTCCTTAAAGGCAGCCACACAGGGTGTCAGAACGAATGAGGCTTGCTGTTGCATTAAAACTTTATTGACAAAAACAGCACAGGCCTCCAGCCTATACTTTGTCCATACTCTATAACTCCATGAAAAGTTAAAGCCTCAATTCACTAAACCTATTTCCACGTGGCGCCCAAGGCAAGGCATTTACACTAATAATATTTTTAAGTATGTGCCTGAGCTACGGAGTTGTTTTTCAGACATGGCATTCAAAACCAGATTTCAGAGACAGTAAGCTCCAAGCTCAGTGAAAGAACCTGCTTAAACAGTGGTAAAGAAAGACAAGCTCAACCCTCCACAGATGATCAAGAGTACATTATGTGCATGCGTGCACATCAGTGCATACTCACAGCACATACACACCTGCAGACACTTGTGTGCCCACACATGTGTAAGCACACACACTAACACAAAAAAGTAAATAAATAATGTTTGCGATCCAGGAATTGAGGGGTGGGTAGCTGAGTTGGTAAATGCCTCGCCCGACAAGCACAGGATTTGATTTTAGATGCCCAGCACCCGTCCAATAAGCTGGACATAGAATTAGGTCATTTCAATCCCAGTATGGGAAAGCAGATATAAGAAGATTTCGTCGACTTACTGGCCAGCAAGCCTACAAGTCCATGATCTCCAAATTCAGACAGAGAGTTTGTTTCAAAAAAATAAGATGGAAATAAAGACACCTGGTATCAACGTCTTTCTTCCATATATGTACAGATGGCCACACCCACTTGCCACATACATGCAAACCACAAGTATTACACATACACACAGACACTACACATTCAAATAGTTCCCCTAATTTTCATTACAGTATTAACAATAATGGAGAAATATGATTGTCTTAACATTTAACAAATAAATATTCAAAATATTAACAAGAAGCATTCTGCATGCCCCTTAAACAAAATGCAGGGACTGCATAGTGTTGAAAAATTCTGTCTATACAAATATGCATAATCAAAGACAGACAAAACTAGGAATACACCAACTACAATATTTGGCAGTTCAGACTAGAATGAAGTATTAAAACTTTCAAATTTTATACATTCAAAATAAAGTGAACTCACTGGACATACTCACATTAGGACAGCAATCTCTCCCAAATGAGAGTCACTGTGCTTAGCACACGGTTCACAGAAATATGTGGGAGCTCTTCCCTGAAAGGATCATACAAACCAACAATGTCATGCAGCAGAGGCGATGAAAGTATGATGTCTAGTGGGCAAAGAGGGGAGGGAGGGTTTTCTAGAGAGCTATAGCAGTATAAAGGTTGTGGGAAATGACTCCACCATGAAGGGACGTAGTAGTTTAAAGATGGAGCTGTTTAGTAGGGTCCGGGGAGAGATGAGGTCTACAGAGCATGGAGAGCTTACTCTAACTCACTGCAGAATGTAGCCTTTATCTAGAAGGTCACATGGATGACAGAAGTAGGCTGCAGTGAAAGGCTTTAAATTCCAAGTCAAATAATCTCCTTTAAAAATATCCTTACAATAATATGAAGTGTCTATCATAAAATGCAAGGAAAACAGATAAAGAGAGTAATTACGGGACTCACTGCAGAAGCGACATTAAATCATCAGAGCTTTATAATGTGGCTACTGTTTTTGCTAACTGTATATTAGCCTTTTTGTCTTCTACATGTTGTTTGTGAAAATAAGCATAAGAATCCTTGCCTGGATGCAGCAGCATCAAAGTTATAGAAAGTAATGTTTATAAAATCACCTGCTCAATGCATATTTTATGGACTACACATAAAATTGGAAGCTGTTATTGCCAATTGTAATAATGCTGGTTAGACATATTAGGTAATTTAACAAATTAGTTTGAGAATAATGGGGGGAAATGAAGTACAGAGAGATTAAATAGACCTGGAGAAGAGAAAGTAAAGGAGACACCCAAAGACAAAACCTTTTGCAAGATTTTATTAGTAACACACACTGGAATTACAAGACAAAGGACTACACATGGAGTTTCATGTTTAAGAATGTTGCTCACTAAAAACAGAAAGGAGGATCAATGGAACCGAATAGAAGATGCAGAAATAAACCCTCACACCTATGAATACTCGATTTTTGATAAAGAAGCCAAAACCATTCAATGAAAAAAAAAGATAGCATCTTCAACAAATGGTGCTGGTCCAACTGGATGTCTACATGCAGAAAAATGAAAATAGATCCATATTTATCACCCTGCACAAAACTAAAGTCCAAGTGGATCAAAGACCTCAACATAAAACCAGATACTCTAAATCTAAATCTGTTAGAAGAAAAAGTGGGGAACAGCCTAGAACTCATTGGCACAGGAGACAACTTCCTGAACAGAACACCAACAGCACAGGCTCTAAGAGCAACAATCAATAAATGGGACCTCATGAAACTGAAAAGCTTCTGTAAAGCAAAGGACACTGTCATCAAAACAAAATGACTGCCTACAGATTGGGAAAGAATCTTCACTAACCCTTTATCTGACAGAGGACTAATATCTAGTATATACAAAGAACTAAAGAAGCAGAAAAGCAGCAAACCAAGTAATCCAATTAAAAAATGGGAAACAGAGCTAAACAGAGAATTCTCAACATAGGAATATCGAATGGCAGAGAAACAAAGAAATGCTCAACCTCATTAGCCATCAGGGAACTGCAAATCAAAACAACCCTGAGATTTCACCTTATACCCATCAGAATGGCCAAGATGAAAAACTCAAGTGACAACACATGCTGGAGAGGTTGTGGAGAAAGGGGAACCCTCCTACACTGCTGGTTGGAATGTAAACTGATACAAACACTTTGGAAATTTATCTGGCACTTTCTCAGACAATTAGGAATAGTGCTTCCTCAAGACCCAGCTATACCACTGCTAGGTATATACCCAAAGTTTGCTCAAGTACACAAAAGGGATCCTTGTTCAACCATTTTTATAACAGCTTTATTTGTAATAACCAGAACCTGGAAACAACCCAGATATCCATCAAAGGAGGAATGGATACAAAAATTGTGGTATTTTTACACAATGGAATACTACTCAGCAATCAAAAATACTACTCAGCAATACTACTCAGAAATTTGCAGGCAAATGGTGGGATCTAGAAAAGATCATTCTGAGTGAAGTATCCCAGAAGGAGAAAGACAAACATGGTATATACTCACTTATACAGACTTATAAGATATGATAAACATAATGAAATCTATACACCTAAAAAAGAAAATCAAGAGAGCGGACATGGGGTAAGATGAACAATCCTCGTTTAGAAAGACAGATGGGATGTGCATTGAATGTATGACAGGAGTCTACTGAAGGCATCTGAAAGACTCTACCTAGCAGTGTTTTCAAAGCAGATACAAAGACTCATAACCAAACCTTCCGCAGAGTACAGGGAATCACATGAAAGAAGGGGAGTTAGTCTGATGGGGAAAGGATAGGAGCTCCACAAGGACCAAATATATCTGGGCACAGGGTCTTTTCTGAGACTGACATTCAACCAAGGACCATGTATGGATATAACCTAGAACCTCTGCTCGGATGTAGCCCATGGTAGCTCAGTAACCAATTGGTTTCCCATAGTAAGGGGAACAAGGACTATTTCTAACAGGAACTCAATGGCTGGCTCTTTAACCTCCCTACCCCCGAAGGGAGGAGCAGTCCTGTTAGGCCACAGAGGAGGACTTTGCAGCCAGTCCTGAAGATACCTGATAAAACAGGATCAGATGAACGGGGAGGAGGTCCCCCCTATCAGTGGACTTGGAAAGGGGCAGGGTGGAGATGAGGGAGGGAGGGTAGGATTGGGAGGGAATGAGGGAGCAGGATACAGCTGGGATACAGAGTTAATAAAATGTAACTGATAAGAAAAAAATAAAATTTAAAAAATAATTTAAAAAAAAATGTTGCTCACAACCCATGCACGGTGGCACACAAAACACTGTGGAGGCAGACAGGACCAATCCTCTGGTGTTCAAGGCTTGCATGTACTACCTAGTGATTTCCAAGACAACAGATTGATAAATGATTTCACTATCCCTTTTCCAAAACAGAATGTCTCTAACATTGGAAACAATAAACACTTTAAGGATAAAAATTATTGGACTATGATTAAAAATACTTATATGACAAATGTAACCTCAGTGGAGTTAGCTGTCAAAAAATGTGTATGGTGGCACAAAGAATGTAATGATGGCTTAGGCTGGGCTTGTGGATATACTGAAGGAGAAAGAGGAGGGAATATCCATGGATACATGACAGGTACATGAAAACATAAAATGCAGGACTCTTCGCTGAGGTACAGGAGACACAGCATTACTTGATTACACCTTTCAACAGAATTTTATGTTTTCTTCTGCATCAACAGTTGTCACTATTTGTACACATCCATTAGTGTGAAATCCAGTTTAGTGTGGAAGATCCGTCTATTATTGATATAAAAATTAAGAATCTTCTAACAAATTAAAAGTCAGTGGGAAAACAGAGAAACAAGCATATAATGAAAGAAACAATATTACTGTAGCTTTGTTGGTAATGCTATTAATTAGTAATCTCGGTTTCCTCCCAGGCTTCAACTGTGTCCCATTTCTTTAATCGATGTCTGAGTGAATGGCACACAGGCAGACACGAATTCCACCTCCTTCTCTTTAGATACTCCTTCTATCTTCTCTGAAATGCCTGAACATGCTCTCACTGTAGTGCACTTCTTTATTTGGTTGAATGACTGTCCATCCATACCTCGCTAACTGATGTGTCTGTCTTTGACATCGTAAGATGTCAAAGGTCTTTTACATATGCAAATAAATTGTGCACATTGCTTTACATGGGTCAAGAACACATCGACCCTCTTGGTTATGAAGGCAGACACCTACCTTTATGTTAATTGCAGTATATTTTCCATATATTTTCTTTGATAAATATTTTTCCTATTTCTTTTTGTAATCACTCAGTATATTTAGCCTGGCCACTGCTATAGTTTCTCCATGTGGACAAAGTATCTATTGATTGTGCATTTGAAGAACATATTGCCCTGAATTTTGCTCAACTTCATATTATACCACAGCAAATTCACTGAACCAGATTGGATAGAAACACTGTGATTTCATACAGTTTTCTCTGTCATAAACTCTTGGTTCCAAGTGTAAAAAGTTCATGAGAAATTAAAATATGCAATTAGGCAGTTATACCTCTATTTGCAATGCAATAAAGACAGAAAGTTCCTAGAAAAATCAATTCTATATTATATCTACCTGTGGGTCATGTAATTTTCTATTAAATCACACTCTTTGACAGTGACATCACTTTAATATGGAAGGCTTATACGAGGATCAACTATGGTAAAATGTGACTTTTAGATATATGTTATCTTAGTTATTTTAGATACTAAAATTATAACTTTTAGCAACCATAATTTTATTAGGCTCTCATTTCAACTTGGTAAAATAGGACACAATATACCATTAATCCAAAAATATGACATTATGAAGTAATCAAATGTTGAGAAGCTGTATTAAGCTTTCTATCTAGTATGAGTTATATCTGTAAAATGATATTGTGGCCATTTAGGACCAGCAAGCAGAACTCATAAATTATACCTGAAATGGGTAATTCTGAACAATGGAGTAAAAAGAAGCAATAAAATATAAATTCAATGATTGACAGGAAATCGATGAAGAACTGAGTTGGCCATTTGGCTACATGCTAAAGAATTATAAATTTTGGTAGAACTCATACAATGTTAATTTTATGTACTTCACAGATTATGCATAATTTACTCAATCAAATTGATTCTGCATATATCTTCCAAAATATGATGTTATTTCTTGAGTGGGAAAAGAAACACTCCCTCTACTTTAGGGCAAGGTGGGCATATGTACAAACGGTGCCAGGTGTTGACACTGACTGAACCAAGAGTTGCACATGTCATCTAGATGTGATCAGCTTCACAGTCCAGAAATGAAACACAACTTCTGTAGAATAAAATTTCAGTCGAGTAAGAATGGATCCCAAAGGCTACCACCTCAGGTTTGGGGCCCAGCTACTAGTGTATCATCTACATTCTTATGTAAATTATTGGGCAGATGCCAGGATATCCCACAAGTAACATAAAGATTTACTTTAACACACAAACACTCACATACACTAAAGTTTAATCACAAAGCTAATGAGAATAGCTAGATGAACATTTTAAGAAATGACCAAAAAAGTACGTAGTTTTTATTAATATTCTCTTACTTTACCTAGTCATATACAGAGAAAAATTAAGTGACAGCATCATGTGTTACCCATTCTAGTGTTTTGATTGGCATTTCATAAATTATATTATGACAAAATGAAAAGAATAAATCAGTGTTCATAAATTTTATGCCAAGAATTGATCATTTTTAAAATAAATCTTGAAAAACTTTAAACTAAAATAATGTTTGATTCTTTTCATGACTATTATCTATCTCTTATTAAAAAAAAAACATAATTGTTGGTGAGGGTGATAGGCCAGGAATGTTTCTGTTAATAGAACAAGTCAGTGCTGCTAATTTCATGGTGCAGAAAATAACAGAGAATTATAACAATAAATGACATGATATGGAAGAAAAATAGTGGCTTGGCACAAAGAAATGATAGTGAGTTTGCTAAGGAGGAGAAGTATCCCCTTGCAGGAAGATTATTGGATATAGAAAAGTCAAACAAACCATTGATTAAATCAACTCCAAAGGTGCAGGTAAGCTTTAGGGTGTATAAGCAAGTTAAAGTCAACCCGATACAGGGGATACTGATGTATTGCTTGCAGCCTGAATAGAGACAGATGGAATAGTTCATTCTAGGCCAAACTATTTAATAAAGTATTTATATCAATCAACTCCAAAGTGCTCTCTGGAAGATAAATAGGATGTGGAAGCTCATTCATCCTTTGTGTTTAAGGGTTATCTCACAGAGCTGTGAAGGGCTTCAGCCTGGACAGAAGGCCCATGGGGGTGGTAAGGGCTCTCTACCTTAGGAAAGTATGATTGCTGTGCTTATGATAAGGGCATCTGTTGATATACAGACTCACAGGGCATCAGCCCATTCTCTGATCTCACTCGCAAAGCCGGCAACAAAATCTAAAATTACTGTAACAGCATTGCTTCAGAGAGGTTCCCAGTGGGACATGAGTCCATTCAGAAAGGAGCAGTTGTTGGGTTCAAGGAACCACTGAATTATCCTGATGGTTAACACTTAAGAGATTCTATTGGAGAATGAACATTGTTTATTTGTTGTTTCTCCAAGTTGCAATAAAGGGCTTTTAGAACAGAGGCATCATTGTGGATATGCAGCTACATCTTTATTGACAAGGCTCTGCTGTCCAGGACCAGCTTGGGCATCCACTCATTAGCAACATCCAGCCCCTTTGAATTCCCAATCGACTGAGATCAAAAGCACGTTGGTCATTCTATTTTAATTCTACCTTGACCTTCTCCCACACCACACCACAGTCTCTTAGTCCTCAATGGCACAAAAAAAAAAAAAAAAAAAAAAAAAAAAAAACTGAGCAAATTAGGACTGCAGTCTACAACCTTGTAACACCAAAGCATTATAATTTATGCAGTATCTTGCTGCCAGACTGCCTTGTTGATGGCTACAGACTGCATCTTTGAGGATGATTCTAGCATGGTTTAGTTTATTTCCTTGCTTCCAAAGATGAGGGTTAAGAAACCCATGTTAGTTTAGTGTGATTATTTCTATCAACATCACACTTTCCTTCTGTGTCTTTAAAGGAAACACAAAACCATAAAATGTCTCATATCTTTTTCTATCTCCAAACATGACTGACTAACTCACTTCAGGAAAATGTAAATATGTTCTTAAAAGGCCCTCAATTAAGACATTCCATCCCACATAAGTACAGACTTATATACCAGAAGTACTATAAATATTGAATGATGAACTGAAGCCATTCATAACCAACAAACTTTGACATCAGGAAATGTTTTCTCATTGCACTCTAGGTCCTTCCTATTTTATTTCCCCTTATTATGATCTCACTAAATGTAGAGAATTCCTAGCAATCAATCTTTGTACTATATCTGTTCCTTACACGAAGACTATTATTAAATTTCCTTCATGATCCTCAAACCCACTTAGCCTTCTCTTCTGTAAGCTAAATAATTCATCTCCTTTTTCTACTCTAGTCTTGCCTGAGAATTTTGCATTAAGCAGTAACAGAAATGCTGAAGCCACTGGGTATTTTTTAACCCGACATTTCTTAATTAAGAGTAATAAGGAAAGAGCAATGGTGTGTAGAGGTACCAGCAGTAATATGAAAAGTAATGGAAATTGTCTAATAACTCACTAATATCTGGATCGTTTTATAATTTGATTTTCCTATAAGATACAGTGTGTTGGCAGCATCAATGTCCACTGAGAAAGGATGAAAAGTTGCATGCTTACTCTATTCCTTAATTACACATAGCCCTGTTTCACAGTTTCTCTGAATCACTGAAATTGTCCCGTGCATTACCCACTAACTTTATTCTATAAAATGAAAAGTGTTTGGAGTCTTTTCTGTACTCTTGGCTAAACACTAGAAAGAAGAAAAATGGTTCATATATTTCTGGCGGTTTCAAACCAACAGCAACAAAAAAGTTCTTGAATTTCATTTAAAGAAGTTAAATGCAGAGAGTTTAAGCTATTTATCAACCTGGCACTCACGTTCAAAGAAGCAAGACATACATAGTTCTGAACATGTGAAAGGAAAAAAAAAAAAAAACTTGCTTCAGAAGCTTGCCCATCATTTGCATCCCAAGCAATACAGCAGAATGATCCTAAATTGGTTTCTGTCTTCACACAATGGACATCTTCCTACTGGGGAGAACAAACTGTGAAGCATTGCTGGACAGATTCCAAGGTTGATGTGGAAGCTGGACAGAGACAGCTTGACGGGCCTTGTGTGTGTGAATGAGTGACGATGGGTGACATACTCATGGTAGAACTTCAAGGGAGGTTCTCCCGAATTCTAAGGCTTTAACCCTTAGTGCTCCCAAGAGATTGATGCACTTCTAAATATTTCATTTCAGTGCAGTGTTCTAGGAATAGCAATGTCTTAACCCTCTTGAATATGTAACGATCTCTTACCTTCAATCCAGGAAAGATCATTTAGAAAACCTCCTTATGACAGGCTTGTGATGGAACCTGTCACCTCCTTGACCTATATGCTTAATAGTTTTCTGTTGACACAAGTGGAGGGCATAAACCTAAAGTTTTTTTTTTTTTTTTGCCATCATTTATAGCCTTTTAATAGTTCAGTTCCACTAAAGGCTTAAGGAAAGGAGGTGGGGTGCCTCTCAAATTTTGCAATATTGTTATTAGTGAAGCAAAGTGGATAACTGGATTTCTACAGAGTATGTTTTCCCCAGGGAATGCACTCACTCTGCTTAATCAACTGGCAAACAAGACACCTAGGGTTAGCTCTTTACCATGCTATTGCCCATCAATAATGTAGACTGTCATTAAGAAGTCATTTCTCCCTCTGGGCTGAATTCTGAGAGGTCCATCATATGGGGAAAAATGGGAGTTACGGTGTGGAGACGATGCATCACATCGTAATCTCAGAAACATGCTGTGCTACTCACCAGACAGTCCATGAAGATAGGTTCCAAGGCATGCACCAGTGAATCACAAAATATACAGGCTCAGACCACTAAACTCATTTCATCAGGACCTCTCAAGGTTACGATTATAATCATGCTTCAGGGCATAAGGAGATCACCAGCTGCGCTCAGGAAGACATTTTGCCACCATGACAAGGCTTCCCAGGGGTCAACTGCACTGCTGGAAGGTTTCAATTTTACAAATATCTCTCTACTATTTGCAAATATCTTTCTTATCTCTTTCTTCGTATTATAAAGTAGGCAGATCATCAAGGAATACCGATTATTATCAATTACAATCTGAAACTTGATTTTTTTCTTTAATTTTTGTTTATTGTTGCTTCTCTCTTTTTTAATTTGGTTTATTGTTGCTTCTCTTCCCAAATAGTAATCTTTTTGTTCTACTAAAAATTCATATGAGAACTACATATTAAGATAGATTGTTATTTAATAATAAATCACTTGTTTGAACTACACACCCAAAAACACTGCCAGTAGCATTATTGGGACAAATAGATTCAATTTTCAGAACATGTCTTTCTGACGGCAAGATCTGTAGTCATTTTCCATTGCCTCTGGTCACTCCCCTGATCAGCATCTCAGAGGACACAAGAACAACACCCCTCACCAGCTCACGCTAATGGCATATCCCTCACAGCCACAGACATCCTTCCTCCCCGCAGTCCATTCCCCTCTACTACCTATAAATGCAGAAGTAAAGAAATGGAGCTCTCTTCTCCATAAACAAGGAGAGCGTGAGAAGAAGAAACATGACGTGCTGGTTGGTTTCCTGTCAGCTCCATACAAACTGGGTCATCTGGGAAGCGGTAACCATAACTGAGAAAGTGCCTCTATCAGACTGGACTATGGTCAAGACGGTATGGCACTTTCTTGAGTAATGATGGATGTGGCGGAGCCTATGTGAACCACACCGCCCCTTGGCTGGGTCCTGCACCGTGTCATTCTGGAGGTGGAATAAGCCACGGAAAGCAACCCAGCAAGCAGCAGTTCTCCCTGGGCTTTGTTTTAGTTTCTGCTTCTCAGAAACAGGGGCTTTAGATTCTACCTCGAATTTCCTCAATGATGGAATGTGACAAGGAAGTTTAAGCAAAATAGTCCTTTTCCCTCCCCAATTTGCTGTTGGTCATGGTCTGTGTAACAGCAATAGAAAGCAAACTAAGACACATGAGTAGCCACCTTACTACTGCTGGGTTAACAGGCGGTCTCTGGAACTTTTGCCCATCACTTCTTTTCTTGACTGTGGTTTCCTCATCTCAGGTAATAACCCATAGATTCTTTTTTTTTTTTTTTCAATGCAGTTTATTCAGGAACCTTGAACGATCATCTGACCCTGGGGAAAGCCAGCCCACAGCTTAAATAGCCTCTGGGTAGCCAACCCCAGGGTGCCACGTGGGCAATGCAGATAGGTCCACATACATGGAAGCAAGCCAGATTCTCAGCCTTAGCCAAATATGGAGTTGTTTGTGACAGAGAGCACTCACCATCAGGAAGGTGGAAGGCGGAAACCAGCTCCATCTTTAAGGCGCGGCATTATGCAGCTCTCTACAGTATCCCCTTTTTGTTTTAGACGCATCAGGCAAGAGTAGACGTCTGATCTCTGATATTAGAAATAAATTGGGACTTTGTACCGATGTTCATTTAGGTGTCATCCACCCAAAGAGCATCAGACCTGTCCGATACCTTTTTCTCAGAGGCGGGACCTGGGGCATCAACCCACATGGAATCAGACTTGCTCTTCTCTGGGTCGAAAGCGGCTGACCCTGAGTGCAGTGCTTAGCCTCGCATCCTGAGCATAACATTTTAGCTCCCATGCTTGGGGAGACTGTCCTGCTTCAATGGCTGTAAAGGCCTGAATGGTCATGGCTGCATTACGCTGTTGTGAGACTCTAATCTTGCATATATACCACAGGCAAACCAAGGAGACCAACACCAGAAGGCCTGCTAACGCTCCCATGCCCGCCCATTCCTTCAGATGATTCATGGCTGCAGCAATCCGTGATGATAATCCTGTGGCTAGTCCTGCGTCCACTCTGGTAGAATTTACTGTGACAATGGCCACTCTCAGCTGCTCCATCATAGTATCGAATGAATTCTCCAGTCCAACTACCTAAAATATAGCTAGACAATTGTTTAGACAGATTTGCAGCACAGGAAAAATTCTCATGTTGTATGCTAGTGACACAAAGTCCAGAAAACAAGACCTATCCCCAGTTACAAAACATAGCCTTGGGTTTTCATTTCTACTATGCAAAGTATGCCATCACCACCTGCCTTTGAGCTTCGATTGGCTTTAAAAAAATTACCGAGAGTGGCAGAGTTAATGATTAATCAGCAGAGTTAATCTTCTGGGGCAGTAAAGCACTGACCTAGACTACCTGGGTTCAAAGCCCACCTCTCCCACTTAATTAGGCAATTATTTAACTTCTCTCTGCTTCAGTTCCCAGCCCTGCATCCTGCTGCATTAGGAGTGATCCACAGGGTAAGAGCGAGATGACATCACCTAGCATGTAGTCGATATTCAATAAATATTGAATACACAGGTGTGACATGAATAGGAATCGTGCCTGGCCCACCATTCTCACCCATTCACCTGCAGTAGCAATGCTGTAGAATGGAAACCTTGGCCTTGTTTGACAATGATACCAATGAAAACTCACTCTTTTTGGCAAATGTTATCTTAGCCAGTAGCTTTGCTATGCATCACAGAAACCCTAGAATTTCAGAATACAAAAGTACTTTTAGGAAGAGATTATCAAGTTGCAGAAAAAATAATTTATTTAAAATCAATTTGCACATTTATCAATTTGCCTTATTACATAGTCATCTAAAATGCTCATTTATTAAATATATTTCCCCCTATGCTAGGATAGCGTTAACGTGAAGGATTTTGACAAACTTTCATGGTGCCTGTTTTGCCTACTTTTGAGGGTTCCAAGGCATCCCACCCGACTAAAAGTAACTGTTTTAAGTGTGGTAAACTGAATTTTAAAAACTGACACAGCTAAAATGTTATACTCAGGATGCGAGGCTAAGCACTGCACTCAGGGTCAGCCGTTTTGGTCCCAGAGAAGAGCATGTCTGATTGCATGCAAGTTGATGCCCCAGGTCCCACCTCTGAGAAAAAGGTATCAGACGGATCTGATGCTCTTTGGGTGGATGACACCTAAATGAACATCAGTACAAAGTCCCAATTTATTTCTAATATCAGAGATCAGACCTCTACTCTTGCCTGATGCGTCTAAAACAAAAAGGGGGAACTGTAGAGAGCTGCGGAATGCTGCGCCTTAAAGATGGAGCTGGTTTCCGCCTTCCACCTTCCCGATGGTGAGTGCTCTCTGTCACGAACAATTCCACATTTGGCTAAGGCCAAAGATCTGGCTTGCTTCCATGTATGTGGACCTATCTGCATTGCCCACATGGCATGCTGGGGTTGGCTACCCAGAGGCTATTTAAGCTGTGGGCTGGCTTTCCCCAGGGTCAGATGATTGTTCAAGGTTCCTGAATAAACTGCATTGAAAAAAAAATAAAAATAAAAATAAATCATCAGATGGAAAAAAAAAAAAACAAAAAAACTGACACAGTTGAGAAGGACCGTCCTCACGTTGGACAGTGACCTGGGAGGGTACAATGACCTCCTTCATTGGGGACTGTCAGGATTAGCCTGGCAAAGTGAGTGGGCATCAATGAGAGAGGAGGGAACAAGAATCTTCAGTGTTTGATTAGAAGACACAATTTATGCTGTTAAAAGGACAAATTAAATGAAGAAATAAAACAATGAAATAAAAAAGCAAGTGGTTCAGAAAAAACTGAAACAATTTATCTAAGAAATTCTTAAGTGTGGCATCATAGTATATGTGAATTAAAACACCTCTGATAATTTTTTCCTAGTAATAAGATTGTTTATTAGGCTAATGAGTATTTCAGGGAATTGGACATTAGAAGAATTGGTTTCAGACAAGCTGACCCTAAAATCTCTTAAAGAATTGGGTGTGAAAGTAGCACCATCAATTTGAACTGACGTCACTTTGATGAGTTGTCTTTGTGATAAAAATCAGCTGTGGTGCCACCTACGGCTCCATCCACCGTGACGACCGTTAGCTTCAAATCTGTGACAGACTTCCAGACTTGGAGGCTGCATGCCCACCTTGGCTGACCCTAGAGCCATGTGGCAAGAGTCTTTTTTTTTTTCCTTCCCTGCACCAACTTGACAAGATCAGAGAAATCTGTTTCAACCTGGCTTTGAACTCAAACTGATATGCTCTAGTTAATATTTTGGCTTCTTTCCATTTCCCCTGTTTTGGTAATGCACCTCTCAGACACTGTCTCCTAGGAAAAGGTGGACTTTTAGCATCCATTGTTCCGAATATAGGAAAGATGATCAAGAGGTGAACGTGTGAGAATCTGCCTGTGAAAACACGTGAGAACTTATTTTAAAATCAGTTTGTTCTCATTGATTCCTGCTCTTGCATAGAAAGAGCCAATTCTCTCCCATTTTTACTCAGTAAAATTTGTCTCTGATTTTACAGTGTTGAAGAATTCTTGTTTTAGTGAGTGTTTGGCTTTCCTGGCATCCAGAAGGTGCAGAACAGTGAGGTGTCCGGAGTTTGTTTAAAGTTCTGTCTGGCTAAGTGAGAATGCGTGCACATTGGTCCCATTGTGGTGTAACTAGTAGTGTGGAAACTGTCATCTGCCAACAAGTAATGGTGGTCATACCTCACTGCTGCTCCAACTGCTCACAGTCCGGCTCAGCCTGCCACCCTGAGCTACAGCCAGCTGTCATGACTGTCACAGCTGCCATCTTATTTACTGCCATAAGCTTTCTTGGCATTGTGGACCCAGCCACTGCTGAGATGGCGCCTGTCATTGGCTGTAAAAGGTACAGAGACAAGAACCTCGGAGGAACCCCAGGAAGGTGCAACATGCTCCAGCCACCTGATGGCGGGACCAGCCGGTTCTGATTCCCAAGCTTGTTCTTGGTTGACTGATAAGATTGGACAAGGCACAGTCGGCCCCCCAGAACTCCTATTCAGGACGCTTTTAATTGAATGTGTCACTGGCAAGGCGCAATCACTTGGGCTGTGCCATCTATTCCAAATAAAACAATTGTTTTAAAGTAATTGCTCTGACAAGAAGGCTGGCAGCCATTGAGGATAAGATGTATGTGTTGCTATGAGAAGAGACAGAAAACATGTTCCCTGTAATTGCCATGGCTGAGCATTTAAACTTTTCCCTTTATCCCACACAGAACGCATCCTTTAAAAACCTGTGATTTGAATAAACATTGAGCAGTTCTAGAGACACCGCTCTGCTTTTCATGTCTTCTATGCACGCAAGAGGCTCTTCGTCTGCTTGCTTACATTACCTAGCCACAACAATTTACAATGCATTCAACCGGAAAAAAAAGTAAGTGAGGAGGGCTAGCTTGTTTCTGAACTTCAGTGTGGCTCTCGTGGTTAGCAAGTGCTGATAGAAGGGCTGCAATCATGCAACGTTAAGACAGAAGGTCAATTACGTCACCTGGTTAGCATATCCAGAGCCACATTTCCAAAGTATGTAAGTGGCTTCTCAGGAGAGTCTCCAAGAGCCAAAGCATCAGTTTTCTCCATTTCCAAAAGCAGCAGTTTTCTCCATTTCTCACACCTGCACAAAGGGCTGCATGGTAAATGGTCCACTCTGGCTCTGTCTTTGCATAGCTAGACAAGAACAGGTCCCTTTTTTTATGTGAGAAACAACTATGATTGTAAGAGTGCTTTATAAATGATTCAGGAATTAAAACATTGTACTGTTGTATTTTATGTCATAGTTTTTTTTGAGAATTTCATTTTTTTATTAATTACACTTTATTCACTTTGTACCCCCGTAGTTCCCTGTCTTCTCCCCTCCCAATCCTTCCTTTCCTCCTCCTTCTCCACACATGCCCCTCCCCAAGTCCACTAATATGGAGGTCTTCCTCTCCTTCCTTCTGATCTTAGTCTGTTAGGAAAAAGACTAGAATTTTACACCACATTTTCAAATGAGTTTCATATGTACAATACATTAAGCAAAAGTTGATCAAAATAACCTTAAAATATTGTCAGTACACAACAAATGAGTTTCATATGTTCAATACATTAAGCAAAAGTTGAACAAAACAATCTTAAATTTTCTATCAATGTATAATAATCCATACCAATGTAAAATATTTGAGGATAGTAGATTCAATAATCTACATTTTATCCTATAATCCTATATCCCCTCCCCTTTCTTTTATCATTCCCCCTTTCCCCCCTTTTTATGTCATAGTTTTAATGTAAGAATTAACCATGTATGAATGTGTGAGCTTCTAAGTTAAACATAGAATATTTTCCTGTGAAATTACAGCTAATGTGAAAGTTCGAATTAACTCCCCCAATTTATGAACTGACGTTTGTCCTGTGAGTTCACAAGTACATCAAGCTACTGAAGAGGTTAAACCTGTGTGTTTGGTAATGATTTTGCTGGGTTTGCAACACAGATTGTGACATATAATAGATGAAAACTTAAAAACATTACTTATATTACTTTGCCTCGGTTTCTTCCCCTAAGTAAAAGATTCTATCCATTTGTTTCTGCATCAGTTCAGTATTCATGTCCACGTATAGAGGATACTGCTCTCAGCCTCAGGAATATAACTAGGAACGAGCCAAACATAATATTAGGGAAAACTCAGTTAACAAATAAATAGCATATATTTTTGTTAGAAATATTTGCAATGAAGAGCTATAGAATGATGAGGGAAGGAGAGGTGATGGAGGAAGCACAATAATGTTTTAGCTAGAATTGTGTGGGTAGCTTACTTTTTGGAGTTGGCATTTAGTCATTTTTGAAGCTGATTGGGGTTGAAAATCCTGTGAAGAGAATTCCAGGCAAGGAGAGGAAAAATTATATGTCTCAATTAACAAAAGAATGTCTCTGTACATTCGAGGAAGAACAAAGAGATATAGTGAGAGCCCTGGCAGAGACTCAGAGGAAAGTGATCAGTAACAGTCAGTTAGGTTAGCAGTGGATAGCTCTAGCTGTGATGGTCTCACAAAAGACCTCCATATAAGGTGTGAGCAGGGAATCCACCGATTCCATGTGTCTTGCAGATCATCACTCCAAACACTGTAAGACTAGGCTATAAGAAACAAAGCAAGAAAGGGAAGGCAATTCTCTTGCAGCCATTAAAAGCCCTGGAGCGGGGACAGCAGCCTCCACCACTGCTGCTTCTGTGGAGGTGCTGGGAGGTGAGCACATTGTGTGATGATGAATTTGACGCTGGCTGGAAGGGAAGGACTCCAAGCGTGATGACTCTTGCCCAGCTTTTAGGTGAAAAGTGATATGCTAACTGCCAACCTAAGACACAGTAGGAGGGGAAATAATTTACGGGGATTGAAAATATGTAGGTTTTCATTTTTTATCTTAATTATTATTATTTAGCACAATTTATTCATTTTGTCTCCCAGCTGTAGCACCTCCCTCATCTTCTCCCAATCCCAGCCTCAATCCTTCTTCTCCCCCTATACCCCTCCCCTACTCCACTGATAGGGGAGGCCCTCTTCCCTTCCATTTGCCCTAGCCTATCAGGTCTCATCAGTACTGGCTGCATTGTCTTCCTCTGTGGCCTGGTAAGGCTGCCATAGGGACCCATTTGGAGACTTAGTCTATAGGCTACATCTGAGCAGGGGTTATAGGTCCTTTCCATGCATGGTCCTTGGTTAGGGTATCAGTCTCTGCAGGGCCCCCAGCTTTTCTTTTCTTTTCTTTTCTTTTCTTTTCTTTTCTTTTCTTTTCTTTTCTTTTCTTTTCTTTTCTTTTCTTTTCTTTTCTTTTCTTTTTGGCTCTGTTAGTCTCCTTTTGGAGCTCCTGTCCACTCCAGGTCTTTTTATCTCACCCTTCTTTCATAAAATTCCATGCATTCTGCCCAAAGTTTGACTATGAGTCTCAGACTTTGCTTTGATACCTCAATCAGTAGAATTATTCAGAGTCCATCTGTGGTAGGCTCCTGTCCTGTTCCCGGTCTTCTACTGCTTCCGGTGTCTATCATGTTTGTCCTTCTAAATGAGGATTGGGCACCTTTCATAGGGTCTTCCTTGTTGTGTAGCTTCTTTAGGATCATAGATTTTACTATGTTTATCCTATATTAAATGTCTAATAATCACTTATGAGTGAGTATATACCATGTGTGTTCTTCTGCTTCTGTATTACCTCACTCAAGATGATCGTTCCTAGTTCCCACCATTTGCCTACAAATTTCATGATTTCTTTGTTTTTAATTGCTGAGTAGTATTCCATTGTGAAAATGTACTACAATTTCTGTATCCATTCCTCTGCTGTGGGACATCTGGGTTGTTTCCAGGTTCTAGCTATTATGAATAGAGCTGCTAAGAACATGGTGAGCAAATGCTCTTGTATAGTTGAGAATATTTCAGATGTATGCCTAGGAGTGGTATAGCTGGATCTTGAGGTAGCACTACTCCTAATTTTCTGAGAAAGTACCAGATTGATTTCCAAAGTGGTTGCACAAGTTTGCATTCTCACCAGCAATAGAGGGGGGTTCCCCTTTCTCCACATCCTCTTCAGCATGTGATTTACTTGCGTTTTTTTTAAGTTTTTATTTTTTCACATTAATTACTTTTTATTCACTTTGTATCCCAGCTGTAGCCCCCTCCCTCAGTCCCTCTTATTCCCTCCCTCCCTCCCTCATCTCCTCCCATGCCCCTCTCTAAGTACACTGATATGGGTGGTCCTCCTCCCCTTCCATTTAAACCTAGACTATCAGGTCTCATCAGGACTGGCTACAATGTCCTCCTCTGACACCTAGCTAGGCTGCTCCTCCCTTGGGGGTGGGGGTGTGTGATCAAAGAACCAGCCACTGAGTTCATGTCGAGACAGTCCCTGTTCCCCTTTCAAGGTACCCACTTGGACACTGAGTTGCCATGGGCTACATATGTGGAGGGGTTCTAGGTTATGTCCATGAATGGTCCTTGGTTGGAGTATCAGTCTCAGAAAAGACCCCTGGGCCCAAATATTTTGGTTCTGTTGCTCTCCTTGTGGAGCGCCTGTCCTCTCCAGGTCTTACTAACTCCTCCTTCTTTATTATGATTCCCTGCACTCTGCCCAAAGTTTGGTTATGAGTCTCAGCATCTGCCTTGATACACTGCTGGGTAGAGTCTTTCAGAGGCCCTCTGTGGTAGGCTCCTGTCCTGTTTGTTTTCTCCTTCTTCCAATGTCCATCCCCTTTGTCTTTCGAATGAGGACTGACCATCTTACCTAGGGTCCTCCTTCTTGTTTAGCTTCTTTAAGTGTACAGATTTTATTTTTATTATGATTATCCTATCTTACAGGTCTAGTGTCCGCTTATAAATGAGTACATACCCTATGTGTCTTTCTGCTTCTGGGATAACTCACTTGAGTTTTTGATCTTAGCCATTCTGATGAATATAAGGTGAAATCTCAGAGTTGTTTGATTTGCATCTCCTTGATGAGTAAGGACTTTGATCATTTCAAGCGTTTCTCTGCCATTCAATATTCCTCTATTGAGAATTCTCTGTTTAGCTCTGTACCCCATTTTTAATTGGATTATTTGGTTTGTTGATGTTTAACTTCTTAAGTTCTTTATATATTCTGGATATATATATATATATCCCTCTATCAGATATAGGGTTGGTGAAGATCCTTTCCCAGTCTGTAAGTTGTCATTTGTTCTGATGGCAGTGTTCTTTGCTTTACAGAAGCTTTTTAGTTTCATGTGGTCCCATTTATTGATTGTTGATCTTAGAGCCTGTGCAATTGATGTCTTATTCAGGAAGTTGTCTCCTGTGTCGATGAGTTCAAGACTCTTCCTATTTTTTTCTTCTAACAGACTTAGGGTGTCTGGTTTTATGTTGAGGTCTTTGATCCACTTGGACTCTAGTTTCATCCCAGGTGACAAATATGGATCTATGTGAGGTTTTGTACAAGTAGATGTCCAGTTAGACCAGCACATTTGTTGAAGATTGTATTATTTTGGCTTCTTTAACAAAAATCAAGTGTCTGTTGGTGTGTAGGTTTATTTCTGGATCTTCTAATCGATTCTGTTGATCCTCCAGACTGTTTCTCTGCCAGTACCACACAGTTTTTATTACTATTGCTCTGTAGTACAGCCTAAGATCAGGGATGGAGATACCTCCAGAATATCTGTTATTGTACAGGATTGTTTTAGCAATTCTGGGTTTTTGTTTTTCCATATGAAATTGAGAATTGTTCTTTTATGTTCTGTAAAAAATTGTGTTGGTATTTTGGTGAGAAATGCATTGAATATGTAGATTGCTTTTCATAGGATGGCCATTTTCACTATGTAAATCCTACAGATCCATGAGCATAGGAGGTCTTTCCATCTTCTGATATCTTCTTTAATTTTTTTTCTTCAGAGACTTGAAGTTTTTTTCAAACAGGTCTTTCACTTGCTTGGTTAGGTTCACACCAAGGTACTTTATGTTATTTGTGGCTATTATGAAGAGTGTTGTTTCCCTAATGTCTTTCTCGGCCCTTTTGTCTTTTGTGTACAGGAGGGCTTCAGATTTTTTTGAGTTAATTTTGTATCCAGACATTTTGTTGAAAGCGTTTATCAGCTGAAGGAGTTTTGTGGTAGAATTTTGGGGGTCACTCATGTATAGTCGCATATCATCTGCAAATAGTGATACTTTGACTTCTTCCTTTCCAATTTGTATTCCCTTGATCTCCTTTAATTGTCATATTGCTTAAAATATCTATTTTTTTATGTTATATTTTAAAAGCAGCCTGTCAATAGTGTCTGGCCTATGAGAATATTTCAGTATTCTTTATACATTCTTATGGCTCTTGCCATCGCCATTTTAACTAACAACCAAGTTATGGAATTTTTATTTCTTAAATGAATATCATGAGCATATTTTCCTCTCCACACATACAGCAGTACGTTAGTTCAACCCTCATTGTCTTCTATTTGTATTCTTGGAATGGTGGCCCAGCTGAAGTTTCTAGTCTTCAACATGAGCGTATTTAGTAGGTTTTCTTCACTGCTAGCAGAATCCTGTTCCTGACATGCAAGCATGATTACTCTCCTCCTCAGCTTAAGCAAATGCCTCAGAGGCTCTCTGTCCTCCAGAGAGTGAGGTCTGACTCTGTAGTGATCCATTCAACGACTCTTTCTCAACACAACCCTTTCATTATTCTCCCGAGTTTTGAAATCTAAATCCCTCTAAATTTGGGAATAATGAATATCTTTCTGCATTTTCTCTAACCGTTTCCCTTGCCTAGCATATCATTTTGCTTCATGGTGTAACTTACAAAAGTGTACTCCTTAATTTAAGTCCTAATCAGGACTCACCTGTTCCATTGAAGCATTTTATAAACCCTGCTAAACAGTAGACTCCACACATTGCTTAATGCTTTATACTTAGCTACTTTGCTGTGAGCAGCACATTCTTTTATACACAGAGATGCTACGCTAATGTGCACTCTTTGAAGGTGAGGATGTGTCTTCTTTATCTCCAAGTGAATATGAATATGACAGTTAATGGACCTCTGTATATCATTTTGTACTGTATTATATTAATCCTTTTCACTATTTCTAGGATCCAGATATCAGAGACAGAGACTGAACTTCATTAGTGAGCCTTCTGTACTGTATCACAACATGCTATACCATGTATATCACACAGCATAGCATAGTATATTCATATATCACGGCTTCTTTTCTCATTTATTTATTTCAGTCATTTTATATCCTTGTGGCCCTGCCCTCTTCCCCTCCCAGCCCCATCCTCCTTTCCTCTCCCTCCCCTTTCCAGTCCTCCTCAGCTCACCAACTTATATAAGGGCTGAACTTGTCCCTTTCCTAAGGCAGGTTTTAAGGGATCGAACTCACTCACACTTTTGCTTTATTATATAATTTTCAATTTCACACTTATTGTTTGGAGCTTTCGAATTCAAACTACCTGAAAAATTTATCCCTGTTTTCTCAGGCTCTAAATCTATTAATAAATAAACGCTATAAATGCTATTTTTTAATCACCTCTTCCTTAAAGTTTTACTCTTCATTGGTATTTGTTATGTGCAGACCTCTTCTAAACCTGTAACCTCAAACTGAAATTTTTGTTTTGGTTTCTAAACATGCAAGTTCTTTTTATTTTGCAATAATTGCATTTGTACATTTACTGTTTCTTTTAAAACTTTTGATATTCTTTTTAATTTTTTAAATTAAAAAACTTAGTTAAAATATAATTACATCACTTACCTACTTTTCTTTCTTCCCTCTAACCTTTCCCATGTTCCATTTAATATTTGATTCTCAAAATTCTTTATTTTACTTTTTGCATCTCTCAATGATATGCTGAAATTTTGACTTTGGTACAGGTATTTTATAATGACCTGTTGGAAGGCAAAGAATGACTCACCCTGTGACGATCAGGTACACAGTGATTAACTCCTGTATGGGCATCAGTGGGTTATTCTTTTGAAGATCTCAAGGCAAAAAGTAAGGAACACCTTACTTTTTACTTACACTGCATGCAAAAATGATGAAGTAAGTTAAAACTCAGACTTGGATTATCAGGGCTATTAGGAACCTATTAGGAAATGGGTTTATAGTTAGCAAACGAAATGCTGAGTGATTTCACCTTGAATTTTCTAAGGAAAGGCCATACCACTGTGGTAGAAGGAGAGAGCAGCATTATCAAATCATCTTAATTTCCATTAGCATCAAAGTAGCTCTTATCTGAAAATAGCTGTTTACATGCTATTTTCTTTTATGTCATACAGGTCCAACCCCTTGTTAGCCAAAACAATGAACTGGAAGTCTGAAGAACCATTTTTGTTCAACTGAAGACAACAGAGAAATAAAGTCCTGCATTGACCATGACTCAACACAGGATACTCATTGTTGTTGATGGTCAAGCCACTATTTTATTTCATTGTATGTCAGGCTTCATTTTCACTCCTAACACAATACATTTTCAGACAGAGATTTTAAAAGTATATCTTCATTTGACACAGATTAAAAATCAAAATGAGGAAACATGCAAGCCCACTTCCAGTTCTCATACGCAGCCTAATGCCCAGGTTGCTTGTTTGACACTGCGTATGCATACACTCCTTTATTATATTTTTTTGCCAATGAAATATTAAAAATAAAATAGCAGGGCAAAGGGCATTTTAAACAAATTAAAATCTGTCACAACTGTGCTAAGCAACCAGGGAGATAGATAGGAAATTTACAGCCCATCATGTTATTTTTCCTTAGCATAGCCATTGGCAAATGGTCAACCTGTCATAAGAGTCCAATTAAACTATATAGCACTGCAAGCATTCACTTCCCCAATGTCAACATTGGGGTTCCTTCAGATGGCCCCTTGATATCCACTCCTGGGTATTTAATTTCCTGACAAACCTATCATCTAAAATTTACCATCAAGAATAGTCTGTCTCAGAGCTGTAATAAAACAGCACAACTTCTGGTATGTCCCTTAACTATGTAACAAAGGACACTCTTTCTAGACCTTACTGTGGCTAAATACTATTATAATCTTCCCCGTGTCTATGTATCTGAATACCATAAAGTTGAGATTTAGAAACAGATTTGATAAACTTATAATGTATGAATATACAATATTTAAAAAAATATTTCCAACTCTTCAAAATTTCCATCATTCTCCATTTCTTATTATGTTGTTAGTAATATCTTATACTTAGTTTGGTGATCTAAACCCAAGCTATTCATTTCCACTGAAAAGTCCTAAAGAGTATCAAGCTGACTGAGAACATATTGAAGTGGAAATTTTTCCAAACAGAAGAGGTCAAAAGTAAGAGTTCAGCCTTGTCAGTCCTTAGAGGAAGACAATGCAGCCAGTCCTGGTGAGACATGATAGGCTAGGGTCAGAGGGGAGGAGAGGAGGACAGAAGGGGAGGAGGACCTCCCCTATCAGTGGACTGGGGGAGGGGCATGGGAGTGAGAGTGGGATTGAAAGGGGATGAGGGAGGGAACTACAGCATGTATGCAAAGTGAATAAACTACAATTTATAAAAATATAAATAAATTTTTTCAAAAAGAAACTGAAACAAACCATCTCAGATTTGTGATTTTTATTGGTAACAATTTGTATTTGACAGATCATAGTAGAGGCAAGAAAATTCAATAAATAGAGCTGGTTTTTGTAAAATAGCAATGTCTTCCACATATTAGAGGAAGCTGCTTTGTGCATTTCCCAACAGTGATGAGCTGCTTTGCAGGAGATGAGGTGATGTCTGGACTACCTGGAAAGTGAGAATGGCTAGGTAGCAAGATAGGGCAGTGTGTATTCAATGTCACAGGCTGAACTGTGTCCCTTCAAAAGATATGTTGATAAAAACAAAACTGAGGTCAATTATATGAAATAAAAGAAGATAAAAAATGGGCAGTTGGAATCAGGGAATTCTTTGTCTAAGGGTCATAAATATGAGAGAGGAAACAAACTATCATGTATTGGTACACCAACACACAGTACCTCAGAATGTGAGTGTATCTGGACGGAGTTTAGAGGTAGTTAAAAAAAAAATAAGTCTTTATCTAAGCTGAACTCCCTTTCAAGGAAAGGAGAATGATGCCCATACTCACACACACACCCGCACACACACTCAGCCTTCAAAAGAAAGACTGCAGGACAAAGCTTGCTGACTGCAAGAAAGGAGAGAAATCTCAATAGCCAAACATTAGATGGAGCTCAGGGGATCCTATGGAACAGTTGGGTGAACCAGTGAGGGAGCTGGAGGGGTCAAGGAGTCCATAAGAAGACCTACAGAGTCAACTAACCTGGGAACATGGGGCTTCACAGAGACTGGCCCATCAACCAAAGAGCAGGCATGGACTGGTTCGAGGCCCCTTGCAGATGTAGCAGATGAGCTGCTTGGTCTTCATGTGAATCTCCCAACACCTGGAGCAGCATCCTCTCTGACTCTGATGCCACCCTCTGGATTCCATTCTCCTAAATGGGCTACATTGTCTGGCTTCAGTGGGAGAGGATGTGCCTAGTTCTGCAGCATCTTAATGTTCCAGGAGAGATTAGTACCCATGGGGGACCTTCCCCCTTCTCTAAGGAATGACAGAAAGGGATTTGCAGGGAGGCGGGCACTGGAAAGAGAGAACAGAGGCTGCAATCAGGATGTAAAATGAATATATATGTCTTTAAAAGAAATCACCAGCCTAAACCTTAAGGCTAGACTTCTAACCTCCAGAACTGTAAGAAATTACTTGGCATCCTTAGGCACCTAATATAGTAGCAAAACCCAACCTCGTTATAAATCATGTCACCCAGAATAGAACTTACAATGTTAACATCTTGCACAAAGCTCTTCCACCTTATTTCTATAACCAGGAAGAAAAAGAAGAAGAGTTTTCATTGAAATCCTGCATCAAGAAGCACATGAATTTGGACAATGTGTACGACATGCACCTGGGCGCATTCAGTCCTGCAGAAATCAGGGTAGGTTAAGCAGAGGATGGATTTCAAATAAGCCAAAGTGCTTTAGGTGTGGTAGAAATGTTTGTTCATGAAGAGAAAGTACTTCATATTTAGCCAACATGGTAGTATTTCCTACAGAACATCCATTCTATCACCCAGATCTGGCGTCTAAATTGTTAATGTTTTAGAAAAGATTTCTCTTGACAGAGTGTGGAAGGTGAAGAGGACTGGGCCAACTTGAAGCCTCACTGCTGGCATTGGTTTTAGGAAGTATAAATAGTACCTAGGACCTACCTACATAGTGATCTACAGCTTTCTTTCCAGAGCTAGCACTTCAGCTGGACGAGGCACCTTACCTGCTAATATGACAGTGACGCTGACACACAGGCAAGCTGAGCATACCTTCTAAGGTCGTGATGCTTGAGCTATTCCAATCCTGTAAAAACTGAGCAGAGCTGTAGCACTGGGTACCAAACTGAATCATGGGTAACAAACACTTTCCCTTTTGACTCCTTGTGAAAGAAAAATCAGTCTGATTAAAGAGTGAACTGCTCTTGTTAGGATGGTAAGTCCTCTCCTGGCCTTTGGCGTAAGGAGATGCCAAATCTCAGACTACGGTGTACATGGTGGGGATTTCCATTTGCGGTCTTAGTCAAGGTTTCTATTTCTGTGATAAAAACAGCATGATGGAAAACAACTTGAGAGAGTATATTTCATCTTAAAGCCTATAATCCATTATCCAGCAGAGCCAAGGCAAAAAAAAAAAAAAAAAAAAAAAAAAAAAAAAAAAAAAAAAAAAAAAAAATCAAGGCAGGATAGAAATGCAGGAGCTGAGTAGAAACCACGAAGGAGTGCTTCTTCCTGGCTTGCTTATACCGTCCAGGACCACCAGCCAAGGAAGGTACTGGGCTCACAGTGAGCTGGGTTTCCCATAATAATCATCAATCAAGAAACTGTCCCCACACACTTGACAAGAGGCAATCTAGAGCATATATTTTTCAATTGAGAGCCTTCTTACCAAATCATTCTAACTTACATCAAATAGAGATAAAAGTTACCAGCAAAACTGTGGGCCTTGGTATAAATGCTAGCCCTCTGAAAATCAGAACTGTTACTCTAAGATGTAGAAAGCTGATGGAACGTGACATTTCTACCTCCAAAGTGACTGGGTGGAGCGAACATCTCCTGCTTCACTTCTGGGTCTACACAGTGGAGATTCGGCACTTTCGGAGTTTAATGACTGCGGAGGGAACATTCCCTATGATCTTGTGGTCAAGACTTCATTCAGATACTTTAAACATGATCAACAGACAGGTTAATCATGGTAGTCCTTCCATAATCTTCCCAGAAGCTCCCAGATGCTATGTGGTATGGGGTCAATACTCAGCACCTTCCTGCTCTGAAAACTCTTCATGGCATAGTGAAATCTTACTGCAACAACCCCCTGATCATCATCCTTTATTGCTTTTGTTTATTCGTATTAAGTTACACTCTTGGCCATCACCTGTATTGCTCCTGTGAGAGCCGTGTTAACTATCTCTGCAACCTACTGAGTCAGAAACATGCCTATTCTCCCCACTAATGACCTTACAGCTACAGCTGTATACACCTGGAACCCCTAAGTTATTCCTCCACATGTCTCCTCTATTGTTTGAAAGTTAATCTTAAAGACCAGGGATAGCTGTTTAGAGTCAACGGAAGCAAAAGAAATTAACAAATTCTTTGGTAATATACAAAATAATGAATTTATGATTTTGGTTCTGTATATCAACTTACTTTAGTTTGTTAACGGTATTAAAGACCAGACTGAATCTTAAAACCTCTAATAACACTTTTATTTCTCTAGGATACGAAATTTTTATAGGACCCTATAGAAATAACTTGTATGTTCTCTATTGGACCAAGTTGGAATAGCCTGAGCCTGCAATCATATGAACGGTTGATAGTACATATGTGTGGAAATCAATGCTGTCAATCACTGGAAACTTTAGCTAGGGATATTAGTGAAGACATCTAAATGAGGCCTGAAATTATTGGGTTGGGTACAGAAGAAGGCGGAGGAAGAAAGGGAAAAAGGAAGAAAAGAGTCAGTAAGAGGATAAATAGAGTTAGAGACAGCAATGCGTATCTTTTGTCTGGCATGAACTGAGAATTTATAAAGCATTTCATCAACTGCATTTCCTTTGCCATAATAGTCATGAAGCCCTGATTAATTTTTACTAGAGGCCAAATTGTTCCCAACTCAGGACTAGGATGGTGGCAAACATGAAGAGCACATGGTGAGTGAAAATAGTGCCACACCATCTCTGAAAACTACAACTCATCAGACTGCTATACTAGAAATGCATGGCAGAAGAGAAGCCTTATCAATTTGAAAAATGATTATTTAGATTTAACTCCTTTCCCTACTTATCTTGCTTTAGCACTGCTATCTGGAATAATAGAAAATTCATGACCAACTTTGCTTTTTTTTTTTTCTTAAGGTAAACCAATTTTTGAACTACAAGGCTTGTAACACTACCTAAAACTTATTATCTAAGGCAATTAGCTACTATCACAAGCAGTACTTTATTTACTGATATGTAGGAGTTGAATAATTGCAGTTGGGATGGGAGAGAAACGTGGCCTATTTTATAATTACTTTTCTGTTGTTTTTTTTTTTCTGTTGAAACCTGAGACCAGAAAATAGTATGGACAACATTATGAAATACATTCTGCAAAATATTTGTATGTTTAATGCTCAATAGGGGAATAAAGAAAGTTCTTATTCGATTAAAAGCTATTTATCTTGGTAAACACCAATGCATAATTACATTAAGATTTTATTTGCAATTATTCTACATAAAAGATAGAGTTTTGCTTGTTCATTCATTTCTGCCTTGTTCTATTTCAGGTGACAACGTTCATGATGATTTTCAACAACTTTATTTATTTATTTATTTTGCTTTGTTTAAAAGAAATATATATATATATATATATATCCACATTTCATGAACTGAAACTATGTATGTTTAATGGAAGAAAATAGGAAAATGTACAGCTTATTAGAACCAATTCTACTATTACCCACCACCTAAAATGAAGAGTCCATGACAAAGTTAAAACTAGAAAAATAATTAGCTTTATATCCTCTTTTATAACTCATGCCCCTTACCTGTGTTCAGTCCTTCCTCAGCCCCAACAGCCTTTACTGCTCTCTTTTTTTACATTGTATAATGTGCCCACATGCACATTCCTGTTTTTTTTCTTTATAAGTTTATTTCACCTCACTTAATACTAAAAATTCTAAGTCCATCCATTTTCATACAAATTTTGCAATTTTACTTTTCTTTAATACTATCAAATTTCCATTCTCCATTCACCAGTTGATACAAAGTAAGTTGAGTAAAAAAAGCATGAATGAACCTGGGGATGCAAATATCTCTAGGTTTGCTTACATAGTTTTGGAGGTATGTGCTCTAGAAAAAAATTTATCATCGTAGAGTGTTTGTTTATAAATATTTGAGAAACTGTCCAGTTATTTCCACAATGGTTGTATTAGTTTGTATCCCCACCAAAAGTGATTCGGCATTCCTTTATTTCCATATCCTCTTCAATATAAGTTGTCAGATTAGTTACCATGCTGAATTAAGAAGTATCTCAAAGTAGTTTTAATTACCATTCCCTGCTGGCTACAGGTATTGAACAAATTTAAAAATAATTATTGTGTAGATATACCACAATTTGTGCATCCATTCCTCCACTGAGGGGCATCCGGGCTGTTTCCAGCTTCTGGCTATTACAAATAAGGCTGCTACAAACATGGTTGAGCAAATGTCCTTATTGTGTACCTGAGACTCTTTTGGGTATATGCCTAGGAGTGGTATGGCTGGATCTTGAGGAAGCGCTATTCCTAATTGTCTGAGAAAGCACCAGATTGCTTTCCAGAGTGGTTGTACAAGTTTACATTCCTACCAGCAGTGGAGGAGGGTTCCCCTTTCTCTACAACCTCTCCAGCATGTGTTTTCACTTGAATTATTCATCTTAACCATTCTGATGGGTGTAAGGTGAAATCTTAGGGTTGGTTTGATTTGCATTTCCCTGATGGCTAATGAGGTTGAGCATTTCTTTAAGTGTTTCTCTGCCATTCGATATCCCTCTGCAGACAATTCTCTGTACTCCATTTTTTAATTGTATTACTTGATTTTTTGCTATTTAACTTCTTTAATTCTTTATATATACTGGATATAAGTCCTCTGTCAGATTTAGGATTGGTGAAGACCCTTTTCCAATCTGTAGGCTGTCATTTTGTTCTGACAATAGTGTCCTTTGCTTTACAGAAGCTTTTCAGATTCATGAGGTCCCATTTATTGATTGTTGCTCTTAGAGCCTGTGCTGTTGGTGTTCTGTTCAGGAAGTTATCTTCTGTGTCAATGAGTTCAAGGCTCTTCTCCACTTTTTCTTCTAAGCAGTTTAATGTGTCTGGTTTTATGTTGAGGTCTTTGATCGACTTGGACTTATGGAATATTACTCAGCAATAAAAAACAAGAAAATCATGAAATTTGCAGGTAAATGGTGGGATCTCGAAAATATCATCCTGAGTGAGCTATCCCAGCAGCAGAGGGATGCACATGGTATATACTCACTCAGATAGACATATAATATAGGATAAACCTAGTAAAATCTATACACCTAAATAAACTAATCAAGAGGGAGGACTCTTGCTATCCAGAAAGGCAGAGAGGCTGGACATCAGAAGAAGGTGAAAAGAGGGAACAAGTCAGGAGACTGTCACAGAGGACCTCTGAAAGGCTCTGTGCTACAGACTATCAATGCAGATGCTGATACTTATGGGCAAACTTTGGGCAGAGTACAGGGAATCTTAGGAAAGAAGTGGGAAACAGTAAGATCTGGAGAGGACAGGAAGTCCATAAGGAGAGCAACAGAACCAAAAAAATCTGAGCACAGGGGTCTTTCCTGAGATTGATACTCCAACCAAGGACCATGCATGGAGATAACCTAAGACCCTTGCACAGATGTAGCCCATGGCAGTTCAGTATCCAAGTGGGTTCCATAGTAATAGGAACAGGGACAGTCTCTGACATGAACTAATTGGCCTGCTCTTTAATCACCTCCCCCTGAGGGGGAAGCAGCATTACCAGGCCACAGAAGAAGACAATGCAGCCACTCCTGATGAGACCTAATTGACTAGGGTCAGAGGAAGGAAAAGAAGTCCTCCCCTATTGGTGGACTTGGGGAGAGGCATGCATGCAGACGGTGGAGGAAGGGAGGGATTGGACCAGGAGGAGGAGGGGAACCACGGGGGATACAAAGTGAATAAAGTGTAATTAATAAAGAATTTTTAAAAAATCAACATTAAAAAATAATTATTGGCCATTTGTGTTTCTTTTCATGAAAACTGTTGATTCTGTTCATTTGTTCACTTGCTGAAGGACAGTTTTATTTACTTGCTGTTTAGTTTCTTTAATTCTTATTAATTTCATGGTGTTAAACCCTTGTCTACATTGTAGCTGGTAAGTATGTTCTCCTGTTCTGAGCGATGTGATCATACCCTTTGCTCTTAGAAGCTTTTAACTGTCACACAGCCCCATTTGTTAGTTCTTGGGGCTAGACTCTCTGGTATCAGTGCTCCATACAAAAGGTCCTTCCCTATCCTAAATCTTGAAGTGATTTAAAAATACATTCAATCTTGAGGAAGTGCCATTCCTAATTGTCTGAGAAAGTACCAGACTGGTTGACAAAGTGGTTGTATAAGTTTACATTCCCACCATCAGTGGAGGAGGGTTCCTCTTTCTCCACATCCTCTCAGGTATCTATTGTCACTTAAGTTATTCGTCTTAGCCATTCTTATGGGTATAAGGTGAAATCTCAGGGTGGTTTTAATTTGCATTTCTCTGATGACTAAGGACTTTGAACATTTCTTTAAGTGTTTCTCTGCCATTCGATATTCCTCTATTGAGAAATCTCTATCTCTGTACCCCATTTTTAATTGGATTACTTGATTTGTTGCTGTTTAACTTCTTGAGTTCTTTATATCTACTGGATATTAGCCCTCTGTCAGATATAGGATTGGTGAAGATCCTTTCTCAATATGTAGGCAGTCGCCAGCTCTACCACTCCTAGGCATATATCCAAAAGACGCTTAAGTATATAACAAGGACATCTGTTCAACCATGTTTGTAGCAGCTTTATTTGTAATAGCCAGAAGCTGAAAACAGCCCAGAAGCCCCTCAGCTGAGGAATGGATACAGAAATTGTGGTACATCTACACAATGGAATATTACTCAGCGATTAAAAAAAAAAAAAAAAGGAAATCATGAAATTTGCATGTAAATGGTGGAACTGGAAAAGATCATCCTGAGTGAGGTATCTCAGAAGCAGAAAGACACACAGGGTATATACTCACTCATAAGTGGGTATTAGACATATAATATAGGATGAACATACTAAAATCTATACACCTAAGGAAGCTAATCAGGAAGGAGGACTCTGGCTAAGATGCTCAATCCCCATTCAGAAAGACAAAGAGGATAGACATCGCAGGAGGGAGAAAACAGGGAACAGGACAGGAGCCTACCACAGAGGGCCTCTGAAAGGCTCTGCCCTGCAGGGTATTGAGACAGAAGCTGAGATTTAGAGGCAAAGTTTGAGCAGAGTGAGCAGAGTACAGGGAATCTTATGAAAGAAGTGGGAGATAGTAAGACCTGGAGAGGACAGGAGTTCCAGAAGGACAGCAACAGATCCAAAAAGTCTGGGCACAGGGGTCTTTTCTGAAACTGATACTTCAGCCAAGGACCAATCATGGAGATGGCCTGGAACCCCTGCACAAAGGTAACCTACGGCAGTTCAGTATCCAAGTGGGCTCCATAGTAATGGGGACAAGGACTGTCTCTGACATAATCTGATTGGACTGCTCTTTGATCACCTGCCCCTGAATGGGGAGCAGCCTTACCAGGCCACAGAGGAAGACAATACAATCACTCCTGATGAGACCTGATAGATTAGGATCATAGGGAAGGGGAGGAGGACCTCCCTTATCAGTGGAGTGGGAGAGGGACATGGGTGAGGAAGAGGGTAGGTGGGATTGGGAGGGGAGGAGGGAGGGAGGTACAGGGGGGATACAAAGTGAATAAACTGCAATTAATAAAAATAAAAGTAATTAAGTTTAAAAAAGGAAAAAAATACATTCAATAGTGAGAGTGGGAAATCCAATGTGAAGCTCAAAATGGCTGTTCTAAGGGTTCAGAAGTTTATGGAGCTGTATAGACTGAGGCGTTTATTAATTTTGGTACATGATGTTTATTTTATTTAAAGTTCTTTCTAATACAGTTTATAAAGTTTTAAAAGGATCAGTTGTGACTTTCTTGGTGGATAATGGTCATTTTGCTCTGCAGATCTCATTTCAAATGCTTGCATGGATGATACAGCTTCTAGCTTCCTCTTAGCCTTGCTCTTAAGGTAGCACCAGTGTGAACTCCATGCTGGTATATGCACGCCTCCAAACAGATTCAGTGGGAGCTAACACTTTATGGTTACACCCCTATAAGTCAGACTGTTACTATGTGAAAATCCTCTTTTAGAAAAAAGGTCAGATATTATTTACTTCCCAATTGTCATTAAGAAATTGTATTTTTATCTACTGAATCTTAACTTTAGCCAGCGTAGATACTCCAGTGCCGTATATGTAATGCTTTTTTTATTTGCTTATATTCAGTGTCATGAATATCCTCTTTCTGACTGATAATATTCTACCTAAGGATCTGAGACTTAAAAACACAACTTAGAAATCAGTGCTTATACACGAAAAATTAAGTAATTATACAGCAAGTTGTATGGGACTTTTTAAATAAGAAGTGTGATCGTACTATTAACAGGATTATTAATCTTCCCTGTGTGGGTAGGATGAGGTAGGGGGAGGGACTGAAAGGGATGGAGGAAGGGGAAATGTGGTCAGAATATCATATATGAGCCAACCATGGAGAGAGGAAAGAGAGAGAGAGAGAGAGAGAGAGAGAGAGAGAGAGAGAGAGAGAGAGAACAGGAACAAATTTGGAATCAAGGAAGGTGTTCCAGGGTAGTGACATGCCTTGACCGTGACAGCATGGGATACATGAAACCGTGCTGTATATGCTCACAAGGTGGTAATATGGCCTTAATGAAGAATGAGATCTAATTGCTTGCAGAAAAATAGATGGGGATTGGTGACATGTTTGTTAGTTGAAATAACCCAAGAAGAGAATAAAGAGACTAGAATGAAAAAAAAAAAAAAAAAAGAAGTCAGAGACAACCGCTGCTCCCCTTACTAGGGACCCACTTGGAGAATGAGTCTATGGGCTACATGTGAGCAAAGGTTTTAGGTCCTCTCCTTGCATGGTCCTTGGTTGAAGAATCAGTCTCTTCAGGGGCCCCAGGGCTCAGTTTTTTTACTCTCTTGGTCTCCTTATGGAGCTCCTGTCCCCTCCAGGTCTTTCTATCTCTCCCTTCTTTCATAAAATTCCATGCATTTTGCCCAAAGTTTGGCTATGAGTTTCAGAGTCTGGTTTGATACCTCAAACAGTCAAGTCTTTCAGAGGCCCTTTGTGGTAAGCTCCTGTCCTGTTCCCTGTCTTCTCCTGCTTCTGCCGTCTATCATGTTTGTCCTTCTGAATGAGGAATGAGCATCTTCCCCCTCAGGGGTGCAGCCTTGACAGGCCACAGAGGAAGAAAATGCAGCCAGTCCTGGTGAGACATGATAGGCTATGGTCAGATAGAAGAGGAGGAGGACCTCCCCTATAGTGGACTAGGAGAGGGGCATAGAGGGAGAAGAGGGAGGTAGGGTGGGTTTGGGAGGAGATGAGGGAGGGGGCCACAGCCAAGATACAAAGTGAACAAATTGTAATAAATAATAATAATTAATTAAAAATGCAAAAAATGGAGAAGTCAGGCCTCAGAAAATACTAGAAATCAAGTTCAACAGCACCTCCAAAGAATGATTTGTTATGATCAAGTGCAGTTTACACTTGATATGTAAGAGTGCCTCATTGCACGCAGATAAACTATATTGCATGTTACAGTAGCAGAATAAAGGGAAAAATGCACATGCCACCATTAAATGCAGAAAAATGATGAAATTCTCTATCTTTACATGATAATTATTAACTATCCACAAAGCACATACAGAAGTGGTTCTTTATTCTTTCATTATTACTTTCTTATAATTATTATGTCAGCATGAGGAAGGGCACGTGTGGCAAAACATAAGTAGTGTTTGTTGTTCAACAGAAGAAAAACTTTATTTTAAAAGCAGGGACATGTAAAGGATGGGTATTGCCAACATTCCTATTTAATGTATTACTATAATTCCTTTCTAAAGTAATTAGTAATTAGGTAAAATATCATATAGTAAATTCAATAGAAAAGAAATATGTGAATTGACATTTGTGACATGATATTAAATTTAGAAAAATGCTCAAACTCCACTAACATTATTAGAACTGACACATGAATATATTAAATTGATAAAATATGGAGCCAACACATAAAAATAGGTAGCAGTTTTATATCTTAACAAAAAAACAATGCAAAACATTCAAGACAATAATCTCATGTACAATTCCTTGGGAATAAATGCAACAAAGGAAGTAAAATATGTGAACCCAAGGAACTGTACCACAGTGGCAAAAACAATGGACTAAAAAAAAAAAAACAAGTAGAAAGATATTCCTCTTATATTTTAGAGGAATCAATTGTTAACGTAGTTAATCCAACAGAGGTTCTATGCAGATTAAGTAGAGTATAGTAGGTTTGGTGAAATTCATATGAAATTAAAAAATAACCCCCATTAGATAAGGCATTCTTCCTCTTACAAAAACAAAATTAGAGGCACGATGTCATCTAACAAACTGTATTAAAAAGCTGTAGTAATTAAAGCAGCATGTTCATAGCAGAAGATAGACAAACTGAACCACAGAGTAGGACACTACACAGAATTTAGAGAAAAAAAAATCATGAATTTATTGCCTGTTTGTTTTAAAAAAATATGCTAGTAACACAATAAAACGACAATATGTTTAATAGTAGAGTTTGGTTAAAATAGATATATACACATGCAAAAGATGATATTGGACTCCAAATGAATTGATGTTGCCAATGAAGACCCAAATAAATAAATCTATTAGGAAAAAAAAAAAAAAACAACAAAAAACCATTAAAAGCTACAAAGCATGAATCTAGTCAAGGAATTTTGGCTTTGACTAAAAAAACATAAGCAATAAAAGCAAACAGAGACAGAGTCATATCAAACCAGAATAAGCTTCCACATGGAGAAAAAAGATCACTACAGAGAACTGACAAGCCACAGAGAAGAAGAAATAGGTAAAAAGCACACATTTCATGTGGAATAAATATGAAAACCACACAAGTAACACAGTAACAAGAAAAGAGCCCAATAATACATACAAAGGATATTAGCAAGCCTTTCTCAGAAAAGACATGCAGGGAGCAGAAATCTGGAAAATATGTAATAGTATTGATCATCTGGTAAATGCAAATTAAAACCATAATGAGCTAGGGCTTCACAACTACAATAATTATAACACAAAAAGACACCCTCACAGAGTAGGGGAAAGTGTGTGAAAGACAGAAAGCTCCATGCATTGCAGGTGAGAGTGTAAATTATTATATCCTTTGTGGAAAATGATATGATAGTATGATATATGATATGATATGATATTTTCAGTTCCTCAAAATCAAAAGCAGAATTAACACATGATGGGAAAGCCTCACTTCTATGAGACATGTAACAAAAAAGCAAAAGGATTTATGATCAGAGATAAAGACATCAGCCTAAAAATCCTTATGCTAAATAATAAGTCAGACACAGAAAGACAAGGAGAACATGCTCCCACTTACGTGTGAAGCTTAATACAACTGGGAGAGTAGAAAGGCAAGAACAGATGCTGGGATGTCAAAGGGGAATATTAGCCAAAGGTCCAGAACATCAAGGATTTCAAAATACTTAAAATAGTACATTTCATTTTCCACCAAAAATAGAGATGAAAGCCTTGTTAGCCGGCTTCATTGAATAATTGCATACTTAATACATTATTTATCCCATACATCCAAGTATGGTTTGGCATTCAATATTAAAGAAAAGAAGGAGATCCAAAAGCCTGGGTTAGAGATGAGATATGAAAGTAAGACTCAGTGGTATCTCCAGATCCCTCAATCTGGTTCCTTAAAAGGACACCAAGCATTAAAATAGATCAGTGTGAACCAGTTTGGGTTCAGTGTCTGGATCAGTAGTTCTCACATGGGTGGGCAGAACCACCTGAGAGAGCACAGGCAGGCACAGGCACAGGCCCAGCTCACCAGCATAGGTTTGGAGAGACTGTAGCTTCAGTAAGTTCCCAGATGATTCCAGCAGATGCTCTACTTGAAGAACCACTGGGTTGGATAAATCATCATTTTTAGGGATATTGATTAATTGCAAAGATAATTTTTCAACAGAAGTCAGGAAATGTTATTCTACGACTAGGAGCTCTTTCTTTTTTAATGTGATTAAGCATTTACTGAGCTATAAGCAGTCACTTATTATTAAATAAATGACCAGACAATTGAATGATTATTTCTTTTACTTTCTGCTGTTTTGTTTGCTGCTTTGATTGAACTTTAAACTAAATAAATCCTGCAGTTTTTCCTTATTGTGTTTGATGGCTGCATTACCTGCTCCTCTTGCTTGTAACCAGTCAGGTGAGGATATAATTTTCTTACTGTTCCCACACAGGCAGGAAGCAATACTTGCTAGCATAATGGAACACCAAGCACATATTTTCTGCTTTGTTACACTCACCCTCTTGCTCTTTGGGGTTTTAAATTTCCCATTGTGCCCTCATTCTCCCAACAGAGGAAATTACACCCCCCACAGAACGCATGCTGTGTTTTCCCATCCTGGTGGAAATGCAACAATGGTCACCCTGAAAGTGGCAAAGGACAAAGCAGGGACAGCCATCCCTGGATCTGGGTCATCCCGGCTGCTGCTGGCTTAGGAACAAGCCCAGCGAGCCCGAAACTCCCCAGAACCCATGTTTTCTGTGCAACTCATTTGTGCACAGCAAGCTCCCTGTGTGGCTGAGATGGTGCCTGATGTGAGGCACTGGAGTGATGATGGAGGCTTCAGAGAGAGCAAGGGCCTGGAGGGGAGGAGGAGTACAGGTCTAATATGCAAATGAGGTAAGGTAAAGGTAATGGCCAGCACTACCAGGCTTCGTTGCTTTCAATAACACAAAAGCTTTCAACAAGATGATTTTCTAGGACAAGAAGACAGCAGAAGCACAATGCGATTGACAGACTGTTACGGGCAACTGATTCTATTACATTCAATAAGCTGAATCAGAGAATATGCCCAAACACATCATACCTTGCAATGCTATTCAAAAAGGGACAGAAGCACAGAAGCAAAACTGAATTTAACTTTTCTCAGTTTAACTTGGTCACACTCTTTCACACAATAGCCAACGATACAAAATTTCAGTATGTCTCAAGGTTAAAAACCTTGGTAAATAAAAGGTACTCATTAGCATAACTGAAACATAAACAAAATATCAAAATTATCTCAGTCTGATAACTATCTTTCATGCAAACAAAATCTCCTCTAAATCCTTGCATCAACTAAATCTATAGAATTATATAAAGACAGCAGATAATTAGCAAAACATATCATAGTAGATTACCATAAACTACTGCATGTTGTGCTATTTTAATGTACCTTTGCATTTCAATAGGAATCTATACATTTATTTAAATCTATTGGCTCACATTTAGAAATATTTTTCTTTCTTTTTATTTTAAGTTAATTTTAAAATTTTGAAGCCATGAATCAAGAGACAGTCTATGAGATATTTTTGCAAACATTTTTCTAAAACCTATAAATATATATGCATAATATATCTTTCTGTGCTTATTATTGTAGATGTGACCAACTATCTAAAACTTCAGGGTTAATCTTTTTATTGCATTTTCACTCATGGTTCCAAGAGCCATGAAAAAAATTACTTTGTAATATCTACATTTTGGGTCCTCTGTTTGATAAGTGAGGAGAATAACAGTCCTTCTTTACCGTAGGTTGTCTATTAAAATGCTCAGGAGAAATGTGCTTCATAAATGCAAGGCTGCTAAGATTTTTTCAGGATAATTCTGCTATATACCATAGGGACTAAGATACATTCTGTATTAGGAAAACCCTGAAAATAGGATTGGCCTTCCTATTCCCAGGAAATGGTGACTTGGGAGCCTACTGGGATGGATGCTGAGTGTTGCAAATGAGAAAGCACTTTTTAAGCTACAAAAAGTTTAAAGAAAGTATGGGTTTGGCCGCTATTATTAAAAATATACATCTGTGTCATAATTGTATGCTCAGTATAATAGTCTCTAGCTCTGGGAGAAATCTTTGAGCAATTTAACAGTATTCTTTTTTTTTCTTTTTTGTCCAGTAAAGCTTACTAGGTTTTGTAAGTCCCACGTACAATTAGACCTAACTCTACAAAAGAGAAAATATATATTATTTTCTCCCCAGATCTTTTATTTGCAAAATTAGGAAAAGAAGTTTATTTAACCACTCTAGCAGGTTGGGAACTCTTGGGAATCACAGATTAGATTTCTTTGGGAATCAAATAAAATCTAAGAATTCCCACTGCCCTCAGTGGCATCAACATTATTTTGAATTTTGAATTTTAAGAAGGCTTTGTCCATTTAAAATCTCCACCCACAAATATACCTCCTTCAACCAGTGGAAATGGGCAGTCTTTCAAAAGTCATTCACTGAGCATCTATTTGTGCTCAAAAATGTTCAGGAAGCTTAAGACTAAAGAAACAATATCCACTGCTCAATCATAGCTAGCAATACAACATATTAATATGTTGTGTAAGACATCAATGGCATCCCCTCACAGGAATGATGTCATCTATCTGTGCAAATACAGGTAAGAAATTAATGATGACAGTTTTGAGTGGAGTAAAATGATTGAAATATAAAGCTAAAAGAAAGAGCTTTGTCTTTTCTTCTTTGCTTTCCCTCCTGCTTTTTACTATCAGACAACATAAGAAAACATAAAATATAAATTTTGTTTTAAGATGTATATTATGGATTCTAGTAGAGTTAAGCATTCTAGAGTGACTGTGATATGAAAAGCACTATCCCACACACTGTGGGTGTATGTATAAGTATATTTCAAGGCCCTCTTTTATTTCCGTCCATTTCTATGCTTTCATAATCTCATGTTCTCACTCACTGAGCACTTACCTTTGAAAAATGGTATTTTAACACTCGACTGTCTCTTCAGCAAAAGTCATTTTATTGAAATAATAAAACACACTGTATCCTGCTGAGCGTGATATTCTGCAAGGAGACAGAGGAAAGAAACAGAGATGTGCCTGAAGTTGATGGGCTTGAGGACCGCAAACAAAATGTGTAGGGAGAAGCATAAACACCAAACCACACGCCAATGTGTGCCCCTTACAGGGAAGTAATAAACAAAGGAGACAGTCACATTCTGACAAGGAAACTGCACACCAAGCAATCCCTGCATTCGGATTTTATCATTTCTTTTCTGGGAGTCAGTTCTTAGAGTCACTAGTAGGTAGATGGATGGGTGAATAAGACAGTGGAGACAGGGCCAGAGTGATGAAAAGGGAGCCTTAGATGCCCTTTTAGAATGTTCATGAACTGAATGTGCAAAGAGAAAGTGAAATAAAATCCTTCCACTTCTGCAGGTAGTTTTCACCTAGGGAAAAAAAAAAGCAGGAAGCAGAAATAATAATAATAATACTAAAGAAAGGCCAGCAGAATAACAAATTACCACACACAGTCACTTTGGATCTGTTCTGAAACAACAGAATAGACTTTAAAAAGCAGTAAAGACAATAAAGATTCAGCCATTGTGAAAGAAGGAAAGCCTGAGCTGCAATAAAGGCAGTCAATAAAGAAGCTCTCTCATTTAAACATCAAATGCACATTGTTTTGCAACACCTGTTATTCAGCCATAATAGCTTTCTTAACCTGTCAAAGTGTTTAAGCTGAGGAAAAGAAATGGGCCTCCAGCTGTGCAGTTCTGTGGAGAAAGCCTGTGCTGAGCGATATTAGTTTAATGAAATGTGTACAGATTGTAATTGTGGTAATAAGAGGGCAATTCCCCGAGGTGCAGTAGGAAGGCGGTGAGCTCAGCCAGGCAGAAAACAGAATCGCACAGGCAGAGGAGGGAAAATATGGCCTGCTTGGGAGAAAACGCAGGACTGAGTGGTGAGGAAAGGGAAATCCTGTAGGAGGCTTTACCTCAGACCAAGTCTACAAAGGGTTAAACCCCTTCCTGGAAGGCCAAATGACCCAGAGCTAATGTGAACCAGTGTTTAGGCAACACTGCAGCAGGTATTCAGACCACAGGCCATCAGCCCCTCCTTCCTCAACATAATGAGGGGGACCACTCAGGAACTCAGTCAGGGTAAGAGAAGATGAACAATCACAAGGAAGTGAGGACAACTAGGGTATTGTGACACAAAAAGAAACGAGAATAAACTGAGAACCAAGTAAGCGCAGGCTGTTTCTGTGTGTGCTTGAGCAGCATTGTTGAAAGCAGGAAATATTTTTGACAGCTCTTCCATAGACAATGCTCCAGTATCTTAAGCCACTTAAAGTCCCCCAGCAGAAGCCCAAATGCGGAAACCTGAAGGAGAACCAGCAACTCCATTTAGGATATCTGAAGCCAGGACTACTAAGTGACCGGAAGCCTAGTATGAGAGAGCCTGAGTCCAGCACTCCACGGAGAGCCAGTTACAAAGCACCATTCAAGTGTTGTCAGTTTTACTCTGAGCCTCCACAGGGTCTCAAGGTGCCTATCAGAGAAAGACCCTCTTGTTCTTCATTCAAGGAGTGAAATATGAACCATTCTGAAATATGCCAGAACATCCTGTTTTCCTTAACAAGGTCTGTCCTCAAGAGAAACAGTTTACAGGGAGTCTCGTGTTGTGACTGTGTTTTATCAGAGCGTAACTGAACTGAGGAAATACCTAACAGAACCGTCAAACAAGGAAGGACAGGCAAGAATGCCAAGAAGGGCTTGTAAAGCTCACAATGTTCTGGTGCACAGCCTCAATCAGAAACTAAAAATCAATCATGGGATTTTGGCATACTTCCCCCATCTGCTCCATATTCCTTAAAACCCAACCAACAGCAGCTCTTTAATTCAGTAAGTCTGACTGTTGACAGAGGATCACTAGGTTGCTTGACCGGCCTCAGCTATTAGGAGGCTGTGCTGAAAGGTCCGGATTCCATGGCTAGCCTGAGCTATGTTGTTGAGATGCCATCTCAAATAAAATGAAAGGAAAAAAAATGACTACCGGATTTTTTTTTCAGACTGTAATTGTTATGCCAGGTTCACAGGACCCTCAGAGACCACTAGGAGACGACTCCATGCAATTGCAAGACAACTTTATTATGAGAGTGATTGAACTAGGGACCCAAGTCTCATTGGCGCAGCAATAGAGAAGTAGGACCCAGAGTTCTGAGTGAGATTTTTAAAGGGAAAGTCTGTGAGCAGGGGGTTTCCAAGGAAGCAAGCAGGGGGGCACAAGTCTTGGCGTTAAGAGAATTGAGTGAAGTTTAGCAGAGCGGGGTGACCTTTTCTGAGGCACACAATCACAATGGCTAAGGCATATAATCACAATGGCTATTTGTCTAAACCATATCTGAAACATTGGGGAGAATTTTCCCACCCAATTTTCAACCGATTCCCATTGATTATTGCCAGGAGTTTGTCTCTATTTTCTATGAAGCATTTATTCTGTTATATTTCCTGGAGGCTGTTGCTAGGAGAGTTAACTTTGTTTTCTGCCAGGTGTACATTCTATGATATTTCCTGGTACCTGAATTCAGTTCCCAGTCAAGATCTTTATTTCAAAATGGAGTTATATTCAGACTATCTTAAACTCTTCGTAATTACTTCAGAGGTATCAATGGTTAAGGAAGAAGAGCTCATGAAGTAAGAGGTGGGAGGCGGCAGCTGAGAGAGAGACATTCCAAGAAGGATCAGAAGAAATTGTTAGAAACCAATAGTGTTTTATTGGAGGAGGGGAATGTCTTGATGAGTTCATTGGTAGAGTGGACACTGCTAGGAAAGGAACTCTGGACCTGAGGAAATTTTAGTAGAAAGAACAAAATTAAAATAAATAAATAAATAAATAAAAAGAAAAAAAGAGAAAAAAAAATCGTAAGGAATATGAAACAACCATAAGACAAATGAAAATTTAGAATTCTCTAGAAAGAGAATGGCAACAATTTTTAACAATCACTACAGAATTTCCTCCAAATTAATGTCACAGAGGAAATGGCAAATCCAGAAAAGTCATAAAGTGTCAACTAGACTAAAAGTATGGATGGTATTTATCAGCATATTATTATCAAACCACAAAAAAAAAATCAAATCAAAGTGAAACTATCCTGAAAAAAACTAACTCAGGAAGAAACGAATAGCATATCGAAGGAGGAAAAAAACGTAAGAAATCTGACTCGAGAATCTGGAAAAAGGCCTTGTAGAACTTAACCAGTCTGGCAGAGGAAACCAGTTCAATTCTCAGCACACACATGGTAGCTCACAACCACATACATAATTCTGTCCTAGAGGTGCCCATGCGTTCTTCCAGCATCTTCAGGCACTGCATGCACATACATGCAGGCAAAATGCTCATACACATAAAATAAAAATTAATGTTTTTAAAGAAAAATAAATCTAGTTTATCCCCAGAAGTCATAGTAGACAGTCCACTGTTACTAGAAAAATTTAACTGAAATGATCTATATTAAGAAGACAGGCTTACTGTGGTCTGCTGACCCTGCTGAATTAGAACACAGGACATAAAAAGTTTTAAGAATAGAGACTGAAATCCAATCCTTCCTGCCCAAGAGCAAGTGTCAATAACTTAACTACCATCCACCAGACCCCACGGATCTATGACCAGCCATTAATATACAAGTGTTTATAAGGCTCATTTGGGTTCCAAACTGCAATGAAAGTCATTTTAAAATGTGAAGGATAGAAATTGAATGTTTGTGAGAGAAACAAACAAACAAAAAGAATAAAATATTCATTGTGTTCTGTGATATGATCCTCCAAAACTGCTAGAGAAATCACTTCTCAAGGAAGACGTTTGCTGTTTCTGCACTGGCCTTGTAGAAATGTTAAGGAACTCCAGGAAAGAAAGCACAGTGCATATTAGAAACCCATAGCCAGGGCTGTAGACCTGGTGGAGTATTTGCACCAGGCACAAGTTCAAGCACAGAGCCTGGGCTAAATCCCAGCACCAGGAAGGAAAGGAAAGAATGGTAGGAAAGAAGGAAAGTCATATCCACATGAAGAATAGTAGTTTGTTAAGAACAAATAGATGAGATAAAAAAAAATAACTTTTATTATTTTAGTTAATCTTAACAACTGACAATTTAGTCAAAAATAACAGCACAATATTTAGTTATACACACATGTATTATGTGTGTGACAGGAATGGCAGATATAATACGAAGAGGACATAATTTTGATTATTTTGCTATAATGAAATACACTGCCTACCAAACAGGACAGGGTTTTCTGAAAATGGGATTTGACTAATTGTAGATGTATTGCAATACTAGAGCAACCTGTATAAGAAGTCAAATATGCAAACAATTTGCTAAAAATGAAAGAAAATATACCCCTAAAAGTGCTTAGTGTTGCCCATAATTGGCAGGGAGGAGAGAGTTAGCAAAAATAGGAGCAAAGAGAAAATGCAGATCATATAAATATAGATATATCAATGGCCGTTAGGAACATTGTTGGTGAAGCCATCAATTAAAAGGCAGATTTCCAGAGCATACACACACACACACACACACACACACACACACTAAATCCATGTTGTCCATAGTAAATTAGCTTTAAACAAAAGGACACACATAAATGAAAAGGCTGGTAAAAGATAAACCATGGCAGCCACATCCAGAAAAACAAACAAACAAACAAACAAAAAAAAAACATGAAAGTAGCTTTATTAGTTCCAGACCAACCTGACTCCAGAGAAAGGAAAGTTATGAGCTATAAAGGCAGTCATTACAAAATAAGTCATTTCAATACAGTATAACAGTGTGATAAGATAATAAAATTCCCCAAGGATACAATGATTTTCTCATGAACACTAACAAGTACAGCTAATGACATGTCAGGTGAGAGCAGCTAATTCCACCTGAAGATACAATAACAAGCTGTGCGGCTGCGGCCAAGTCTAGGGTCTCCAAATAGCAACAGTGGACTAAGCTGAAAAAGCTGAAAGGGTCTTGAAAATCTCCACCATGAACAATGAGACATGTTTGAGATATGTCTCATTAACTTTACATTAACTTAGGTCTCATATATCCTACATACAGGTCACAAACTGTCCCATTGCCATAGCACTGTGTAGTTTTGATATTGTTTTTCAGTTAAAAAGTAGGCTTACAATTTTCTTAAACGTTTATTTTTATTTTATTTATTAATTAGAGTTTATTCACTTTGTATCCCAGTTGTAGCGCCCTCCCTCCTGCCCTCCCAATCCCACCTCCCTCCCTCTTTTTCTTCTATGCCTCTCCCCCAGTCCAATGATAGGGGAGGTCCTCTTCCCTTTCCATCTGATCTGGTCTATCAGGTCTCATCAGCACTGGCTTCATTGTCTTCTTCTGCGGCCTGGCAAGGCTGCTCCCCCCTTGGGTGGAAATGATCACAGAGCCAGCCCATGAGTTCATCTCAGAGACAGTCCCTGTTCCTATCACTGGGGAACCCTCTTGGACACAGAGCTGCCATGGGCTACACCTGTACAGGGGTTCCGGTTATCTCCATGCATGGTTCTTGTTTGGAGTATCAGTCTCGGAAAATACCCCTTTGCCCAGATTTTTTGGTTCTTTTGCTCACCTTATGGAGCTCCTGTCCCCTCCAGGTCTTTCTATCTGCCCCTTCTTTCATAAGATTCCCTGCACTCTGCCCAAAGTTTAGCTGTTAATCTCAGTATCTGCATTGATACCCTGCTGGAATGGAGTCCTTCAGAGGCCTTCTGTGGTTGCTGTCTTGTTCCTTGTTCAAGCAGCTTTATTCATAATAGTCAGAATCTGGAAACAACCCAGAAGTCCCTCAACTAAGGAATGGATATAGAGATTGTGGTACATTTACACAATGGAATACTACTCAGCAGTTAAAAACAAGGAAATCTTGAAATTTGCAGGCAAATGGTGGGAACTAGAAAAGGTCATCCTGACTGAGGTATCCCCGAAGCAGAAAGACACACATGGTATATACTCACTTATAAGTGGATATTATAGATATAATATAGTATAAGCATGCTAAAATCTGTACACCTAAAGAAGCTAAGCAAGGAGGAGGACCCTGGGTAAGATGATAAATCCTCACTCAGAAAGGCAAACAGGATGGACAAGCTTATAAATTTTTTAATTAAATTTTTACTTCTTATATTAACTACAGTTTATTCATTTTGTATCCCAGCTATAGGCCCCTCCCTCATTCCCTGTCAATCCAACCCTCCCTCCCTTGTCTCCTTCCATGCCCCTCTCCAAGTCCACTGATAGGGGAGGTCCTCCTCCCCTTCCATCTGATCCTAGCTTATCAGTGGGTTCCTAGTAAGAAGAGGGACTGTCTCTGACATGAACTCAGTGGCTGGCTCTTTGACCTCCCCCACCCCCACCACCCCAAGGGAGGAACTGCCTTGCCAGGCCACAGAGGACAATGCAGCCAGTCCTGATAATCTTACAAATTTGTAATGGTAGATATCTGAAGGGAAAATAGGTCAGCCCACTAATGTAGTTGGAGATGCCAATACACATCTATCAAAAATAGACAGATCCTACAGCTGAAACGTGGTAAGGACACAGGTGCACCGAGAGTCACCATTAATCACCTGCATGTAACTGACACCTAATGAGCCCCATCCAACAACAGTAGAGCAAACATCCTGCCCAGGCTCATGTGGGATCTCACATTCTGTCTATCTCATTCTAGGAAAATAAGCACAACTTGAGGATTTGAAAGAGCAGGCCTCATACAATGATTGCTTCCAGACAACAGTAGTATTCAGGGAGCCATCAACAAGTGAGTTAAAGTAAGTACTCAGAGCAAAGCAAATGCTCAGGTGGCTGGCACGGGATGATCATGAGTTTCAGATCAGTTTAAATGTAAGAGTCCATAAGGTCAAAGAAGATCTTAAACAAAATTTAGCAAAAGAGCATACAAGCCTCTAGACTTGCAGACTTACACTAAAGCAGTGCTTATGTGGATATTGCAGCATTGGTGCAAACATTAGAAAATAATAAAATTCTAAAATCTATCCAAGTCCCTACCTCATGAAACCAGAATAATAAAAGCAAATTAAATCAAGTGTAAACAGAACAAAAAAATAATAAAAATCAGGTCAGCTCCAATAAAATTTAAAGCAGAATACCAATAAAGAAAATCAAATCCAGAGCTGACTTTTTGAGGGATGATTAAAATCAATAAGCCTCTAACCAGGCTAACAAAGTAAAAAAGGAAGATACAAATTACAAAAAATTGGAAGTGAAAATGAAACTGTACTTCAGCTCCCAAGGATATTAAAATAGAAATTTTATGAAAATTTCCGTGTGCCTGTCTTAGTCCATTTCTTAGCCTTAGAAATTTTTACAAACAATATGTTTATCAGCAAGAAAATATTATTTTTTGGCAGATTTGACATCTAGAAAGGAGGCACTTCCTAGTCTTCAGATTGTACCAGCTCAAGGTGTTTTTGCATGATGAATGGGCTTGCTAGCTCTCCAGCCACTTAGTGCAGGTGAATCCCAGCCATGATGATTCTACGCTTGTTGCTTGTTTCTTGAATGCCAAGGATCCCACCTCAATATTTAAAAAAAAAAAAAAAAAAAAAAAAAAAAAGAAGGGCTTGAATTTCAACAGAAGAATCCATTAGGAAAACAAAGTGTAAACCACACCACCATAATATGACAGTGTAGATGAAATCAGCCTAAAGCAGTTTGGGGATGTAAGAGTGGCATCAGCAGCAACTGCTGACACACACATTGTGAATCAGCATGTGGAACTTGAAATTAAAAACACATTTCCAGCTGGTGATATGGTCCAGTGGTAGCATGTTGCAGAAGCAAACCTTGGGTTAAATCCCCCACATAACATAAGCAATTTCATCTCCTTTAGTGCTGAAAACATTAATTAATAACAATGAAGTGTTAATAAAATTTTATGCAAATACAATAGATTGTGAACCAAATCAGCATGAAGGGATGTATACTATATGATAAGGGAATTCACAGAACAGCATGAATTGAGAGCCATTTCTCATTTAGAGTCAGAATATTGTCAGGATGTGAGTTCCTATAAATGTATGTATGGATTAAATATAATCCCAAATAAAACAACAGCAAACCAGTATAAGTTTACGGAGAAGTTAATTCTAAATTTATATTAAGAGACAAGGATCCAAAGATATCTAATACAGTATTGAAGAACAAGGGGAAGCCTGTAGTGTTACCTGGTTTCAAACAGATTATTAATGCAAAGCAATTAGGTCACATGGTATTTATGAATACATAAGCCCAGTTCAATGGAAAAAAAAAACCAGATACCTGAAAGCAGACCCATACAATCGCTAACATTTTGTCAAAGATGAAAGCAATGAAATTAAATTATAGTCTTTTCAACAAATGGCTGAATATTTGGACAGCCATACTGTGTCAATAGGTGTAGCCAAAGATCATAGAGCCTTAACAAAATTAACCTAAAATAAGCACAGAGTTCAATGCAAATATAAAAAACATGGGAAAAGGATTTTAAAGAGCCTTGAGTTTTGTGATGACTTTTAGGTACAACAACAAAGGCACAATCTGTGAAAGACAGTCTACATTGAGGTTACAATCTTTGCTCTTCTCAATACACTAGAAAAAAATGAAAAAAGAAGACGCCAACACAAGAAAATGCAAACAAAGGAACCTATATAACAAAATGTTATTGTCTAAATATACAAAGCATTATTAAAACTTGACAATTAAAAGGATTCACTCAAATGAGTGAATTATACTTCATTCCAAAATGAATCAAGTTTGCAACCAAAATTAGCCACCACACTTATTTATACCCCAAACACATTAGAAGAAGCAGATGCCCTAAAGGTTTGTACCTGGGGAAGGGTACTCCAGCAAAGCAATCAACAGATGGCTGGGGAATTTAGTATTAAGAGCATATTTTATAAGAGTCAAAATTACTTAGTATTGAATGTGTGCTTTTTTTTTTCTTTTACCACATAATTACTAAACACTAAGGGCATAAAAATGTTTAATTAAGTAATCAAAACCCACAACGTGGTGGATTATCTTAGACAACTATTATCTCCATGGCTTACAGCATTTCCACCAATAACATTCATTGCATTTAAAGACTTTGAAATACAAGCAAAATATGCTAAGTCCTTCTTTAACAACACTTTTGATAGTTTTAATTTCAGAAGTTCCTAAGGTGAAGAGGAATAATGCTTCAATAACTATAATACACAGCTTAAAATTTGAACTTGCTTGCAGAAGAATGAGCCAGTAGAAGTAGTAGCTCAGACAGAAGCCAAACCTAACTGGTATAATTCCGCAGTGTTTTTCCTTAGGGTGATTCTGCAACCTGACCAGGAAACATGATCAGCCTATGGGGGGCAAAGGACAACATGTAAGGTCAAAAGACCTGACCTCGCATTTCACAGATGACATTAATTTCACTACTGCATTTAATTTCCCTCCCTCGTTACTTACTGATGGTTACATCCCCAAGTAATATGGTCACATCACAGAAATGCGAAATTTTCATCACAGTTAGACTTTGAGAAAGTGAAGTTATTTACAAAAGACAAGCTATTTTTGAAGCCCTAATATATCAGGGGCCTCTGCATTTTCATTTTTCCCGCCTCTAACTTTTCATGAGGAATATCAGCATCCTTCACTTAAGGAGTAATTGACAAGGAAATTGAGGAGGAGAACCACTAATTCATTTTCCAGACAAAATAGTTAATGGATAATGAAGATGGGATTCAGAGCCAAATTCCTTCAAAATTATCACCTCAATAGAGTTCTAGAGAGTAGTGAACTAGAAACAAAGTAATTTTATGTAAAATGTAAACCTATTTCTGAAACAATGTGATGAACCTCTCTCCATGACACTGTAGAGAAAGCATTTCCTACTTCCTTGAGAGGGAACTGATTCATTCAGAGCGTCCTGCGGGAAAGCTATTCTAAATCTGTAAAGGTTAGAGCCTGCATACGTGTAGGAGACAGGCCACTTGGTCTTCTTATGGGGTGCCTGACGAGTGTGTGGATTCTAGTGCCTGCTTTTGGATCGCTTCCCCCTGGCAGGGCTGCCTTGCCTGGCCTTAGGGGATGAGGCTATGCTCAGTCCTGATGTGACTGGGGAAGGTTAATATGGCGGAAAGGGGAGCTCTCCTATTTTCGGGGGAAGGGGAGAGGGAAAGGAGGAAGGAGAGGAAGTAGGAGAGACTGGGAGGATGGGAGAGAGGTGGCACCCTACTTTACATCCTCCAGATGTAAAGTAAATAAACTAATATAAAATTTTAAAAAAATAAAAGATTAGAAAGTAGTCCATTTTATGGCCATAACTTACTAACTATGTCTCTTTTGTCTTTTTCAGACTCAGTTTCCCAAAGGGATGTGATAAAGGCACAGCCAGCATAAAGATTATGGGATACATTTGGCAACAGTATCGAAGGAAACCCTTAGCTCCAATGCCTCTGTTTCTGAGAAGTAGTCAGTCTGTACTTACTTAACAAAATACGCCCTCAGCAACTGGAAAACCCTACTTGGAATACATTTTAAAAATACTGTTTAATACTGTAACAAATATTATTTTGAAAGAAAAACCACCCTCCCAGTTCAGGGAGAAAACTTTGTAAGCCAGCACCAAACTCAGTTATCTTGACGCAACTCTGTAATCTCTGACTACTCCCGTGTGCTCTGGGGCTTTTGATGGTTTGTTTAAGATAAACTTTTTAAACAATAAATTCAAGGAGCCCGCAAGGCTGAGCATCCACCTCCCCTTTCTGTCGCTTCTGGTAATAGTTAATGAGTGGAGCAAGACATTCTGAGGCTTTCCTCAGCTGAGACGCTGTATTGAGAACTGACGCTGTGGCCCCCTCTGCTACACGGTGTCATATAAAGCATAGGGACTGATTCCTCCTGACATGCCCTGTCATGGCGCCAGATATGCCAGCCGGAAGCCTACAGAACAAATTGCTGCTGCAAATGGCAACTTAGAGGTTAAAATTTCAGAGTTTTGGAGAACCATTCTCTGAAAGTCTGCAATTGCTAGGGAAATGCCTACCACCCTTCGAAAGTTCCAGAATCCCCACCCCCGTGTGTGTGTGTGTGTGTGTGTGTGTGTGTGTGTGTGTGTCTGTCTGTCTGTCTGTCTGTGTGTGTGTGTGTCTGTCTGTCTCTGTGTGTATAAGCACATGCATGTAGAGACCAGAACTGTGTATGTCTAATCTCTTCCTCAGCCACTCTCTACCTTTATTTTTGATCTGAGGTCTCTCACTGAAATCGAAGCTGGTGCTTACGGCTGAGCTGGCTGGTTGACCTCCATGCATCCAGCAGTTTGCATCTCCCCAGTGCTGCCGTGACAGACATGGTACCACATAGCACGTTTCTATAGCGGTGCTTGGGGATCCAATCTCAGGTACTTGTGGCTTCCAAAACAATCTCTTTATGGATTGATTGCGCTGTCTCCCAGCTCCTGATACTGTTTCCTGTATGTGTTTACTACTCACTATTTTTTCCATTCTTTCCCAAAAGCTGGAAATGGTCTTTATCTTGCCTTAGCTCACCACTTTCAACCTGCAAAGTAAAAAGGATCGATATCAGGTTAATATGAATGAATTCTATTGATATTCAAACAGTTTCTTTAATCATGAAAACAGAACTTCATGATTCTCCATTTAAAAAACAAAACAAAACATAAAATTGCATTGAACAGGATGCAAGTTGAAAATTGCCCATGTAAGAAAGTTCTCCCACAAAACTCATCTTATCAGAACCGTGCTTTCAAAATTACTAAGTTTTGTCTTTTTCTCTGTGTTTGTTTAATATAGCCCCTTCTACAAATCTTTTCTAGTTAAGATTTAAAGTTTTTTTTTCTCTGAAACTGTTTGAAATGAGCTCAATTCATGCCAGTTTTGTGCTTGACCGAGTTAAACATTATTTATTTTAATTCTGTTTTGGCCTTCAGCTTCAGCAGAGCCCTGGAGATAACATATACAGGTTTCCTGCACTGAAAGGCCTGTTCATTGTTAAGTCTTCTCTGGCCTTCCAGGAGTTCTGCAGTGTTTCCTTCAAACTGGCCAAGGCTGGCCATCGATTCACCCTGCTTTGGATCTGAAACAGTCATAGCTTTTCCAAGACAACCTGCCTAGGTTGGTAGAAGCCTTTCGACCCTCATCTCAGGAAAACTAACCACCACAGATCTCTTTTCTCTTTTGCTGAACATAATTATGTATTTCAAGGTTGTAAAAAAATAAATAAAATAAAATAAAAGGACCAACTGTTTCCTTTAAAATATCACATAGTATTCCTTGCTTGTAGAATAGATATCAGAGATTTTTCCCAGGGCTGTTTATGAGTCTCAAAGTGGGTAGTTTTACCACGTCAATTCAGGCCTGATTAACTTTGCTACCCTTCATGAGAATGATTTACCCACCATCTTTACAGACACCTCTGGTGACATTTTAAGGCAGCCTGTTTGTTTTCTTTAAGTATAATACACAAAACCAATCTCCCCTGCACTTGTATTCACCCAGAGGCTTAGACCATATTTCAAAAACTAAAAATAGAAGATTTAAAAAAATATATCATTGGAAGATATAAAGCCTTAGTTCTGGCTTTGCCCAGGGTACTCATCAAATGTGAAGAGTAATGTTATCACCATCAGAGGACCTGGGTTCTGTGAGCTAAACGCCTTTGTATTAAATTGCCAATCAGCTGAATACTCAGGCTTCTAAGTAGGCAATTCTTATCATCAAGTTTCATTTTATTTCCTTATAATTATATTTCATCCATCATTGATTCTATTTCTCTGTGTTATCACTAGTTTTTTTCTATTGCATTTTTTCGTTACTGTTCCTTTGAGGAAATATGCATTACAAAAAATGCTTTTGATAGTAACATATTCATTTTCATTTGTTTAGCAAAGAAATATGAGAAAGGCACTGTAGGCCATATTGGTGGGGCATGCCTATACTCTCTGGTATCAGGAGGCAGAGGGGAAGAGAATTACAAGTTCAATATCAGACTGAACAATTTACGAAGAGCCTGTCTCAAATTTAAAAGGGCTGGAGGTATAACTCAGTGGTGGAGAATTTGCCTATGATGTATAAGGTCTGGGGTTTGACAGTCGGTGCTCAAACTAAAAGGTATACATGATACACAAAGAAATGTGCTAAAGATGATAGATAGGCATAGGCATAAGCAAGACAAAATTATTGCCCTCGAGGATCTTATGTCCTCATTTTAAGAAAAATAGCAAAGTGCTCACACCAAAGAATAGTATGAGAGAGATTCCTAAATAATCGGCTTACTAACAGTGGTTGCAGAACCTGCACTCTTACCTAATGTTACCTAATGTTTACCTCACTCTGACGTCATAATGAGGTTAAAAATGTGATTCAGAGACCTGCTTTTTGTAAAACCCTTCCACAGTTTCCATTTGTTGCCAAAGAGAACTCAAACTCCGCAGTCCACGCTCTCTGTGATTTTACCTCAGCTTCTCTGTCTTTAGCCTTGCAGGTGTCGCTTTCCCTATCTCCACCACAGAAACATTTTCCTGATGGCCGTTTCATTTTTAGTTCCCAGCTGTGCACCCTTTACTGTAGCACAGTGATCGACATTTTCATGAAAGGAAAGAAAAAAAAAAAAAAAGCATTGGCTTGAAATCCTGAATTCAAAGTTCTGACCTAATAGTCAGACAAACAGGCCTATTAGAATGTGCTAAAGTTTGAGGTAGATACTGCGGCTCATGCACTCTGGAGATAGCTTAATGTCATTGCTTACTGAGCAAGAACAAAGAGCAAGGTTTAGATCCCCAGGATGCATGTGAAAACAAGTCAGATGTGGTCACCACCTACAATCCCAGCATTTCCCCAGAAGAGACATGAGATCCCAAGGCCAAGCAGGCTAGCTAGAATAATCAGAACAAGCAAGCTCCAGTTTCAGCAGCTGCCTCAATAAGCAAAGTGAGGAGGCAAATACAACCTGTAGCCTACACACACACACATATACATATTTATCTGTGCATATGCATGCATTTACACACATGCAATCACATACCCACACACTCTATTAAATACATGAATTTCTGCTATACATACTACAGATGTCTGTGAATACATGATCTTTAAAAGTTTATCCTTGTGGAGCTCCAGTACCCTCCAGGTCTTATTATTGTCTCCTTCTTTCATAAGATTCCCTGCACACTGCCCAGTTTGGCTATGAGTCTCAGCATCTGCTTTGATCCCCTGCTGAGTGGAGTCTTTCAGAGGCCCTCTGTGGTAGGCTCCTGTCCTGTTCCCTGTCTTCGCCCACTTCTGGTGTCTAGTTTATTTGCCCTTCTTAATGAGGATTAAGCCTCTTCCCTGGTGTCTTCCTTGTTGTTTAGCTTCTTTAGGACTATAGATTTTACTATGTGTAGTCCATATTATATGGCTAATATCCACCTGTAAGTGAGTATACACAATGTGGGCTTTCTGCTTCTTAGTTACCTCACTCAGCAGAGACTGATGAATCAATCAAGGATCATGCATGGAGAAGACCTGGATCCCTACTCAGATGTAGTCCATGGGCAGCTCAGTCTTCATGGGCGTTCCCTAATAATGGGAGTAGGGGCAGTCTCTGGCCTGCTCTTCGATCACCACCATCCCCCCCCGGCCTGGTGGCCTTATTTGACAATAGTGAAACAGTATCCAGAAAGTCTAGATGGAACCTGATAGACTAGGGTCAGAGAGTAGGGGAGGAGGACCTCCCCTATCAGTGAACTAGGGAAGGGCCTGGGGGGTTGGAGGGAAGAAAGAGAGAGGGTGAGACTGGGAGGAGATGAGGGGGGAGGCTAAAATTGGGATACAAAGTGAATAAATTATAATAAATAAAAATAATATTAATACAATTTCTTAAAAAGAAGTGTCAAGCAAGAAAACAAAGATTATTTTAAAAATAGTCCTACCAGAAGAAACAAACATATTTCAGACTTAGAAAATAATGTAATTTTACAGTCAAGTTTCAAGATGATGAAATTTGCTGTATTTTTTTTTTATCAGTTACATTTTATTAACTCTGTATCCCAGCCGTGTCCTGATCCCTCATTCCCTCCCAGACCCTCCCTCCCTCCCTCATCTCCACCGTGCCCCTTTCCAAGTCCACTGATAGGGGGGACCTCCTCCCCATTCATCTGATCCTGTTTTATCAGGTATCTTCAGGACTGGCTGCAAAGCCCTCCTCTGTGGCCTAACAGGACTGCTCCTCCCTTAGGGGGTGGGGAGACCAAAGAGCCAGTCATTGAGTTCCTGTTAGAAATAGTCCCTGTTTCCCTCACTTTGGGAAACCAATTGGTTACTGAGCTACCACAGGCTACATCTGAGTGGAGGTTCTAGGTTATATCCATACATGGTCCTTGGTTGAATGTCAGTCTCAGAAAAGACCCTGTGCCCAGATATATTTGGTCCTTGTGGAGCTCCTATCCTTTCCCCATCAGACTAACTCCCCTTCTTTCTTATGATTCCCTGTACTCTGCCAAAGGTTTGGTCATGAGTCTTTGCTTTGAAAACACTGCTAGTTAGAGTCTTTCAGATGTGCTCAGTAGACTCCTGTCATACGGTCAATGCATATCCCATCTGTCTTTCTAAATGAGGATTGATCATCTTACCCCATGTCCGCTCAATTGATTATCTTTTTTAGGTGTATAGATTTCATTACGTTTATCATATCTTATAGGTCTATATAAGTGAGTATATCCCATGTTTGTCTTTCTCCTTCTGGGATATTTCACTCAGAATGATCTTTTCTAGATCCCACCATTTGCCTGCAAATTTCATGATTTCCTCCTTTTTGATTGCTGAGTAGTATTCCATTGTATAAAAATACCACAATTTCTGTACCCATTCCACCGTTGATGGACATCTGGGTTGTTTCCAGGTTCTGGCTATTACAAATAGAGCTGCTATAAACATGGTTGAGCAAGTGTCCTTTTTGTGTACTTGAACAAACTTTGGGTATATACCTAGCAGTGGTATAGCTGGGTCTGGAGGAAGCACTATTCCTAGTTGTCTTAGAAAGCGCCAGATAGCTTTCCAGAGTGGTTGTACCAGTTTACATTTGCTGTATTTTCTAAATGTATATGACAGAAAACATTTTTCTCATTAGCATCATTATATCATAAATACTTAAGAAGTAAAAAAAGGAGAATTTTAAAAAAGTGATGAGGTAAAAAGAAAATGTGTATAAAATCAACTTGAAAAGAAGAGCAGGAACAGGATGGGAACCTACCACAGATGTCCTCTGAAAGACTCCATCCAGAAGGGGATCAAAGCAGATGCAAAGACTCACAGCCAACTTTGGACAGAGAGCAGGGAGTCTTATGGAAGAAGGGGGAGATAGAAAGACCTAGAAGGGACCAACAGAGCCAAAAAATCTGGGCCCAGAGGAGCCTGCAGAGACTGATGCATCAACAAAGGACCATGCATGGAGAGGACCTAGATCCCTTGCTCAGATGTAGCCCATAGGCTGCTCAGTCTCTATGTGAGTTCTCTAGTAAGGGGAGCAGGTAAGCAGTCTCTAACACAAACTGGATTGCCTGCTCTTTGTTCATCTCCCCCTGGCTGGGTGTCCTTACTAGGCCACAGAGAAAGAGAATAATGGCAGTTCTGATGAGACCTGATAGGCTAGGATCAGAGAGTAGGGGAGGAGGAACCTCCCCTATCAGTGGACTAGGGGAGGGCAATAAGGGGAGGGGAGAGGGAGGGAGGGTGGAACTGGGAAGAGACGATGGAGGGGCTATAGCCAGGATACAAAGTAAGCTGTAAAATAATAATAATGATAATACTAATATTTTTAAAGAAAAAAGAAAAAAGAACCAATTAAAATAAAATTTTTTTCAAATAGACAAGTAACTGTATTAGTTCCAAGAAATTTGATTAGTATCATTATTTTTCAAGAGGTGTAAATAGTTCAGGAATCAAGTAGGAGAAATAAAAATAAGGTAGGAACAATAGTTATAGTCACTGGATGAGATAGTATCATGGCACTGAACAGTCCCCCAGAGTGAATAATCCACCCAGAATTGTCCTAAGTCTAGGTGAAGTGAAATTGCCTCTTCTGGGTACAGAAAACAACAGAGTCTGGGACCTGGTGTTTTAGCTCAGTGCTTTTGGTGCGAGCAAACCGAGCCCCAAACAGAACCTGTGTGACACTTGTGCTGCTGGAATTATATAATTGATGGGTCATGGCCCCCAAATTGAGGCTATTTATTTATTTTTGACAGCCTAATTCATTACAGCAAGCACATTGACTCTTCTGCATTCTACAACCACTTGCTAAGGAACAAATAAGAGAGACCCCCAACAGCATAGACCCGAGTTCCCTCCACAAACCTCACTGCTTCCAGCTGGTTTTAGGTGCCATTTCTCTGTTTTCCCTTACTTTTTTTTCTTTTGAAAGCAAGCTTTCTGTGAGTCTCATTTTCTGCTTATTTTCTGCCTCCTTTCCTCCCTTCTCAAGGACCAACAAATGCTATGTCGCAGACAGACTCATTCATCTCCACAGCCTTATCTGAGGGAGCATATGTTTTCTTTCTTTGAGGTCAGATTAGCTATTCCTATATGCAACACAAAGAAGAAATATGCATTGGCAGCAGATTCTCCTGGGGCAAACCATCCTTTCTGTCCACTGTGTTAAGCCAATTTAACATGCTTAAACATGCCTTTTGTCATTCACAACAAAAGGAAAAGGCAGCTGAACTCTGCTTAATAAATCATTTTCTGAGGCAGAAAGACTACTCAGGAAATATGATGCCAAACATTTAAGACTAAAGTCAGGGTTTTTAGTTATGAGTTCATCTGTCTCCCCATGATCAAAACTGTTTTCAGCAAAGACATTCTGAAGAGGAGAAGCAGTTTCTAAATTTTAAAACCGCATAAGTAGTTGAGGCACACTTTATTTTTGCAGAAGGGTTTATGAGGTAAGTTATTTTTCTACAGAGAAGGGTGTGCAGTGATATAGATACATTTCAAAAGGATATGAATTCTAGTAAATGTTAGCCTCTCTCTCTCTCTCTCTCTGTGTGTGTGTGTGTGTGTGTGTGTGTGTGTGTGTTTAGGTCTTAACATGACAACTTTGACTTCTTTGTGCTTGCATTTTTATTAACTCAAATTAAATGTAATCATTCCCTATTAACAGTTAACCGATCTGTACTTGGTAAAGAATATACCATAAAAGACAGAGTACCTCAGCAGCTGGAGAGGGAAAAGAATCAATTTGGGATAACTCCAAAATGATAGCTAGACCCCTAAAAACCACACAATAAATGGAAGGAGGCTTATATTTGGTCAGAAACATGTGCCCTGCTCACACCTGCATGCACATGAGCAGAAATTCGATGAGCTTCCCAAATGCCAACCTGTAGTAAGATCGACTGTAACTACCACTGCCAAATATCCGGGCATACTTGGCTGTTCCCATCCTCACATTAGATTTTGGTCTATTATTGAAGAAAGAGCCATGCTGTACACCCATTCAGGCTAGGTGGTGCATGTGCTCATTTCAGATGAAACATTTTCAGGTCAAGTGATATGTTTAGAAATCCATCTTCAGGTGGTGTGGGATGGATTTTCTGGTTTGTCTTTTATCTCCTCCTCCCACCCAGCTGCTATATGGCATTTAACGCTTGGACGTACTTCCAAATTCTGAGTGAAAAGGGGACTCGAAGCTTTTGGACACACAGATGCCACAGGATGCAGACTCCCCTATTGCTGTGCTCACCGACGGATGTACGGGAGCCACACATAATGCTGGCTAGAGAGCACAGTCCTTTCCAGTTTCAGACAATGACATTCTTTCTTGGTCAGGTGGGTAACATTGCAAAACACCATCATCCATATGGGCACCGGGAGGAGAACTGGGTTGAATGGTTTGGAGGCTTTTAGCAAGCTGTGCTTTGACAAGAACTGTCTACAGTTAGTAGAAATAAGTAGTTCTTCCCTGGTTAGTAGATGCCTTACTGTGTCCTCTCCAAGAGTATTCTGTATTTAAATGAACACGTTCCCTTAAAATAATGAAAGCTTTAATTTAACTAAATGCACTTATAATGACCATAACATTTACAGGCCAGTTACTGGGCAAAGGGATAAACATTCATTATCTCTTTTACATGAGAACATTGAGCTGATAGAGAACATTATTTAGTATGTACTTTGTGATTGTGTTTTTATAAGCTCACTGTGAGGAAAATAATGTTACTATGGGGAAGCTTCTAAATATGAGCAAATTATGCACCATGCAGCTAACACTAGTCCTGCCATCTTCAGAAGAGAATATTTATTAAACTCTCATCCACCACAAGAAATATTCTAACTGTCTTACTTCATTAACTTCATTAACACTTACAGTAAAACTAAGGCATATTAACTCATTTTAAGAAGATAAAAGTGCCTTTCCCCCTACATTTTAATCTCTTTGGTGTGGGATGGTACTTTGCAGGCTAAGAAAAAAGAAAACCAGGACAGCAGCCCAGACACAAAATCCTCCACTTGTCCTGCCTGCAAGATATGTTAGGCAGTGGTAGTGCCACTTGCAGAAGTGGCCAACCAATGTGTGATTTAACTTGAGGCTCATACTTTGAGAAGGAGCCCATTCCCTTCACTGCCTGGATGGTCAGAAACCAAAGACTGGATAGCCCAAAGACCTAGGGTAGAACCAAACATCACTGGCTGAAAGATGAAGAAAACAAAGAGGAAGAAGAAGAGGAGGAGGAGAAGGAGGAGGGGAGGGGATGGAGAGGGGACATGGACAGGGACAAGAAGGACCAGGAAGACGAGGACGAGGAGAAGGATGAGGAGGAAAATAAGGAAGGAGGAGAGAAGGAAGGAAGGAAGGAAGGAAGGAAGGAAGGAGAAAAGGAGAAAAGGAGGGAGAGAAGAAGGGTTCCTATATCTTGTTTATCCAAATGTAGATTTACATGCAACACTTTTTCTGACCAATTTCATACGAAATTTCAAATTAAGTGATTTAAGACAGGCTACAATTCTTTTTTTTTTTCCAAATTAAAACAAAGTTAAAATATCTTCCTCCTTTCTTTTCCTCCTTCCAATCATTCCGATGCCCCACCTCCCTTGCCCCACATTGCTCTCTCTCAAACTCATTACCTCTATCCCATAATTGTTTATAAATATATCAAAATTATGAATAAGATGATATATAGCTTTAAAATATAAAGGTTATGTATCTTTAGAATTATATACATTTATACATACACACATACCCTAAAAATATAAACACAACCTGTTCAGTCAGTCCATATTAAAGTATTTGTATATTTTAGGCCTGACCAGTTGATATTACCTACCAATTTCAAATATTTATCAATCCGTTTAATATTTAAAATTGTGTTTTAATTTAGAAGCCCCACTTAAGTTTTTTCCCAATTCCTGATGATGCTTAGAAAAGGAATTCATTCATTAGCATAAATGTAAATATTTCAGAGAAAATAACCTAAAATCAATGTCAAATGATATTTTACATACTGAATTCTACCGTGTTCTATGCATACCAAAACACTTTAACGTAATTAATGTAAAAAATGTATGATTTTAATTTATACTGTTAATCACTTTGTACTGTTAAACAATAAAACCTCCAGAGATATATATATAAAAAGCAAAGGGCAAACATTTACTGTATATTTTAACCAACTTTAAAACATATAGCCTTGGATCTCTCCCCCTTGCTCAAAATACTGAAATAGTTTTTTATATATTTAGAGTAATTTTCAATACCAAATCCTAAATAAGACCCACATTATCTTTCTTATTCAACCCTTTTATTTATTTTTAGTTTAGTATTATTTTATTTTAAAATAGATTTTGGTTTTAATAACAATATATTCTGGTTATGGGTTTCCATTCTCCAATTCCTCCTGGATCCGATGCCCCCACACACCTAAACCTGCGCCATTTTTTTCTCATTTATTATGATACAAGCAGGAATGTGGTGGTGATGATGATGATGATGATGATGATAGTGATGATGATGAAAAAAGAAAGGAAGGAAGGAAGAAAGGAAGGAAGGAAGGAAGGAAGGAAGGAAGGAAGGAAAAATAAAAGCACACAAACCAGAATAGGACAAACCAAACAAATAAAAAGATGATAAAAAGCCAAAGTAAAAGCCCAAGAAACATATATAAGTGCAGAGACAGATATTCGCACACATAGATATTCCAAAAAAAAAAAAAAAAAAAAAAAAAAAACCCACATAGCCAGAAACCATGATATATATGAAAAGGACTTGTAAGGTTAATAAAAAATGCCCTGACAAACTCAACTCATAATCCTTATCCTTATTATTTCAAGCTGATCCTGAAATTCAGGATCACACATGTATCCAGGTCAAGGCAACAAGCTTGTTTTCCCACCTGAAAACCATTCTCTTTATATTTTCATGTTAACTTGCTTCCTCCAGTTCATATTTCTCTGCAAGTGATACTCTTTAGAGGTTTCCTAATCTTCCATGGAAATGGTAGTTAATATATTTTCCCATGTTAAGGGGAGGCATGCATATCGATGAAAATTGTATTTTGTAACATGCACCTGTTTACCCTAATAGTTTAAAGTCTAAAGTATGGAGATGCCCAATAAACATAAGCTGAATGAGGAGCAAACATGAACTCTTTGCATCATTGTTGGTTTAAGACTGTGCCTTTAACATCATCAAGAGAAACTGAGACAAAGTGATGTCAGACCACTTATTTCATAAAAAAAAATTATATTGCATTTAAAATACTACTTAGAGTATTTAATTATAACTCTGGAGAGGGAAGAAATAAAAATAAAGAATCTCGTAGACTTCTTAAGTTATTGAAGAAACTATATTTGCCTATTAGCAACAGAATCTAAAATAAATAATTGTTTCTTCTTCTGCATTGTCTGACATCCTTTTGTTTTCTGTGCCACCTTCAGCAAATTAGTGCTATTATTCATTATCTATGTGGTGATGCAGAGTACTTATTAAGAAAGAAAATATTTGGTTATCTTAGTGTTTATATAACCTCTTAAATATTTATGTTGAGGCCTTACCCATTAGTAAGAGTGAAAAGGGAGAAATAGGTTAAAGTGGTGCCAAGACCCAATAAGATTATTATTCTATAAGAAAAAAACATGCCAGGCACGGTGGGGCACACCTGTAATCCCAGAATTTGGAGAGGCAGAAACAAGCACATCTATGAGAGTTTGAGGCCAGCCAGGTCTGCAAAGCGAGTCCAGGACAGCCAAGGCTACACGGGTAACCCTGTCTGGAAAAAGAAAGAAAAGATACAAAAAAAAAAAAAAAAAAAAACACACAAAAACAAAAACAAAGTGTGTGTGAGTAAATGTGTATGTGTGTGTCACATTAAGATGGGTCAGGTAAGTAACCTGTCAAAATGCTATTGTGTATAAGTTAATCTGCCTTCTAAGAGAAGTTGGCCAACCTCCAGAACAATCAGAAAGCTAATTTCTCAAGCTCATTCTTCCTGATCTATTGAATTGCAGGAAAAAAAAAATCAAATAAGAATAAAAAATGTTCCCTGTCATATTGAATCAAAGGACAAATGCCATATGTAATTTTGACCTTTTATGATATATAAATTAAGAAAACATGTTTTATTTTAAACTTAATACAAGCTTTGTGATAAATGCTGTAGTATTAAATTCATAATGAATGAGTTCTGGCACTTGAACATTACTCTAGAGATTGGGATCTACTGCTTCCTATTCCTGTTCAATCATTGTTTAAATTTTCAGTTACCTCTTACTTCACCCAGTACTTTATACATTAGTTGTGTAGTTGGGAGGGGAGCTTTTGTTGAAAATACATTGTATTTTCCTTACATAATATATCCTAATGACAGTTCCCCACCCCTCTCCTCCCAGTTCCTCCTCACCTCCCTTCCCATCTGGGTCTACCCCCTTTCTGTCTCATTAGAAAACAAACTGGCAGTTTGCATGTTTCTATGACGTTTTCACTACGAGAAAGGTCATATTAACCGAGACTAGAAAGACGTGCACGGTACGTACTCCCAGGAGCCTATGGCCACTTCCTGAAGCCAGATGGGGTTTCCGGTGCAGGGAGAAATACACCAACACACCCATGAAAATTTTGACCCAAAATTTGTTTTGCCTATAAGAAGTATAGGGCCCAAAAATCCTGATGAGACTTGATAGGCTAGAGGCAGTTGATAGGTGAGGAGGGCTCCCCATTCTGTGGGCAAGGGGAGGCGGATACGGAAGAAAGAGGGAGGGCGGGTGGCACCAGGATGAGATGACGGAGGAGGCTATGATCAGGATGCAAAGTGAATAAAATTTTAAAAATAAATTTAAATTACAAAAATGGAGCAGAGATTTAGGGAATGGCAAACCAACGACTGGCCCAGCTTGAGACCCATTCCATGGAAGAATAGAGAGAGCTAGAGGGGTCAAGGAGACTTACAAAGTAAATTATTCTGGGCCCACGGGGGCTCACAGAGACTGAACCGCTAACCAAAGAGCATGCACAGCTTGGACCTAGATCCCTTACACATATATAGCAGATGTGCAGCCTGCTCATCATGTGGGTACCCTAACAATGGGATGCAGAGCCTCCCCTTGTTTGCACATTCAGGAATCACATAAAAATACTACCAGTTAACCAGTTAACATTCCCACCAGCAGTGGAGAAGGGTTCCCCTTTCTCCACAACATGTGTGTCACTTGAGTTTTTGTTGTTGGCCATTCTCATGGGTGTAAGGTGAAATCTCAGGGTTGTTTTGATTTGTATTTCCCTAATGGCTAGTGAGGCTGAGCATTTCTTTAAGTGCTTCTCTGCCATTCGGTATTCCTCTACAGAGAATTCTCTGTTTAGCTCTGTTCCCCATTTTTTAAGTGGATTACTTGGTTTGCTGCTTTTCAGCTTCTTTAGTTCTTTATATATACTGGATATGAGTCCTCTGTCAGATAAAGGGTTGGTGAAGATTCTTTCCCAATCTGTAGGCAGTCGCTTTGTTTTGATGACGGTGTCCTTTGCTTTGCAGAAGCTCTTCAGTTTCATGAGGTCCCATTTATTGATTGTTGTTCTTAGACCCTGTGCTGTTGGTGTTCTGTTCAGGAAGTTTTCTCCTGTACCAATGAGTTCTAGGGTATTTCCCACTTTTTTTTCAAGCCGATTTAATGTGTCTGGTTTTATGTTGAGGTCTTTGATCCACTTGGACTTCAGTTTTGTGCAGGGTGATAAGTATGGATCTATTTTCATTTTTCTACATGAAGACATCCAGTTCGACCAGCACCATTTGTTGAAGATGTTATCTTTTTTCCATTGAATGGTTTTGGCGTCTTTGTCAAAGATCAGGTGTCCATAAGTGTGTGGGTTTATTTCTGGGTCCTCTGTTCAGTTACATTGATCCACCATTCTGTTTCTATGCCAGTACCATGCATTTTTTAAAACTGTTGCTCTATAGTACAGCTTAAGATCAGGGATGGAGATACCTCCAGAAGATCTTTTATTGTAGAGGATTGTTTTAGCAATTCTGGGTTTCTTGTTATTCCATATGAAGTTGAGAATTTTTCTTTCCAGGTCTGTAAAGAATTGTGTTGGCTGGAAATCAATCTGGCGCTTTCTCAGACAACTAGGAATAGCGCTTCCTCAAGATCCAGCCATACCACTCCTGGGCATATATCCAAAAGAGGCTCAAGTACACAAAAAGGACATTTGCTCAACCATGTTTGTAGCAGCTTTATTTGTAATAGCCAGAAGCTGGAAACAACCCAGATGCCCCTCAACTGAAGAATGGATGCAGAAATTGTGGTACATCTACACAATGGAATATTATTCAGCAATGAAAAATAAGGGAATCATGAAATTTGCAGGTAAACGGTGGGATCTGGAAAGGATCATCTTGAGTGAGTTGTCCCAGAAGCAAAAAGACACACATGGTATAATATACTCACTCATCTAGACATACAACATAGGACAAACCCACTAAAACCTGTACATCTAAAGAAACTAAGCAAGTGAGAGGACCCTAACTAAAATGTCCAATCCCCATCCGGAAAGGCAAAGAGGATGGACATCAGAAGAAGAAGAAAACAGGAAACAACCTAGGAACCCCCCACAGAGGGCCTCTGAAAGCCTCTGCCCTACAGACTATCAATGCAGATGCTGAGCCTGATGGGCAACTGTTGGGCAAAGTGAAGGGAATTTTATGTAAGAACTGGGAAATAGTAAGAGCTGGAAGAGGACAGGGTCTCCATAAGGAGAGCAACAGAACAAGAAAATTTGAACACAGGGAACTTCCCAGAGACTCATACTCTAACCAAGGACTATTCATAGAGATAACCCAGAACCCCTGCACAGATGTAGCCCAGGGCAGTTCAGAGTCCAATTGGGTTACATAGTAATGTGAAGAGGGACTGCCTCTGACATAATCTGATTGGCCTGCTCTTTGATCACCTCCCCCTGGGGGGGAGCAGCCTTACCAGGCCATAGTAGAGGACAATGCAGCCACTTTTGATGTGAACTGATAGACTAAGATCAGAAAGGAGAGGAGAACCTCCCCTATCAGTGGACTTGGGGAGTGGCATGCAAGCAGAGGGAGGAGGGAGGGTGGGATTGGGAGGGGAGGAGGGAGTTGCTTATGGGGGGATGCAGAATGAATAAAGTGTAATTGATGAAAAATTTAAAAAAAAGGAAAAAAAATACTAAACTGGAAATTATAATATGTATACAGAGGACCTGTAGGTTATAAAAGCAGAGAAGGATATGCATATATGTAAATATATTATAAGATATGTTTATATTAAAAATAAAAATATGATAAAAATTTAAAAAGGAAAATCCCTGACACAACATATGAGACAAAGAACCAAGAAGAAGCCACTGAGTTCATTTTCTGTTTGTCATCTAATACTTGGCATGGAGCCCATCCTTAAGGGTAGTTGGTTTCAACAGTGAGTCTTTTCCTTTGAGAAAAAATAATTTTCATTTGCAATTGGTTATCAGTTGTAGATTGTTCTGGGTTAGGGATCTGGGTTTGTGTCCACTTCTATTTTCAACTGTAGCATGTCATCTGGTGCAGACCTATGCAGGCTGCTGTGTTTGCTGTGTCCGTCCCTCTGAGTTCATATGTGTGTCAATCCTATTGATTTACAGGGCCTTGTTTCCTTGATGTCCTCCATCCACTATGGCTTAGAGCTGAATATTCCAAGGGCTCCCTCTCTGTGTAATGGCTGTGAGATGCTGCATTTGTTTCCATCTCCTGCAAGAAGAAGCTAAGCTGATGATGGCTGACAAGACGTTCAGCAGAGTATAGCAAAATGTCATTGTAGTGCTACTTTTTTTCCTCCTGAACAGGCGTATTTGTCCCCCCCCACACACACACACCCAGGTCCCTGAGCACAGGTTCTTGAGCACACAAGCAGTGTTGGGTATGGGTTCCATCTTGGGGAGTATGCCTCAAGTCAAATCAGATACTGGTTGCTTTCACCCACAAGCTTTGTCCCAAAATGACACTAGCATATCTTTAAGGCTCAATCTGTAGATAGATGGATATTGTTTAAATTTTGTTATTATGGAACATCTTCTCTTCTCCAGCTATTATGATTCAAAGTTTTGCTGGGTAGTAGTCTGGGCTGGCATATGTGGTCTCTTAGAGACTGTAGCATATCTATTTAGCCCTTCTGGCTTGTAGAGTCTCCATCTAGAAGTCAGGTATAAAGCTAATACGTCTGTCTTTATTTATTACCTGGTCTTTTCCCCTTGCAGCTTTTAAGATTCCTCCTTTGCTCTGTATATTTAGTTTTTTTGTTATTATGTGTCAAGGGGACTTTCTTTTATGATACAGCCTATTTGGATAGGTTGCTGGGCTCTAGTAGAAACACACTGTCCTGGATGTTACTAATTGTGTTTTTATCCTGGCATCTAGGCATCTGGGTTTGGGAAGACTGTAATTCTCGGTGTTTATATCTGGCCTTGTTCCATCAGTGTTCTGTTCCTTGGCTTTTGTTTGTTCTCTGGTTCTAAGGAGACTATTGTAGTTGTGTGCTGCCTAGTAAGAAAATCTTGTGGGGTCCTGATAGTTGTGGCCACTAGGGTTTCCAGTGTATTTCTGGAAACTAGGACAACATGTGTAGGCTAGGAGGGAACTAAAGGGGTCTGCAGGAGGACGAAAGGCAGGGTGTTCCACCAAGAACTATTTAGTCCTCTGGGAACTGGTGAAGAAAGTGAGGAGAGGCCCTAGCAGAAGTCTACTACATAGCTAGGGAAGAGACTAGGGGATTGAATTTGGAAGAGCAGGGTGGGAGGTGAAGGTCTGCAGTTAACCTTCTTGTTTCCCTGGCTGGAGTGGCCTGTGGGCTCCTTGGGGGCTGCTGATGAAGTTGGGGGTGGCAGGCAAAGCAAGGAATGGAGAAAGGAAGATTAGGAGGGGAGATCTATGGCATCTTCCAGAGGTGAGGTGGGGGAGGCCATCACGGGGGCTGTGTGGTAGAACAGGGGATGAGACTAGAAGATTGGACTTCACCTACCTGCCTCCCTAGCTGGAATTGCCTGTGGCCTCCCAGGGAGTGCATAAATGGAGTTTGGGGCTACTGTTGAGCCAAGAATGTATGTTGGGGAGGAGCTGAACTGTGGGCTGCACTGGAGATGGAGTGTTCTTTTGCAAAGCTGGGGCTGTGAATGATGGATTGGATTTGTAGGAGCAAAAGGAGAGAGAAAGATCTGCAGTCAGAGCTTCTTCCCTCCAGGAGAGGTCTGCAGGTGCCCAGAGAATGTTTTCTGCAGTTGGGCCATCATACAATTCCATCCAAAGGCTACCCTCATGCCTCCCTAAAATAAAACTACATTTCTGAATTAACACAACAAATTGCTTAGATTTCATCTGAAAACTCCTTAAGGAGCCAGGCCTCTTGTTTGGAGGAAAGCATTCGGTATGGTAATCCCTCCCCCTGGAGTTTGGAGTATGAAGGTCTATCAATGTCAAACCTAATTGCCCTCGGTGCTTCCCACAATTGATGGTACTGAAGCCAAGAAGTCTACAACATATCTCATCATTATGGTTCTCTCACTGTGCAGCTGATGGGTACACCTGGCCACAGACGACCAAAGGCCATTCAGATTTGTATTGTTTTATTGCTCTTGCAGATGAAAGCTACCTTCAGACTCAAACACCTGTCATTGAAATGAAACATGGATCCATTAAAAATTAATAAAGAAGCCAATACAATAACTTAAATCTAATACAAATGGAAGAAAGGTAAAGTATATTAAGTACAATCTGAGGAATATCCCAATGCCCAAATGGTCATAGTGTTAAACTATGAAGTGGCTATAAATAAAAAGAAAGCATGAGCTTTGATGACATAACAACAGCACATGATGAAGCGAACGTTAAGGAATACAAAGAGTCTCTGGTGACTGTTCAAGCCAAGTGTCTTCCAACTACAGCCTGAGAAGTACAAGAAGACTATTTTACTGGTGTCGGTGACAATGACAGTCACCCCATGCTTCGTCCCTAGTGCTCTGGCAGTTCTGACAAGCTGGTCTCTCAGACAAACACCTGCTTGGGAAAAACTACATAGGTGAGCATTAGTGGCCATAGTTAAGGAAGTCATTTTCTCACAGGAAGAATATTCGCCTGTTGTGAGGATCTCGCCAGTTGTTCAGGTAAGTCAAATGATCCCATGTATTCAATCAGTGTTCGTGTAGTGTTCAGAAAAACTACAGAATTAGCATTTGATCTCAAAACCTGGCAGTGTGCAATGATAATTTCCTAAACTTGATGTATTTGTCACAAGTATTTTAACAGAAGTATTTTATTGCAAGTGGATTCCAAAAACAGAATATACAATACCTTAACAAAGAACAAAAACAAAGTTATTTTCAGCACAAAAATTCAGAAAGTAACAAATTCCAAATAAATAAGATTCTTATACTGAATTTTAGGTTTAACATCAGTGATTAATCAACTTAACTTGTCACGGTCAATTGGCCTTCCAACCCAAAGGCCGTTCTATGAGAGCAGTAGGTTTTCTCATGAAGACAGTGGCATTTCCTCTGTAGAGCAGATGGCAAGTCAACTGGGTATAAGTGGAGAGTCTGTATAATGTCATACGAAGTGTCACCTTTCAGCAGGATGTCAATTTTATTGGATGTTGCTGCCCTTTGCCCATACTAGCAGGCAATTTGTGCCTATCTGGCAGACCTGGTACCACTGACACACAAAAACAGAACTGTAGGCATTTTGGAATAGTCCAACGGTGTACCCTGGTTATTCAGAACCCTGAGCTGCCAGATGAATCCATGTCCTCAAACTACTTAAACGGGGGAATAAAATTCAATTTCACTGTCTGGAGTAACTATTAGCTTAATGGACAACAAGTATATTATCTAAAGTATCAGTCATACACAATTATGACTTCTGATCAGGCTGAAAAACCAGGATGACACAATTTTATCATTTTCTCATCAAGAGTGTTATTGCTTAAAATAACTAAATACATATGTTTGGGGGTTTTGTTTTGTTTTTGTTTTTGTTTTTGTTTACCACATATATGTTTTTATCAGTATTATCTTCTTACCTAATGAAAAGAGATCTGATTCCTTAATTTGTTTAGGCTCATAAGTATGATATTAACTTAGGCTTAGCATGGATTTGTACCAGAATTCATTTCCCTTTCCACTTTCCTGGAACTCTGACTTGTTTGAGTTTAGCCACAGAGTCATTTCCATCCCAGAACATGAACTCTCACTGGTATTTAATCCTTCGAATTGAACCACAGCTTCATCCAATTCCAATCGGCACCATGTAACTGGAATGGCCATGGCAGACACAAAGCTCTTTCCTGCCAGCACTCTGTTTCATCTTTCCTGGGTGGCTTTATTACTGTGCATATGTTTATGAACATGATTTTCCTTGTCAAAAGGTTCCAGCACAAAGGAAAAAGGTCTCTAACTCTGAGAGGAAAACTAAAGCTTTAGACTGTGTGCCTTTGATAGCAAAATCCGTAGCTGAGCAATTGGCATGCTAAGGCAAGAGTTCTTGCCTTTGGCCAGATTGTAATCAGTCTCAAATGAGCTTGTTTTACTGGCAGAAAGAAACACACAAACTGGTTTTCACTGGCATATTTAAACCTTGTGACAATGTCTACTTATTTCATTATTTCTGGACTCCGTAGAAGCACTGGAATCAATTAGGAATGCTTACAACCTTTCAGTCTGATGGAGCACGTTTAGACAGAAAGTAGCCAAGCACCCTCCGCTGGCATCTTAATCTTTGGACTTTAGCATAAATTCCATGGCATATGCACAGGACAACATGAGGAGCAACCCCCACACACATTCTGTTTACATTTGAGTCCTTTGCAGCAGCATTGTCTGGTAAAGGTTAGAGCAGGTAACAAGAGGCGAGAACCGAATTCCCAAATGATCTCCCTTTCACCCAGGTGTGCACCTGAGCCCATGGTTTGCCCACATTGTACCAGCTCAGTCTGCCTTCCAACACAAGTCACAGTGAGCCATTCCCTGCGAAGCAGCACCTGTGTCAGCTTCTGTTTTCTGTCATGCTTCCTTCCCCTCTCTACCCTCTATCCGAGGCTCAACCCAGTTTGATTCCTTTGCTTATCTGCTCAAAGGGATGTTAAGGTCATTAAAAACAAACAAACAAACAAACAAAACAACAACAACAAAAAAACTTTGTATTGGTTCTTTGTGAATTTCACATCATGCACCCAAATCTCACTCATCCCCACCCCCTGTACCCACCCTCCACCCTTGCAACCTCCTTGTAAGAGAGAAAACAATAACAATTCACTGTGGAAACTAGTGTGTCACAGTGTGTCCCACAGTGTACCCTTTTGTCTGCACGTCTTTGTTTGCAAGTGTTCATTTGTTGATGTCTCCTTGGTCGACTATGAGGCCTCTGTCTTCTGTTACTCTGTCAGTAATGGAACCTCAGTGGGACTCCTCTCAGATATCCTGTTGGTGTCCTGTGTCATGGAGATCTTGTAGTTTTGGATCTGTAGGACAAGCCCTTCATGAACTCCAGCAGTTAATCTATGGGTTTGATGTTGGAGTGGGCCAATTCAAAGTGCTGAATTTGGGCCTGAGCAGTATCTGAGCTGGAGAGCATGGATGTTCTCCAGCTCTCATGCCCTCAGAGCAGGCTTACCAGCACCACCAGCATTACAACACTCCACCCTATTTCCTCCCCCCTACACCCTGCAGCCAAAGCTAGCCCTACTGTGCCGCAGAGGAGGCCTATTCTCCCAAGTGCTGCAGCAGGTGAGAGAGCTAGCTCTCCAGCTCTGATGATCTCAGGCCAGCTCTCCTGCCTGCTGTAGGTGGCAAGGAGTAGCCATCTCCCTCTTGCTCATGTCACCACATGGGCCTGCTTGTCTGTGCCCCTGCCATCAAGGTCAGCTCTACTGTGCTGCCCAGGCAACGTTCAGGGCCCATTTTCCCAAATGCTGTAGCTGGTGAGGGGCAAAACCAGCTCTCTTGCTCTCATGACACCAAGCACCTGGTCTCCCAGCTGTGGCAGGTGGTGCGGGGTGGGGGTAGGAGGGTATCTCTCCTTCCTCCACGCCACCTCACGGGAGACTTGTGAAAGGGCCAGCTCTCCCATGCTCCTATCCTCCTGGTGGCTCACCTGCAACTCTGGCAATATGTGGGGCTGCTCTCCTGGATACTACACCTGCTAGGGGTGGGATCAGCTCTCCAAAGATGCCCAGGAGAGGGGTGGGGCCAGTTCAGCACAGCACTCTGCTAAAAGCAGAGCCCCAGGAGGCAGCCCAGACCATGGACATCTTTTTATGGTAACAGACCCCTGATGCTGCAGAGCCACAGACCCAGATGTGATCCTTGGTGGCAGCACAGGCCAGGACCCCGTCATGATCCCAGGTGACATCACAACTACTCACAGCAGGCTGTTCCTCTCAACCCTGGAGTCTCCAGTTCTGCCTCTCTTCATTGTGCCCTCATCCCTTGGTTTCTCTTTTTCTTCCATTTCTTCGCCACTAACTTGCTCCTCTTAGTGGCGCCCACGGTCTCTGAGTGTCTGGAGTCATCTTGGGGGTGGTCTTAGGAGAGTTGTGCCTTACTTGTGTATTGTGGAGCTGAACAGGGCTCATCTCAGGCATGGTGTGCCCACCCAGGTCTGGGTAGTGCCGGACTGAGGAATGGTGACCATCTCAGGCTATCTCATGGCCTGCCTGAGTGCCCCCTTGAGAGGGTCCTCTGTCTCAGGCTCACTCCTACCCCTGGCCCTCGGCCCAAGGAGGGGTTCTTCTAGTCTCTGGCTTGCTCCCCATCCTGAGAACCTGCCTGGGCCTGCATGGCTCTGGGCTGGTGGTGTCTCAGGCTAGCTCCCTGTCTGAGCCCCCTGGCGTTGGACTGGTGGTGGCCTCAGACTTGCCTTTTTTAGGGGGGGGGGGTGTCTTTAAAGGTATAAAAAATATTTTCCCATGCTTTTTTACACCTTTTACTGTAAATCACACCTTTCCTCATTAACTTGGTTTATTCTATGGCACGATAACAAAAAAAAAAAATCTTCCAGGTAGCTGTTGCTCTGAGATTTTAATTTTAATATATCTTATGTATGTAGGCCTTAAGTTAAATGAGTTCTTTTCCTTTACCAATTTTAAACAATTAAAATGAATCTCTGACATAAACTCATTTCACTAAACTCCAAAACATTTTCTCTCACTGCTGTTAAATCTGAGTCCTCATCACTTGTGAGCACGTTGGTTCTGTGTGCTTTATCTTTATCTGCTAGCCTGCTGATTTACAGGCATCAGCATGATGCCTGAAAAGCGGAGACCGTAAGAAAAGGCTTTCACACTCTTCATAGTGTGAAAGCGTATTCCCCATATTCTTCCCTGGGACCTAAGGTATCTGAATGTCAAACCTAGGTCTCCACCTACACAGCAAGTAGAGGGCTAGAACTGCACCCTGCAAAGCCGTCTACACTTTCTCCCACTTTCAACAGGACACAGCCCAAAGATGGTGATGCTACATGTGGTACCTACATAGTTATGATAAAGAGCCCCCAGAGAAAGGGCAGCTCTTCCAAAGCCAGGTGAAAAAACATCAATGCAATAACTGTAACAAAGAATTATGCTCAGTTTGAAGTCTTTAATAGTCATATAAAAAATAACCTCATGCTCCAGGATGTCAAGGTAGTCTATAACTACAAACTAAGTTTTTTTGTTTTTGTTTTGTCATTATTGTTTGTGAAATACTGGATGAGTTCTTTCAAGTGAGTATGGAAAAGATGTGTTTGTTTGTTTGTTTGTTTGTTTGTTAAGTCTGAATTAGGCCAGAGGATACTGAGAAGATAAAGATTTCTCTAGAACAAGTTGACGTCCAAAGCATCAAACTTCCATCTGTAAAAGTGCAGAAAATACATCATCACAAATAGAAAGTCTATGCACATATCTTGTCCAAAATGTTAAAATTTGTTTTAAAAATAATCAGTTATTAAGGATACAGTTTCATTGATTTTTAAGTTTCAAATATCTCAGATGGTATTTGTAAAATTGTTCCTGTCAAGCAGGAAAGTGAGATACTTGGCAAGAAAACATCTTGGCACCTCTCTTAACCAGAGCTGGAACACACGTCCCTAAGACATGATGAAGACATAAGAGTGGAATTCTAGGCTGTGGGTGTTGAGGAAGCTAGGTAAACAGTTAAAATTTGGGAATACTGATGGAATATAATTCTAAAATAATTTATAAAAATACCGAAGGTGTTTAAATTTTACCATGACATGATGAATGATGACCTAAGAGGAATTAAGGTAGTTGGGGGAGGAGAGAGAGTTTGTTGTTTTCTTAAAAAAAAAAAAGAAAAGAAAAAAAAGAAAAGGAAAGAAAAGAAATTGCAGAGATAGAAACACATATGAATAAATAACAAAGCGGTGCTTAGAGATAGTTATTTTATTCAAACAAGGTCAAAATTTGAATATCTTACTTGAGCACTGAACACAACTTTAGAATTTGGAAGGTATAGCCTGTTTTGTGATTAACACTTTGAAATTAAATCTTTTTTATTTATTCAGTTGTTTAGCATTTTAATTTTTTATATGTGATCATAAATGCGGTCTCATTTTGACTGAGGTCCTGGAAAGAATGGCAATTTTAGTCACCATAAGGGTTTCATTCTTTAATTTTCTGATACCTACCCTATTCCTGTAGGCTTCTACATTGTTGATATTATTTCATATGTATCCAAAATTTTGGCTTCCTTACAGGATTGTCACACTTGAATGTTGTTCTTTGCTCATCTTCACACCTTTTTATGGCTCCTTGTTCCCCCGTGCCATCTTTTTTCTCCAAGTAGTTCCCTTTATGCTTTTATATCACATATGTATATATGCAAACAGTTAATATAGAACTTTGCATACATGTGAGAGGATTTATCTTTCTCCCATGTTCTTCATTTCTCTCTGTTAATCCCCTAACCATCTTCCATTTGAAATTCTTCTTCACAGTGTAGTCCGTTTTATACTTTTATGACCTATTATAATTTCTTTTGAATACATCCTTAATGCATATTTTATATACATTTATTTACAGAGATATTATAATACAGTTTTTTCCAAAAAAAATCAAGTGTAAAGTTAATATTTGACCAAGACATAGGCAAAAGTCAAATACCATCAGCAAATAATAAATATATCTTAGAATTTACTAAATATGTATAGCTAAATAAACACATACATACATCTGAGACAAAGCTTTACTTTGTGTTTCAGTCTGCCCTTGAAATTTCCCTTACCCTCCTGCTTCAAATTCCTGAATACTGGGTTCCATTTTACAACAATTCATATTTTAGTATTTATAAAATTATTGCAAATTTGAAGAGTTTGAGATTCTTTCTTTGGTGGAAATTATTTCTTGGCTTCTCTAGTGTTCCTATGTTTGTCATACACATGGATTACTGAAATAAATGCCTGCTTCCCATTAGGATTGGTAAGTTAGAGGCTTCTGTGGATGGTAACATTGAAAAATTCATTTTATGACCTTGAAAAACTTTGGCTTCAGACAATGAGTGTGTACAATACAGTTTATACATTTCCACCAAAGCTCTTAAACTATTTGAATAAGTTTTGAAATGTTTTCCAATAGGTTTAAGATTGTCACATATAGAATATGTTCAAGTGTACAGAGAGAACTGATTCTGAATCTTCTGGCAAGAGTGCTTGTAGAGCTGGGGGAAAGATCAGAATCATCAAAGCAGAGAAAATTCACCAGGTAACTACAACCGACTTGCTTTTTATGCAAGCCACAGTGTGTTGTTAATAAATTCTGTTAAGATGGTATTAAAGAATGTATTTCCCTCAAGCAGTCTCTCAGATATGTAAAAGCTGATATTTCACCTTGTTTGAATATCTTATATGAATGTAAATCAAGATGAGGTGGCAGAATAACATTGAACTGAACAATCATCTATTTGACTTCCAATGTCTAAGACAAAACTTAATATCAAATAACACATTTTGCAAGGAAATAAAATGGGAATCAATCTTTTTAATCCTATAATTCTTAATCTGTGGCTCATGTTTTGATTTAACATTTGAAACAGAATCTCTGAGTGGTTTTCTTGTTTGGGTTTAATATACATTATTATACTTTCATCATGCTTTTGTTGCTGTTATGTTTGGTATCTACCTGACAGGGAGCATGTTTCTAATTCTGCTATCCATCTTCTGGAAATATTTAGAAGATGTGGAGCTTTGAAGAGCCCGAGTCTGAGGCTGGAGAGATGACTCAGCAATTATGAGCACTTGTTGCTCTTCCTGAACCTGAGTTCGGTTCCCAGCACACACAGTGAGTGGTTAACAACCACCTGTTACTCTAGTTCCGGTGGAACCTATAACATCTTCTGGCCTATACAGGTACATCCACAAACAGGTATGCAGAGTCACATACATAAAGTAAGATGAAATAAAAATTAAAAAAAAAAAGCTTTTAGAAACAGAGACGTGGCATGCAGATGTGGACCACTGGGATTGAATTGTGCGAAGACTCCCAGTCCTGGTCGTGGCTCCAGCTCTCTGTGATGTCTGCCACCATGTGAACAAGCCCCCTCTACCCTCCACTGTCATGATTTCCAGATAAGTTTCTACTCTAAAATTGAGATAAAATTAACCCTTTCTCTCTACTTTCTTTCTGTCAGATACTCAGCAATCAATGCAAACTGGGCTATGTTTTGACATCCCAATTCCCATTCTGTTTCCCTTGGACGTTTCTATTTTTTCCTTTATTTTAGAAATATTTCTTCATTTATACTCTGAATTGTGTATTTGTTTTTAGGTTTTGCTTTCACTCTTGTTTTTTCCTTACATTTTAGAGATGTTTTATTGATAGTTTGAATGACGCATTTTAATGCCTGTGACTCTTAATACTCATATTTGTTTATCATCCCCATTGTTTGTTCTTATTTCTCCACTGAAAACAAGTATCTTTGCAGGTTCTCAACTCATTCAGCTTCTGCCTTCTCTTCATGTACATTTCTTCAGTTTTCAGGCTTATCTTCTACTTGATATTGACCTTACTGTCTATCATCTATGAATTCCCTAAAGTTTGTATTTTTTCATTTTTTATATTTTGTGAGAATTGTTAACTTAAGTCGCTAATGTATTTTTTCTTGTCCATTTCTCATTGCTTTTAGGCAATGACTTTATTGAGATGCAGCATGATTCATCCTATTTATTCATAGTTGCTTGCCCATTATCACAATCAATTGAGAACATTTCAACTAGAACAAGTACAAAATGTCACACACATTTCTCACTTCTAAGTTCTTTCTGACTCCTTCAACACCAGGCAACTCTTACATAACTTCTGCCTGTTTAGATTTCATAGTATGATGTTTTGCAGGCATAGAATGATTTTATCACCTTTTGTTTTTTGTTGCTTTCAACTGACATTAAATCATAAAGGTTTCTACATGTTATGTATCAGTAATTAATTAATTAAATTTAATTGGTGAATAATATTTTTGTTTAGATATTCTATATTTACACACACACACACGTATATAAATATACATGTTTGTTTATCATAAGTAGTGCTACTATCAACATCAGTGTTGGGAGGTTGGGTGTAGATGGATGATTCTTTCTGGTATCTAGGATGGAACTGTTGAGTTATAGTCAGTTGCCATGTTTCACTATATTAAAACAATCTGTGAGACTATTCTCCAAAAATCTATACCATTATTTTATTGCAAATGGATAACTACAAAGAGGCTGTTTTCTCTACATCCTCAACAATGCTTGTTATTACTTAACAAGAAATTATAGTCAACCTGGTTTCTCCTTGTGAACTAAATTTGCATTTCTCCAATGTCAAATGTGTATTTTGGCCATTTTCCTGGTTTCTAATCTGAACCTTTACTCTCTTTTTGAGAGCTGTATTTCCTTATCAAACATTAAGAATTCTTCATACATTTCCTACATGTATTATTTAATAACTGAATCTGTATTCTACAAAAAATTATTTCCAATCACTGAGATTTCTTTCCAGTTTTTAGTGCTATATATGTAATATGGTTTAAAAAAAACATATTTAGCTCCCAGGTTCCAGTATCACCTTTCCTCTGGCTCCCTGGTTCTATCAGCCTACCCCAGAAAGGCTCTTGTGCTCCAGAATTACCCAGTCTCTGCACGCCCCCTCAGTTCTACCCACCTACCCAAGGAAGGATTCCAGACCCACAGGACACTTTCCCAGGCTCAGTTCCATGACTCTACCTGCCTTTATGATGAGACCTGCTAGACCTTAGGATCATGCAGGTTAGACCCCACTCCCCAATCCTATCCCCTGCTTGTGGGGCCAACTGGGGCATATCCAGAAGAGGAGAGCTGCAGGCTATTCCTTGAGATCCATACTCCAGCCAACAGCCCCATCCACCACCCTGAGGAGGGGTGACAGCCCCCAGGAAATCCAGCCTTTAATCCAGGGCTCTTACTGCCTTACTGAGAAGCCCAGTGGGAAACCAGGCGGCTAAAAGCCAGCATAAGAACACAACCAACAAGAGCCAGGGCAAGATGGCACCACCAGAACCAAGCTATCTGACTATAGCAAACCCTGCATATCCTAACACAACAGAAACAAAAGAAAAGGACCTGGTATCTATACTTATGAAGATGACAGAGGCCTTCAAAGAGGAAATAAACAAATTATTTAAAGAAATACAGGACAACACAATCAAATAGATGAAGGAAATAAATAAAATGGTCCAAGACCTGAAAATGGAAATACAAACAATAAAGAAAACACAAACTGAGGGAATCCCGGAGATGGAAAACTTAGCAAAGACAACAGGAACTACAAATGTAAGCATCACCAACAAAATACAAGAGATAGAGGAATCTTGGCCATAGAATATACAATTGAAGAAATTGACACCTCTGTCAAAAAATGTTAAAGCTAAACAATTCCTGACACAAAACATACAAGAAATCAGGGATACAATGAAAATACAAAACCCAAGAATAATCAGAGATCAAAGAGCAGGCAACTGAGTTCATACTAGAGACTACCTGTGTTCTCCTCACTTGGGAACCCATATGGAGACTGAACTACCTCCTCACCATGCATGATCCTTAGTTGATTCTTTAGTCCCTGCAGGCCTCTCTAGGCCCAGATTTTTTTTGGCTCTGTTGGTCTTCTTCTGGAGCTCCTGTCCCCTCCAGGTCTTTCTATCTCCCCCTTCTTCCATAAGATTCCCTGTACTCTGCCCAAAGTTTGGCTGAGTTTCAGCCTCTGCTTGGATACCCTGCTACGTAGAATCTTTCAGAGGCCCTCTGTGGTAGGCTCCTGTCATGTTCCCTGTCTTCTGACACTTCAGAAGTCTATCCTGTTTTCCCTTCTGAATGATAATTAAGCATCCCCCTAGGGGCCTCCTTGCTATCTAGCCTCTCCAGGATTATATAATTTATTATGTTTATCCTATATTAATAGTTACATACTAATTATTAATTACTATCTTTACCCTAATATCCAACTATAAGTGAGTATGTACCATGTGTGTCTTTCTGCTTCTGGGTTACCTCACTCAGGATGATCTTTTCTAGTTCCTACGATTTGCCTGTGAATTTCATGATTTCTTTGTTTTTAACTGCTGTGTAATATTCCATTGTGTAACTGTACCACAATTTCTGTATCCCCCCGAAGAGGTTGACTTCAAGAACAGAAAACCTAGATACTCATAGAAACTGAAGAACTCTCTAATAAAGGAAACCTGGGTCAGGGAAGAAATAAGAAAGAAATTAAAGACTTCATAAAATTCAATGAAAATGAAGACACAACATCCCCCAACATATAGGACACAAAGAAAGTAGTGCTCAGAAGAAAACTCACAGCACTAAGTATCTTCATAAAGAACTTGGAGAGATCTTATAATAGCAATTTAACAGTACACCTGAAAGCTCTAGAACAAAAGAAGCAAAAACACACACAGGGGGAGTAGTTGGTAGGAAATAAGCTCGGTATAAATCAATAAATTAGAAACAAAGAGCGCAATACACACAATCAGTGAAACTAGAGCTGGTTCTTTGAGAAAATCAACAAGATAGACAAACCCTTAGCCAAACTAACTAAAGGCAGAGAGACACTATCCAAATGAACAAAATCAGAAATGAAATGGGAGACATTACAAGAGACACTGAGAAAAATCCAAAGATTCATTAGGTCTTCAATAGCTTGTACTCCACAAAACTTAAAAAAAAAAAAAATCTAAATTAAATGGAAAATTTTCTTCATAGATTCCACTTATCAAAGTTAAATCACCTGCAGGTAAACAAAATAAGTAGCCCTATAACCCCTAAAGAAATAGAAGAGTCATTAAAAGTCTCCCAAACAAAAAATAAAAAATAAAAATCAGAGGGCATGATGGTTACAAGGCAGAATTCTACAAGACTTTCAATGATGAGCTAACACCAACACTCCTTAAATTATTCCACAAAATTGAAACAGAAGGAAGACTGCCAAACTCATTGTATGAGGCCATAGTCACCCTGACACCTAAACCACACAAATACCCAACAATGAAAGAGAATTTCAGACCAATTTCTGTTATGAACATTTATTCAAAATTACTCAATAAAATACTCACAAACTAAATCTAAGAACACATCAAAAACATCATCCACCATAATCAAATAAGCTTCACCCCCAGGATTCAGGAGTAGTGCAATATACAAAAATCCGTCAATATAACCGACTATACAAACAAACTGAGAGAGAGAGAGAGAGAAAACAATGCATGATCATTTCACTAGAGACTAAAAAATTCATTAACAAAATCCAACACCCCTTCGTGTTAAAAGTCTTGGAGAGATCAGAGATACAAGGCACATACCTAATCACAATAAATGCAATGTAAAGTAAGCCTATAGCCAACATCAAATTAAATTGAGAGAAATGTAAAGCAATCCCACTAAAATCAGGGAAAAGAAAAGACTGCCAGCTCTCTTTATATATATCCAATAGTTATGAAGTCCTAGCTAGAGCAATAAGGCTATTAAAGAATTTCTTTTTTTTCTTTTTTTAAAAGTAGTTAATTTATTATTATTTATTACAATTTATTCACTTTATATCCCAGCTATAGCGCCTCCATCGCCTCCCATGCTGACCCATCCTCCTTCTTCTCCCTCTATGTCCCTTCCCTAGACAGAGAACTTCAAGGAGATACAAATTAAAATGGAAGAAGTCAAAGCATTGCTTGCTAATCACAGATGATATGATAATGTATATAAGTGACCCCAAAATTCTACAAGATAAACGCCCACAGAAAAGTGGCTGAATACAAAATGAACTCAAAAAAATCATTAGCCTTCCTTTATACAAATGATAAACAGTCTGAGAAATAAATTAGGGAAACAACACCCTTCATAACAGGCACAAATAATGTAAAATATCATGGTCTAACTCTAACCAAGCAAGTGAAAGACCTGTTTCAAAAAAACTACAAGTCTCTGAAGAAAGATCAGAAGATGGAAAGCACTCTCATGCTCATGGGTTGGTAGGATTAACATAGTAAAAATGGCCAGCTTATCAAAAGCAATCCAAAGACTCAATGCAATTTTTAGCAAAATACCAACACAATTCTTTACAGACCTTGAAAGAACAATTTTCAACTTCATATAAGGAAAAAAATTGCTTAAATAATCCTGTACAATAAAAGAACTCCTAGAGGTATCTCCATTGTGATCTCAAGCTGTACTGCAGATAAATAGTCATAAAATTTGAGTGGTATTGGAATAGAAAAAGACTGGTTGATTAATGGTATTGAATTGAAGTCCCAAAAAATAAACCCTCCTACCTACAGACACTGGATTTTTTTTTTTAACAAAGAAGCCAAAACCGTACAGTAGAAAAAAGAAAGCATCTTCAACAAATGGTGCTGGTAAAACTGGATGTCTGCATGTAAAATACAAATAGATCCATATTTATCACCCTGCATAAAACTCAAGTCCAAGTAGATCAAAGACCTCAACAAAAAATCAGGTACACTAAATCTATTAGAAAAGAAAGTGAGGAAGAGCCTGAAACTTATTCACACAGGAGACAACTTCCTGAACAGAACACCAAAAGCTCAGGCACTAAGATCAAATTATAAATGTGAACTCATGAAACTGAAAATCTTCTTCAAGGCAAAGGACACTGTCAATAGAACAAAATGGCGGCCTACAGATTGGGAAAAGCTCTTCACCAATCCTATATCCAATAGAGGGTTACTATACAAAATATATTTAAAAGCTCAAGAATTTAAACAACAATAAATCAAATAATCCAAATAAAAAATGGGATACAGAGCTAAACAAAGAATTCTTAACAGAGGAAATTAAAAGGGAAATGGCTGAGAAGCACTTAAAGAAATATTCAACATCCTCAGTCATCAGGGAAATGTAAATCAAAATGACTCAGATTTCATTTTACACTCACCAGAATGCTAAGATCAAAACCCTACTGACCTCTCATGCTGGTGAGGATGTGGAGCACTCCTCCATGACTGATGGGAGTGCAAACTTGTATAAACACTTTGTAAATCAACTTGGCAGATTTCTCAGAAAATTAGAAATAATTCTACCTCAAGAACCAGCAATATCACTCCTGAGCATATGCCCAAAAGATGCTTCACCATACAACAAGGACACTTGCTCTACTATGTCAATAGCAACGTTATTTGTAACAGCCAAAAACTTGGAAACAGCCCAAATGTCCCTCAACTGAAGAATGGATAAAGAAAATGTGGTACATTGGCACAATGGAATACTACTCGGCTATTAAAAACATTAAAACCATGGCAATTTGCAGGCAAATAGAGGAACTAGAAAAATCACCCTGAGTGAGATAACCCAGACGGTGAAAGACAAACATGGTATGTATCACTTCTGAGTGGATCTTAGCTTTGTAATACAGGAAGGATAACCGTACTACAATCCACATGCTCAAAGAAGCTAAGAACAAAGAGGCCTCAAGGGAGGAAACCCAGAAGGGGAAATTGAATAGACATCCCAAGTGTATGAAGAGAAGGAACTGGGTGGGAGAGGGTGCAGGGAGGGGAAGGAAGGTGGGAATTGGGTGTGAGGATAGCAAGGGTGGGAGGAGAGAAGCCTGGGAGTGAGAAGGGAATCTGAGGTGGGAGGGCATCTCTGAAACAAGCTGAAGACCTGTGACAGAGTAGGCTCCTGGGAACATATGCCAGTGACTCTAGCTGAGACTCCTAGCAGCGGGGCACATGGAGACTGAAGAGGCCACCTCCAAGCCAGGCAGGACTTCCAGTGGAGGGAGGGGAGCACCAACCCACCCACTAAACCTTGGACCCTAAATTACCCTGCTTACCAGATGCGCAGGGATAAAGATGGAGCAGAGATTGATGGAATGGCCAACCAATGACCGACCCAACCTGAGACCCACCCCATAGGAGAAAGCCAACCCCTGACTATTAATACTCTGACTATTAATAAAACACTCTGCTATGCTTGCAGACAGGAGCCTAGCTTACCTGTCCTCTGAGAGGTCTCACCTGGGAGTGGATTGAACCAGAAGGTGAGAACCACAGCCAAACATTAGCCAAACATTAGTTGGAGCTCGGGAGTCTTGTTGTAAAGTTAGGAGAAGGACAGAAGGTCCCGGAGGGGTCAATGACACCACAAGAAGACCTACAGAGTAAACTAACCTGGGACCATGGGGGCTCACCGAAGCTGAACCAAAGATCATGCATGGCCTATACCTAGGTCCAGGACACATATTTAACTGATGGACGCCTTGGTCTTCATATGGGTACCCTAGCAAGTGGAGCAGGTGCTGTGTCGGACATGGACTCTGTTGCCGGCTTTTGGATGATTTCCCCCTAACTGGGCTGCCGTGTCTGACATCAGCAGAAGAGGAGGAACTTAGTCCTGATGTGACTGGATGTGCCGGGGTTTGTACAGGGCAGATGGGTCTCCTTTTTTCTGAGGAGAAGGGGTTGGGGGAAAAGGGGAAGAGAGTGAGAGCTTGTGACTGGGAGGAGAGGAGGGAAAGGGCTGAAATCGGAAAGTAAAATGAATAAATAAATAAATTTAATTAAGAAATATATTTGTTAATGTGTATATTAAATCATGAGTCCATGTAATTGTGTCAATTAATGCATTATCCATGTATAAGTATGTGTTTTCCTGTGATCCTGTGTGCCTCAAACAGCAACCAACTACACTGATTATCCATTATCAAGGGAAGGAACCATGCCTCAGAGACCTTGCCTGCTGATGGCAGAGGGTATGATTTGTGGGAAGAACCTCAGGGTGCAGAGTCTTTGCTGTTTTAGCCTGCTCAGCCACCTCTGATCCGGTCCTTCTCCTCACATTGCCTTCTAAGTTCACCTTAACCCACATCAAATTCTCCACTCTGAGCAGCATGGCATTCTTTTTTTTCCCCCTTAAGATTCTATTTTTATTCAGTTTAAAATCAATATCATCACAGCTTTTGTCTGAATTGATATTTTCTTGGTATATTTCATTTGATCTCCGACATTGTCCTTTGCCCTGGACTATTTCCCTCAGATAAAAAAAACAAACAAACAAACAAAAAAAAAAAACCCTTTTACACAAAGAAAGAACAAGGAGACCAGAAAGCTCTCAGCTGCTTATTTGCTGGGATGTCAGCTTCCTGCAGTTTCCACTGGACCCGACACTGTCCTCCCGGTATGTTCCTTTCTGGCTCACTCTGCTGTGGCACCTCAGATTCTTGTGTATGTGCACAAGGTAGAGATAAGTGCAGCTAGCCTTCCTGTCCTCTGTAACTGCAGTGTTATGAGTCTGTGTGTGCACCTAGTTCTCTGATATCAACTCCCAGGGTCCCTGTTGTGAGTGGGGCCCTAAATATCTTCCCTCAGCATGGGCTCCTTGAAGAATGTCTTAGGTCATCAAATCCATCACTGTCATTCACTTTTCTATCTAATTTCCTTCGGGGAGATAGCCAGGGCGGTCAGGAATGAGAAACTTTTTTTTTTAACTTTCATAGCAACTATTACTGAAAATTTCACCATAATTAAAGAACTCTTATTCTGTATCACGAGGTATCTTTGTTGCTTTCCCTAGAGGTGTAATTAACATGTAAGTGATATGTAAAAATAACCTTTAAGATGTTGTTTGCAAAGATGTCAGCAGGTATTGATGGCGCAGCGCTCACAACCTGAAATACTTTTTTTACTGGCATAAGGATAACAGTGAGAGAAGGATAGAGTTGAGAGAAACAGGAGAGGAGAAAGAAGAGCCTTTAGCAGACATATTGTAGACAGAAATCCTAACTAATGGAGGGCATTAGAAATAAAGAAAAAATGGAAAGGTGGTGATAACGCCACAGGAGAATTTTAGACAGCATGTCCCTTCTGAGTCTCTCAATGCTGAGTGATGCCTGCTTTGTTTAGATAGTCTTGTGCAGGATTTAGAACAAGCTGGACAGCTGATATAAAATAGGATTTGCTTCTAATAAGTTTTCTTCTCTGGTGCTCTTTGGAGCCCTGAAACCCATAAAAGTTTTGAGAAGTAATAATTTTTAAGTTATATATATGAGATTATTTTCCATTCTATTTATTCCTTCTTTTTCTTCTTTTTCTCCTTCTTCCTTTTCTTTATTTCTGACAGAAATACAAAATCTAGTTATGTAGCCCAGACTCCCCTGGAATTCTCTATAAAGATAGCCTCAAATCTCAAATTTACATTTTTTCTGCTAATTGATGGATGTTCTGCCATGCCTTTCCAGAGCTTATCATTTTCCATATTTTTACTTAATTCTAACAATAAACAATACCTCCAGAAAAATAGGACTATCTAAAAAAAAAAAACTGCTCTTTGTTTTAATTGAAGGCAATGTGCCCTTCAAAAAACTCTGATGCAATCAATGTTGATGAGCCAGGGAGAACTTGTAAGGCTCTGACTTTCCCCTGTACAATTGAATTTTAGTTCGCATTTCACTAACAGTAGTTGATAGACAAGTTTCAAGTTTGTAATTGTATGTTGATAAAACTGATGTAAAAACATCCTGGGATTTGCAAACATAGCATTAAATTTTTCATTGATAGAATGTGTAATTGGCTATTTTTATAGCTCTTCAATAACTTGGAATAATTTTTACATATTCCAAATAATTTCTGGTCTTTGCATGGTAGGCATACAAATTTGAAATACCACGTATCAATTCTGTGATTATTTACACCTTTCAAAAAGGTAAATAATAATTTTGAACACATTGAAAGTGATAAACAGATGTTCTGCTTCAAATCACAATGAGTGACCCATTCAATGAAATCCAAACCTTAAAATGCAAGTTAGCGCAGATCCAGACATAACATGAAAATCTCTGGCAACATGTGTATTAATTCAAGGCATTTCTTACTCATTGCCGTTCCAGATTTAAACATTAATCTCAGGTATTTATACTGATATGACAGTTATTCATCATTTCAACACTTTTTTTCTGAAAAAATTAATTAAATTTATTACTTGAAGATTTCATATATGTATACAATGCCTTCAAGTCGTTCTTACTCTGTCTTCATCTCCCTTTGGCCCCTGTCAATACATACTCCCATCTCTTTCCTGCTAACCTCTTTTTCTTATCTCCACGTCTTTTTGTTTTTGTTGTTGTTGTTTTAGAGCAAGGATGTCCGTGAAAGCACTGGTTTAGAGCTATCTCTGAGAGTCTGGTGGTCGTATCTGTGGGTGTGCAACTGAAGGTAGTCCCGTCTCCCATAACCTATTACTAGTTAATAATTCAACAGTCAGGGATGGGACCCACGAACCCTTCCCCATCCATCAGTGAATATTGACAAAACCAGTCTCGTACAGGCCAGTGCAGGCAACTACAGATGCTGTAAATGTAGCACACTTATTCAGCCAAAAGCTTTTCTATGTTGTAAATATTTGGTTGCCTGCAAAACAGAAGTCGCCCTTGTGATGGCGGTCTAGCTTGAATGTAAGACACCATTAACAAGTAACTAAATACTGGATAATTCATATCATTATTACAACTAAATTCATGAGCCATTACCAACTAACTAAATTGCTACTACTACTACTAATAATAACAATAAGTAAATATTGGAGATTCATGTCATGATTATAGCTGAAACCAAGAACCATTAACAACTAAATTACTCCACTCTTAGTTACTAATTTTAACTTTCCTATTTATCTCTTATATCACATAACAATTAATACCCAGTAAAATGTTTATACTTCTATATGCATATGTGTGGAAACCTACTTATGTCTTATAAAGAAAAAGAGCTTTTTCATCTTCTCCACACTGTCTTGAGTATCCTTCAACTCAATGTCCTTCCTTTCTACTTCCTGTGAATTTCTATATCAGTCCTACAGACTTCCTCTCATTCTCTATGGTTTTTTCCCAGGTCCATTTCCTGTCAATCTGGTTGCTTGTTCCACCTCTTGACCCAGGGTTAATTTTATTTAATCCTCTTTACAGAAAGCTCGTGGTTTAAAGGTGTGTGCTAGGGCTGAGCCACACCACAAGCACCTTTTTACAGTAAATAGAAAGCTCTAGGATCAATAACTGTGCCATACCACAATTAGAAACAGGTTTTTACAGTTCATAATGTTGGAGTTCACAATGGGATCAAATATCCTACTATAGATAGCATTAGACAAGTTAAATAAAGCTTGAAAGATAAGAAAGAATCACAGTGGGAAAATCTTAGAGCAACCATTCCAGGAAGCAGAAGTGAAAACAAAATAGCAGAAAACCAAAGAAAGCAAACTTTTAGACATTTGGATGTCAGTTTAGACACTTGCTGATGGAGCAATCACTTCACAGGTACAAAGCATGCTGGGTCAGAGCCATTCACGTATGTACACTTCTCTGGGGGTAATCTGTATGTTCCTGAGGCCATAGCTCATCCACTTGTTCTGGTTTAATGAGGAGCTGAAATAGTCACTCTTGTAATTATAGATACTTGTGAAAGACTGTTGAACTTTTTAATAAATTCAATAAGTTTTGCATGAAACTTAAAACCAGAAAATGGTTTTCCCTTTTTACATTTCGTTTTCCTGAGAAACTTCTTTAAAATCACTATTATATTATTACATTTTCCTATAATAAAATCCTTGACTCTTGGCAATTACTCCCTTACCTATGTATTCCAAAGCTGAAAATCATGGAAACAAAATTAAACTAAAAAATATGCACTTGAAATGAACCTCATCCATGAGAATTCTTTATTTATGCTACTGTCCTCTTAACCTTTGTTAGGTTTTGGGAAGCAGTGTTGTACAAAAGGAAGTGATTGATTAGACACTCACCATGCTTCTCCATCTGTGTTCATGTGTGAATTGATTTCTAGTTTTCCGCAGTCAGAAGTTGTGCACAGTCTGAAACCAGCATGAAAGCTGACAACACAGACGCTGGTGACTAGCCATGGAAAGGAGCAGCTAAAAGGTAGAGTGCATAGCACAAATGTGCCAGAGGCGTGTACTGCAACTGTCAAGTTCTTGAAACCATATAGATTAAGAAAAAAGCCCTTGTGATACTTCTTACTGCTGCAAATATTTGTATACAGATTTCTCATCTGTATGCACTTGGCCATCATTTCCTAAAAATTAGCATGCCCTCTTAGTTCCTGAAACATGCACTTATTACAAGTTTAGTTTGTCAAGAAACTGGAAAGTTGCCTTACGGAGAGGCTACATCATTCTTTATTCTTATCAGAAAGCCAGCTCTCCACATCCTTGCCGGTATTTACTGTTGTCTCTTTTGGAATTATTATTATCTAGGCCTTTTTGGCATGTATTTGTGTTTTCCTCAACATGGTTTTAATTTGTGTTTCCCCGATGACAAACTAACAGGTTTTGAAGGCATTTTCCTGTCACCTGTGTTAGCATACAGGCAGAGCTGCTGGTCAGCCTCTAGATTACTTAACAACCTCTGACATCATCACCTGCTGTGACTACCAGGAGCCCAGGATAAGAGACTCTCCAGGGCTCTCTTACCACTCTCTAACTTCCCCTTACTCTCCTCTTCTCTCTCTCTCTCTCTCTCTCTCTCTCTCTCTCTCTCTCTCTCTCTCTCTCTCTCTGTTTCTTTATCTCTCTGCCCTCATAGCTCACTCAGGCCCTGAAATAAATATCCGTATTCCATACATGTTGAGTGGCAGCATATCTTTATATATTATGACATTTGTCCTTTGTGCATACTCTGATAAAACGTCTCCTCTTGTCTTTGGCTCACTGTCTAGGTGAAATGTTTCTTTCTTTGATCCTCTTCCTCTTCCTCCTCCTCCTCCTCCTCCTCTTCCATCTGCTTTTCTCTTTTGCTCCATTGGCAGTATGCAATTAGTAAATGCTCTCTAACTTCTAATGATTATATATTAATGCCAAATCCAGAAAACTCTCTTAAAGAGCCATAGGTTTTCTTATATCCATTTTTACTGTTTAATATATTATATTTACTGTTATATATATATTTACTGTTACATATAATATATATAAATATAAATATATTATATTTAATATATATTTACTGTTTAATATATGCTTTCTATACTTAGGTCTGGGTTTTGCATAATGTAGGAGACTTAGGTTAGCTGTCTATTGATGTGGAGGTGTTTGTGCTATTGTTTAGATGAGTCAATGGGGAACTAGTTGCCTCATGCCATATTTGGAAATGTCATTTCTTCTCCAATGGTCAAGTGTTGTGGGAGTCTTTCTGGAGTAAACACTTCCACACCAATGAGAGCGGAAGAGAGGAGACATGACCAGTGGACTGCAGCTAGGATGGCTCCTGAAAGGCTTCAGTTTACACTCTCTGTTTATATTCTCCAGGTCCAGTTTATATTCTCCATTTATACTTTCCAGGTCCAGTTTATACTCTGGGCGGGTAAGCAAGCAAGTTTTCACAGAAGCTTACCTGGCAGTCAGCTGATTAAGGGCAACCTCCCATAGTTTCAGCTGTTTCTCCAGGTTCTGTTTCAGGTAGCAAGTGAAGCCATGCTTGACAAATAGGCTGCACAAGCATTGCCTTGAGTAATTAGTAAATGGATTAATAAATCAGTATCTAATAATTGGTCTCTTTTATCTTATCCTACGTCAGTATTTGTTCAGTATTTACAAAGAAAACACATGAATTTCCCCTCCACTCTCATAGTCTACTAATCAGAAGACTGTCACAAATGTTGTGCAGTTTCCCCCCAAATCAAGCACTTCACCACCAGATATGAGGTACTGTTGTCCAATTTAATTCTGTTCTTATAAGTCTGTATATCAGTGCAGTATTACCCCACAGAACAGGGGCTTGGTCACACAGGACAGGGACCCGGTCCCAAAGGACAAGGACCTGGTCCCACAGGACTGATCCTCCAGTTCAAACACTGATCCCAGCTCCAGGTTGGGGCCCATGCCTCTCAACACCTGGCTGTAAATCAAAATCCCTACATCTCCATATTTGTGCTCAGTTAACTTTCAAAAAAACACAGGGAGACACTTTATTAATGTTTAACAATTTATTATTTATTAAAGATTACCCCAAGGATAGAAATGAACAGCCAGACTGAAGACACATAGAAAAAGGGGTGGATCATAGAGCTTATAGACACACCATTTCATTAGATTAAAACGTATTCTTGTAATTCAGAAAACCCCAACAGATCTACAGGCTTTATGCCAAAACTCAGGGGAAGAGATCAAATAAATAAGTATTAAATATGCATTATGTTATTATGTGATAATATCACAGGGAAATTTGTACAGGACTATTTCTCAGTCTTTTACAACATTATGTTATTCTATTTATTTTGTCTAGCTTAAATTTTCAAACAATCTTGTGATTATCTTTAAGCAGAGACTTGACAAATGTTTTTGCTTTATTTATTTTTCTGCTTTTGTTTTTTACGTATATGTGTGTGAGAGGAAAAAAAGGTATGTGCACATGGGTGTGGGTGTTTGAGAAGACTTTTTCCTCAAGACAGGATCTTGTTCTATAGCCAAGGCTGCCCTAGAACATGATATGTAGAGCAGGCTGTCCTTAAACTCACAAAGACCCACCTGCCTCTACCCACAGAGTACTGAAACTAAAGGTGTGTGTTATCATGCCTGGCTTTTGTGAAGTTTCCAATGTCTAAATTTTGCATAAATTTTGTTATCAGTGATCACAGATGATGTTATATTAATTTTAGGGCTTAATTATAAGACATGGAGACAGAGTGACCTACTCTGATTTTTTGAGTTTGCTGACTATGTATAAGTAATAATAAGTGATAATAACTCACCTATATTTCCAGGGAGGTGTTGTATGTTCCCTGGCATATTTTTCTGTTGATAATCATGTCATCTGAAAATACCCACATGTATTTCTTCCTTCCAACATTCATTGTTTTATTTTCTTATGCCACCTAAAATTTCTTATGATGTGCTAACCAGAAGTTTGCTTCCATTCAAGGAGCATACAGAACTGAAAAGAATGTTTAGCTATGTATAAATGTGCTTTATTTTATGCTTTAAATAAACTATTTATTTAAGTAAATAAATTATGCTTTAGTCAGTCATGCTTTAAATAAACTATGCACAGAAAAGAAACCATGTTTAGGTTAGCATGAAGTGACCAGACTTTGTAAAAAATAAAAAATTATATATGTTTATATTTAATATTTATATTATATCTTTAATTTATAATTATATATGCATATATAACTGTAACACTGTATCTACAACTGCATATATGTATATATGTATATAACTTTAACAGTGTGTACATTGAAGCTGAAATTCAGCACATTTGAGAGAGAAAGCTTTCTATTAATGATGAAGTTAATTATTCCTTTAGACATGACATCACTCTCAATGCAGAGAACCACTCCTAACCAAAGCTCAGGGAAAATGACCTCTCTAAGCCTCACTACTTTCATTTGCAAAAGTAAAATAATACTATTTCAGATGAACAATTTAAATGAAATGCAAACAGTTAACACATTTCTTAGCATGTAGTACCTGCTAAATAAATGGTTACATTATTGTTTATAGTCTTATTACTTATTGTCAAAAATCTAGCCATGCGAAAATACTAATTTGGGCTCTACCATCTGAGTTATAGATTGGATACCTGTATCTTATAATTTCATTTTCAATGATAAAAATTACACTTAAAACAACCTACTCTACTATCAGGACAATATGCACATTGTTTAGTCCATAATTATCCAGAATTTAAGATGCTATAGGCTCAAGTGGCTATTCAAAAACCATCTTTAGAAAGATGGAGGCGCCTGTCTCGTGTCCCTGTGTTTTATATGGGATTACTAGCGACTGAACCATGGGGATTGAAATAATTATATTAAAATATAATGGGGCAAATTGCTATAGAACATTAGAGAAGCTATGATATCATAGTTTCTAAACATTCCCTAAATGTCCAAAATGCTTTATTCCTCCTCGTGGGCCACCAGGGACCATTGACACTCTAAAAGTAGTTGGCTTTCTTTCAAGCCAGTACATTTTGGACAGGGTCTGAGAGTTTTGTCTTTTAATGCTTCACAACCTCAATTAGGAACAAAATTAGCCACTATCACAGGATGGATGATTCCTTTCACAGAAGACTTCTTATGAGTGCATTTGAATTGCAAATGTCAAAGCCCCTCAAGAAAATGCAGCCAAAATAATAAATAAGCACACAAGTTTTCCTAAGAGCGGCAGTCATTCATTATCGAGCAATTAGCCTTGCAACAAGCCTGCATTTTCAGTTTAGAATACTTCACTCTGTTTTGGAAATATGATTGTGGTAAAGGTTGGAGACACAGGCTAGTACTCAGATGTCAACCGTTTACAAACAATTTTACTTTAAGGATAGGCGGGAGAGCCATCTGATTACTCTCTCCTTTGAAGAAAGCTGACTGTTTGCCAAGCAGCACTCCATCTGATTGTCTTTAAAGTGCAGGCCTTGGCCATTAAAGGGAAAATGGGATATGGAGTTTCAGGTAATTAATTTTCCCACTCTCCCTTTCTTAGATGCTAATGAAGTCTTTATGATGAATGGACAAAAAATAGTGCAGATCTCCAAATCCTTCAAGCCAGCACTCCTCAAACATGTCTGTAATATCTCATGATGCCCTGGATGGTGCAAAGGAGCAAGCTGATGCCAGTACAGAGGATCAGGGGAGGGCAGGCAAGAGAGCCACATCAGATTAAAAGAGGTGGATTAACTGAAATCAAGATGTTTGCTACAAAGGTTCTTTCTTTTATGCTTTTCTTTTCTTTTAAGAGAAATGACAAATGAAAGTATAGTCGACTGTAGAGCTGAGCCTACTTGAAAGCCTACTTGAGAATGCAGTCCTGGGGATGGAAGATGACTGCTCCCTAAGGATGGGAGCATGTGCCTGAGTCAGTCACCAGGCTGTTCTGCTCCACTTCCCTCCAAGATCACTTGCTGCATCCCCAGCTCTCTTTTTCCCAATTCCGGTGTTGTCAGTGTCTCCAGGGAACTCACAGGTGCAGAGTTCTGTGAGCTTCTGCTAAGCTGTCAGCAGCACCTGCCTTTGAGCCCTTTCTTTTATCAAGGTGCATGAGCAGGCTGAGTTACTGACTGGCCTTTGTCAGTTCCCCATCCTGCTATCCAAAATCCTGTGTGAGATACTTTGCTGAAAGCTAGAATGAGCTCTCTTACTCTGTCGCGTTTAGCATCTTCTGATGTCACGTTGGTCTCTCTGATGACCCTTGGAGCCTATCCGTGTTCATGTCTTCCTGGAATCTGGATGTTCTCTAGAAGCGACTGGCCGAGTCCTCACTTGAATTACAGAAGCAGGCATTTGGATGGACATTACAGACAGGAAATCTCTTTGAAAGTGCTCTGCCTTTCTTCCAACCACCTTCTATGCCCACACAGAAATATATTCTCTTTTATTAGTCACCGACCTAATCAATGGCATCAGTATTCTCCAATAAGAAAGTCAGATTAGAGTCTGTATAGAGGAATTTTAATTCAGAACATGGCTTCTATGGCAAAAAAATCATCACACCCAGAGACCTAGGTCTGTGTAATCCAGCTGGAATACAGACACACCTTTAATCCCATGGGATAGAGTCAAGCAGATCTTTGAGTTCAAGGCCAGTCTGCTATAGAGCAAGTTTCATGTAAAGAAAAGCATAGGTCCAGGCGTGGTGATACATGGCTTTAATCCCAGCACTCAGAAGACAGAAGCAAGCAGATCTCTGGGTTCTAGTCAGTGCTGTTCAGGAAGTTCATCTGAGTCATGAGTTGAGAGGCAATGTAGTGGAATTGAGTTTCTGGCAGTTCTGTTCGTAAAATTCAGAAGCAGTTTTTACTTGGGAGAGTTTTACACAGAGAGGTTGAAGAGAAACCAAGCTAGACATAGGTGAACTTAGACACAGATGAAGACAGAACCAGCCAGCAAGTGAGAAGGAGCCATAAGTTTAGATCAGATTTCTAGAGTTAGTTTGAGTCTAAGCAGAATAGTTCAGTGATAACCTGAGAGAAGCCAGATTAAACCAGTCAGCTTGAAGAGAAGTTTTGAGACAGACAACTGAGTTCAACCAGCAAGACAGAGTTCTGAGAGAACTAGAAAGGGTGAGCTTATTCAGAAGTAAGTTTCAGAGACTGAAAACATTCTAGGCCTAGGTTAGATTATATGACGTCTAGAGGATTCCAGAACTAGGCCTAAATTAGCAGATAGAGGCAGTAAGCCTCAGAGACAGTTACATCAGATAAAGAAAAGATACCTTTACAAGCCTGTTTATGTTTAAAAACAAGAGATAGATCTTGACTCTGGCTAGGATGAACTTTTCTCTTGTCTGTTAAAGAAATGCTATAGAAGTACAAATGAGACTGGAGATATTGCTCAGTGGTTAAGAGCTTGAATGCACTGATCCTGCAGAGGACACAGCCAGGTTCCAGCACCTATGTCAGAAGCTCATACGGGCCTGTAACTCCAGAAGGTAGGGGTTCTGACTCCCATTGCTGCTCTCTTCAGGCATTTGTACTCATGTACACACACAGCACACATACATATGCATTATTTAAAATTAAAATAATTAATATAATTAAAATAATTAATTGAAAATAAAACACACAGCAGACCACTAGTGAATATATAATTGCATAATCTTCCTTTTTCTTATGAATGGAAGTGCTCAAATTTTGGTGTCTTTAATTCTTCAAAGGGAAGGAGATATTTTCCAGGGTATAGAATGAACTCAGTCTTGTGGGCATTTTTTACCTATTGCTACATCACTACCTATGGTTACTCTGTTTTCCTGACCCCTATACCTCAGCATTATTGATGTTTCAACATTTTAGCAATGGTCCTTGATCAATGCTTCTGCAGGCATTTACATCTCCCAAGTGGTATCTTTAGGCACCTCAATCATAGCTCACCACAACATGGTTACTCAAAGAAAAATGTGAAATTTTCCAAGCTGTTTCCTCTAAGTAGCAATCTATACATGACACGACTGAGTCCTGTCACTTCTGCACTTTAAACATCTCTTACCTGTTGGGCTCTGGTTTGCTGCTGTTTCTGCCAACATCTCTCACATACAGAAGTCTCCAAACCCGTGTCAAATGTCAAACATTGTGTTCTTTCCTGTTTGTTCTGACAAGGATCACTAACTAGATCCCTAAATATAAATATAATGCTGCTTTAGTCCTCAAAAGTCTTTCAACAACCCCCACACACACACCTTCGGGAGAGACCTCACCTGCCACAGCACAGAAACAGACTTAAGACATACAAGGCCCGACAGATCTCTGAGAGTTCACTTATTACTTCTTCCCTTCTTTCAAAGTCTCAAAGAAACTGTAATCTTCCAGCACATCCCAGGCCCCCAAACCTGTATAATATCTAAACTATGTGGAATAATTTCAATTTTCAAACATGCCTTTTCCACGTTTGCTAGCCTACCAAAACTCCCTTTAGGTTCAACATACATACAACTTACCTCAAGCCTCATAAGTTCCATTTTTGAGCATTTGTGGACATCAACAACTCTTTACCAATTCTTTCCTATCAGCCATATTCAAGACATTATGATCTCTGTCTCTCTTCTCTCTCTCTCTCTCTCTCTCTCTCTCTCTCTCTCTCTCTCTGACAGTGTTTCTCTGTGTAGCCTTGGACATCCTGGATTCACTTTGTAAACCAGGCTGGTCCCAAACTCACAGAGATCGGACTGCTTCTGCCTCCCTGAGTGCTTAAATTATAAGCATGAGCCACCGCACTCTTTGATTTTAAAAAATATTTTTAAACTGAAATATAAGTACATCATTTCTATTTTCCCTCCATCCAGCCCCTCTCACGTAACTGCCCTGTTACCTTTTGAAATCATCACCTCCATGATCTTTTAAATAGCTTGGTGCTGCAAACCATCTATTGATCTAACTCACACCAACAGCAAACAGAAAGGTCCTTTAAGTCATATGTCAAATCAGACCAAATCAGTATGTGTCTGAGAGGGATTCATTCAAAAGTCCTCAAGACGCTTAAAATGTAGATAACATCAAATTCAATCTATGATTTCTTTCTAAACATACAAATCTATTATAAAATGTATAATAACAATAATAACAATAAATAAATAGCTTCATCTTGAGTGAAGTAACTCATGTTAAACATGACAAATATGGTATCAATTCTCTTCTATGCAGTTGTTAGCTACCACGCTTTCAATAGGCATGCTACTACTATCTATATACTCACAGAAGTTAGGTATAGAGTAAGGGACTTGGGAACTTCCAAGGTAGGGGAAACGGAATAAATAGTTATGGAGAGGTTGGTCAGGGTGACTGGAACAGGAGGATTAAATGGAGAGGGGGAAGGAAAAGAAAGGTAAGGGAAAGAATACAGAGAGGAAGAGCGAACAGAAACTGCCATTTGAGGCATCATATAGATACCTACTATAGAAGATACTTCTTAAATATATACATATATATATATGAAATATAAATGAAATCATCAAGCAACAGGAGAGATAAAACCCCAACTCATGCTCCCTCAACCCCAAGTTAAACCTACACTGCCAAAAATGGGTTGCATTTAATTGAGTTGTAGGCTGAAGGGGCCCCATAGAAACCTCAAAACAACTCAGGCTTTTGTTGCTGCTATTAGTTCCTCTCCACAGATTGTTAAGACAACACCTACATATCTCATTGAGCATTGAAAAGTCAAACCATTGTCTCACTAAGGCCTTCACTCTACTGACCAGTGTTCATAGTACTGGAAAGTACTCTGCATGTTACCAAAAGAGACAGCCAAACATGAACCCAGCTACAAAACTTTCAATCCACAGTGGTGATTTGTCTTCAGGATAGCCTGGTCCAGTAATAGAATAAAAGTTGTTGGCTTAACCAACCCTCTTTCTGATCAGATTTAAGGCCATTCCTGACACTTCTCAAATGATCAAGACTCTGAGACCAGATAGGACAGGGACCGAGGGGAAAACCAAATACTGCTGTTCTGATAAAGGAACATAACAACGATTCCCAAAGACATTCTTCTATACCTATAGATGAGTGTCTCATTCAGCCATGATCAGAGGAGCCTTCTCCTGTAGCAGATGGGAACTAATACAGAGACCTACAACTGGATGAGCTACAGAGAGTGAGAGATCTTTGAAAAATTCAGTCCTCAGGGGGATACCTTCACTAAACCTCTCCCTTCAGGGACCAGGGAACTCCACTGAAGATGAGGCAAAAGACTGTAAGAGCCAGTGTTGATGGCAGGCACCAAGGAAAGTGTCTTCCAGATAAACAGAACTGACACACAGAGATGGAGACCACTGGCAGTGTGCAGTGACCATGCCAGATGGGGGTCACAACACAGAGACGGGGAATAGATACAAGCCTCCATCCCTAACCCAGAAGCCACACCCAATTGACAACTCCTCACAAAGGAAAAGTTAGTTTTCTTCAACTGAGTGTCACTGGGAATACAAACCATATCTAAGGGAGACCCCTTGCCCAGCAGTATAGGGCCAATGCTGAATGAACTCAGTGGCATTTGGGAAGACTTTTTGTCTCATAATAGTTTGTTCGGGATTTCTTATAAATTATTTTAAAATTTTAACCCAGTGGTTTAAAAGAGGTTTTGTTTTTTTTTTTAAATGTCAAGTGCATAGAAATATTTTGCATTCAATTCACATTAGTAAAGCATCTTTTCATTATTTCATAGCTTGATTCTTGCAAGTCCTATAGACATTTGGCCCTCTATTTGCATATCATGTTTGCTTGGTACCTAATGCTCTACTTCATGGACATTGATAAAAATACATGCAAGCAACCTCCAGCAAAAGCCACATTCTATGGTTGTATGAAAAGCTGGACTTGTAGTGACAATGTATGTGTTCTGAACAATGCAGTCTGAAGTAATCGTCAATCTGTACAGCTTGCTCCACAGGAGCTTCTTTTTAAGGGGGAAAAAAACTGTTCCATCATTTCACATGGCTTTCTTTATAATAATTCCATGTCACTTAACATGATCTCCAAGCCTCAGTTTTTGTCTTCTTCACCTGTTTTACAGCACTCCATCTGAGCAACTACCACATCTCATTATGACATCTGGTATACTCTCTGGTTTCCTTGATAAATTAACATTCAGTCAACACAAGGGTATTTAATGTCTGTATCCCCGGATGGAAACATAGATTACATCAGCATGCCATCTCCTAACCCTCATGTTTATCACACAGCAGGTACTCAGTATAAGTGTGTTAAATATCGCTGTGTTTAGAATGTCTTCTCTGATCTTTCTGCTTGCCTCGTTTTTATACTTCCACAATACTACTTAAAAATTATATCGAATTGTTTTGTTTCTTTGTTTCTTCTCATATGCTCAGTGGATCACACCTTAATCTGTGTGTCCCAGGGCACTCTGCCTATACCCGGAGTATTACACCTAAACATTGTGCGTAAATATTTATTTTCGTATCTCCTTATGGGTAAGAAATAGTTTTAGCTCTTTTTTTTTCTACATGGCAATATGCCAGAAAAGAATGGCTGAATAAATAAATTGAATAAAGAAACAATGTTCATGACTGAAAACTTATATAGTTGTATTTTTCAGAATGTGTGGTTTGAAATTTCTCCACAAATTAAGTTCCAAGTTCCAGTATCTGAGACAGTGATCTGATTTGGAAATAAAGCTATTGAAAGTGAAGTTAAAGTCACATCATACTGGAGGAAAATCTGCCCACAGTCCTAGGTGACTGCTGTTCTCATAAGAGAGAGACAGACACAGGGACTATGCCATTTGAAAGCAGGCAGAGATGGGTGTCAGGTGGCTACCAGCCAAAAACAACAGAGGTTCCTAGAATCTAGAAGAGACAAGAAAAGCTGGTAAGGAAGCCAGCATTTTGGCTTTGAACTTCCAGCCTGCATACCTACCTGTAAGAGGATAAATTTATGTGGTCTAAATCCACACGTGGTACTCACTTAGGAAACAAGAACTTTAAAGTGTCTAGCAAAATTTTTGCATTAATTTTTGAAGTTTGTACATACATATAAAAAGTTTGTACATATGTGGTGTATGTGTGTGCACATGTTAATGTGCATGCATGTGCTAATGTGTGTATTTGTGCATACATTAATGTGTGTGCATGTGCGCGCATGAATAGGAATGCATATGTGTTTGTATGCATGTTGAAGCTGGAGTCCAGTGTTGAATATGTTCCTTGATTGCTTTCCATCTTCTTTTAAAAGACGGGATCTATCACTGAACTTGGGACTCATGACTTGGCTAAGACAGCTAACCAGTGAGTTCTGGAATCCTCCTGTCCCTGACTCTCCAGCACCAAGGTTACTGGTGTGTTCTGCCATGCATTAGTTTTATATTGGTGCTGAGGTTCTGAACTCAGGTTTCACGCTTGCACAGGAAGCACTTTACCAACTAAGCCATCTCCCTAGCATCTTCCTAGCATCCTTAAATAATCATGCCTTTATTACTAAGAGTTGCACTTAAGCTTAAGTATACTTAAGTAACAGAATTAAAACAATTGTGCTATCTAAGGTTAGCTTGTTGTTGGTGAGGTGCCCGGTGGAATTAATGGTCTCCCAGCAAGGCATCCACCTTGAGGACAAGCTCCTTGGTGCACAAATAGTTGAGCTTTTATCTGAGTGTCCCATAGACACTGACCTCTGTTTCCAAATGTCTACACGCTCTTTTCAAACTCTACTTAGTATATAAAGATATGATCATATTTACACATTTTTCTGTAGAGAAAATAGCATATTCACTTTACATGTATCCCTTCATTTATCAATAAACACCATTTTTAGGTCTTTAAAAAAGAAAATATTCAAGATCACTTCTCATGCAGATTCCACTGCGTTGTAACTGAACAGAAAAAAGTTAAATATAGTCTAAATTATATAGTGTTATGAAAAAACTGAAACAGGATTAGGAGCAAAAGAATACTGGTAAAAGTATTCTCTCTTGAAGTTGCTATATAGATGAACCATCTATCATCCATCTATTGCCTGCCTGGCTGCCTGTCTGGCTGGCTGTCATCTATTCATCAGCCTGTCTACCTGGAGATCAGATCACGACACCTTAAGACTGAACACTTTGATATGCTAATTACTTTAAAGTTATTTGAAGAACTTTAGATAGTAGAGAACACAGGGTTTTTGTTTTTGTTTGGGAGGTTGTTGATGTTGTTACAAAACAGGATTTCTCGGTGTAGCCTTCGCTAGCCTAGAACTAACTCTCTTTGTAGATCAGGCTGGCCTCAAACTCACAGAGATCTTACTGCCTCTGCCTCCCTGAGTGCTGAGATTAAAGATGTGAAACAGTTTCTATGAACACATTCTTCTCATCATTTATTCTATCTCAGAAATTGAACAAATGGACATTAAATGCAGAGAACAGATTTATGCCTATGTAGTGTGTGTATATGATCCAAAACACGAGAGAGAGAGAGAGAGAGAGAGAGAGAGAACAACTTTAGAATAACTAAAACATTGACAGAAACTTCTACTAAAATTGTTAAGTATGAGCTCAAAATGTAATAGAAGAACACACTTATCTCTTGTGCCCTTAAGTTTCTTAGGTTGCTGTATGTATATTCAACTGGAGAGAAGAACTGGTCCATAAGAGAGAAAACAGATTCTAAAAAATGTTGTGTACATAAAAGAGTTCACAAAGAAATGTACCTGAAATACGGAAGTCAAAGGCTGGGGCCTGTCTACTTTCTCACTGGGTGAAGGGAAGGGGGTGAGGGTGCTTTCAGAAAGACAAATAAGTGACTTCATGCAAGGTGAGGGGCAGAAAAAAGGACACACTTACAGGAAGTCAAATCACATTTTGGAGACGTAAATGATCTCTTAGGACTGGAGAACAGGGGAAGGGAAGGGGAGGGGAGAGGAGGAGAGGAGAGGGAGGAGATGGAAAGGAAGGAAGGAGAGAAGAGGAGGAGAAGGGAGGAAGAGGAGAGGGGAGAGGACAGGAGAGAGGAGAGGGAGAGGGGAGTGGGAGAGAGGAGGGGAAGGGAGGGGAGGAGAGGGGAGCAGAGAATGGTTCTGTAAGCATCTGTGTATTTGTATGTCAATCAGTCCACTCTCTGGGGTGGCCTCAGTTTCCCCTGGCCATTCACTAAAAGGGGAATCATGACAATTCTGTCTTGAATTCCTGTTGAGGGCACTGTTTTTCTACAGAGAAAGGATTTCAGCAACTCAATTGTATTCAGTTCAATATTTTTTTATATCCCAGTGGCCTGCCTCAGAGAACAGAAAGGTGGGCCTGGGGCTCAAGAGAAAAGTAGAGGCACTCCATGTGAAGCTTCTCACACTTCTGGGAACAAGTTTTGTCACCTGGTAGTGATCATGGTTCTACAGGCTTCTCCTCTAAGTCCTGCCCACTCTACCCTGTCCTCTTTTGTTTCTCATTGTCTTTTAGAAAGAATTAAAACAATGTAAAGTATCCTGTGTTCTGCTTGCCTCAGTTATTCTCTAAGGTGACTTGCAGTTTAGAAAGAAAATCTAATGTCATTTTGACAGAATTGATATAACATGTTTATGAGGGTTAATCTCCAGAACCACTGGAAGTAAGAAAGGGGAGGAAGAAGCATGGAGGGAGGAGGAAAGAGGGATGGAGGGAGGAAAGGATGGGAGAAAGAGGAATGAAGCGAGGGATGAGGGATGGAGGAAGGAAAGGGAGAAAGGATGGGTGGAGGGAGGACTGTGGGGGAAAAGAAGGAAAGACTTCTAGAGACAAAGTTAAGGAACTTCTATTAGGAATTTAAAATCCTTGCAAAGCATACAATCCTATGACACAGAAGAGGAGACAGTCCTGCCTGTGAACAGTGAGCCCTGGACATCCTGGCCCAGTGCAAAGTTCTGGGCATGAAAGACAAAGGAACTTACTGGCCATGGCTGGAGGGCCAGTCTGTCTCCTGGGCAGAAAGACGGGGTGCCTGCATATTGTGTCATAGCCTTCCCTTCTGCGCCAGCCAATGCTGATTATGATTCCAGACCCATCTAGCATGCTTTCAAGTTATCTATACTAAACATATGTGATGCAAGTTGTAATCTGAAGTGCTTTTCTATAAAAATATTAAAAATGCATTTCTCTTTCATGGACCAGTGCACTCTATAGTTCTATCACAAACGCTGCAGCCCTAGCCCCTGTTCTTTCCCATTTTTTACTTGCTTTTATATCCAGATGAGAGGTTTTAAAGGCATTCTCATTTGCTGAAAATAAAAACTGAAGTGCAAGGGGAATCCTTCCGAGAGCAGGCTGTCTCTCCCACACTCCATTACTTCCTCTACTGTCTGTGATTACTGGGCATGAACTTAACAAAAGGCTTCCTTAGAAACCAAGGGTGAGATCCCACCTCTGTGAAAGACTCTATTAAACAAAACCAAAGCCCATGGGATTTGGAGAAAAGGAAAAACAAAGAGATACCTGACCCTATTTGTGCAGGACAGGATAAAAGCATCAACACCTACTCTCAGGGGGTTCCGAACAATGACAGTGGAACAAAGACACTCTGAACAGCACGGTGATTGGCATTGAAGTATTATTGTGTGCTCTGTAATTAATTAATAAATTAATAATTATTAGCCAATTTTTATTCATAACATATTCCTGGCATGTGAAACACACAAAATCCATATGCATACATGATCTATATGTCTCTTTTAGTAGGAGGGAAATTGTACATACACACCCACATCAAAGTCACTACAATGTGACTTTAAAAGAACACATTGGAAGTAACTATTTTTAATTTTATTAGTTTGTGTGTCTTCCACATGTGTGTGAGGGTGGACATGAGCTGGGTCTCTGTCTGTAGATCCAGGAGTTCTAGCTCAGGCCCTCAGATTTGATGGTAAATGCAAGAGCATTTGAACAGAACCACCTCTCTAGTCCATGCTATACTTTTTGTTTGTTTATAGTTTTGTTTTTCCATGGTTAAAACAGGTTCTCATGTATCCCAGTCTGGCCTCAAATTCATTCTGTAGCATAGTACTCTCTTGAGTATCTAATCATCCTGTCCCTACTTCCCCAACTGCTAGAATGCACCATCACATCCAATTTTATTTGATGGTGTCAATGAAACCAAGACTTCATGCTTGATAGATAAAAATTCTATCAACTGAGCTACATCTCTAGCCCTAGAAAACTTTTTTCCTAGATACTAAATATAGCTCTAAGATCACAAAACAAAGCAGACCTGTTGTAAAATCCACGTGGCCCAGGGCTTAAAAACCCTTTATTATAATCTACTTCTCCTTCTCAGTGAGATTTAAGTGTCACACACACACCCCTTGACCCTGCTTATTACTTAGCTTCTTTGGGTCTATTTTGTGGGACGTTATGTCTAATATCCACTTATAAGTGGGTGTCTTTCTAGGTCTGGATTACTTCACTCAGGATGATATTTTCTAGTTCTATCCATTTGCCTGCAAATTGCATAGTGCCTTTGTTTTCAATAACTGAGTAATACTAGATTGTGTAAATGCACCACTTTTTCTTTATCCATTCTTCAGTTGAGGGACAGGTAATTGTTTCCAGTTTCTAGCTATCAAAAATAAAGCTGCTATGAACATAGTTGAGCAAATGTCATTTTGGTATGGTGAAACTTCTTTTGGGTATATGCTCAGGAGTGCTATTGCTGGGTCTTGAGGTAGATCTGAAAGGGTTAGACTAACTTTGTAACCTATATGTCTTCTAAAGCCTATAGTTTTGAGTTTTAGGTCCAGGTTAAGCTAAAGCCTCTTAGTACCTTTCCAGAGAGTGAAGGAATGTGACCCTATCTGTGAGGACAGATATAAAAAAAGGGCAAGCAAGCAATGACCTTCACTCAGCAAAAGGAGGACCAGACCCTTGTCCTTGAGATAGCGTTTCTTAGCAATGAACCTAGACTTCTCCTGAGTAGCTTTTGACCTCCAGCCAAAAGTCTGTAGCCCCTAATCTTCAAGGATGAGCTAACCACCCCCACCTTAAATTTCAGCTGCATCCACACTTGGCAGGACTGGCCAAGCTTGAGCACCTAAGACTAACCAATTATCTTACTTTATAACTTCCTCATCCAATCCTAAATTGCCAAAACTGCAACTTCAAATTTCCCACAATTTTTCTTTTAAAAACCTTAAGGCTTTTGTCTCCCAGTGCCACTCTTTGCTGACCGGCAGGGGTGACCCCATTATACAATGGTTAATAAACCTCTTGCTTTTGCAACGAGTCTTGGTCTGGGGGAGTTTCTGGGAAGGGCGCGATTGAACTCCTGAGCTGTGAGACCCCAGGTCTTACAGATCTACTCCCAATTTTCTGAGAAACAACCTAAATGATTTCCAAAGTGATTATACAAGTTTGCAGTCCTACCAGCAATGAAAGGGTATTCCCCTTGCTCAACCTTCTTACCAGAATGAGATGTCACTTGATTTTTTGGTCTTAGCTATTCTGACTGGTGTAAGATAGAATCTCAGAGTTGTTTTGATTTGCATTTCTCTGATGACTAAGGATGCTGAACATTTCTTTAAGTGCTTCTCAGCCATTAGAGATTCATTTGTTGAGAATTATTTGTTTAGCTCTGTACCCCATTTTTAACTGGGTTATTTGGTTAGTTGATTTCTAGTTTTTTGAGTTCTTTATATACTTTGAATGTCAGCCTCTGTCAGATGTGGAGTTAGTGAAGATCTTTTTCCATTGTGTAGGGCACTATTTTGTCCTTTTGATGGTATCCTTTGCCTTACAGAATCTTTTCAGTTTCATGAGGTCTCGTTTATTAATTGTTGATCTTAGTGCTGGAGCTGTTTGGTGTTCTGTTCAGAAAGTTGTCTCCTATGCCAATGAGCTCAAGACTAATCATGGGGGGATGGAGGGACTGAGTGGGGGGAGAAAGAGGGAGATGGAAACCAGAGAAATGAGGTGGGGAAATGACAGAGGAACCGAGTGACAGAGACTGAGAGAAACAACTGGATGGGGGCAAGCATCTGTCGGAAGGGCTGGAAACCTAGAACAATGGAAATTCTCAGGAATCTATGAGGATTACCAAAGCTAAGACTCTATCAATGGAAGCTATGGATCCTGAACAAGCCATCGCCTGTAACCAGACAAGATTTCAAGTGGAGGGATTATGATACCAACCCAGCTTCAACACCTTCAAACCACCATTTCTCCTGTCTATAAGATGTGCTGGGTTAAAAGATAGAGCACAAGGGAAGGGTCAACAAATGACTGGCCCAGTTAGAGACCCATACCTTTAGAGAGAGCCTACCCCTGAAACTATTGATGATACTCTACTCTACTTTCAGACAGGAGCCGAGCAAAACTGTCATCAGAGAGGCTTCACCCAGCAACTGATGGAAGAGATGCAGAGACCCACAGCCAAACATTAAGATGAGCTTGGGGAATCCTGTGGAAGAATGGATGGGAGAATTGAAGGAGCCAGCGTGGTCAAGGACACCATAAGAAAACCTACAGACTCAACTAACCTGGGCCCATAGGAACTCATAGTGACTGAACCACGGCACAGAGAGCATGCCTGGGATGGATCTAGGCACTCTGCATATATCTAACTACTGTGCAGCAGGGTCTTCATGTGGGACTCCTAAAGAGGGAGCAGAGGCTGTCTCTGGCACTGTTGCCTGCATTTGGAGCCCTTTCCCCTAACTGGCTGCCTTGTTTAGCCTAAGCAGAAGAATATGCACCTAGTCTTGCTAAGACTTGATATGCCAAGGCTGGATGATATCCATGGGAGGCCTCCCTTCTATTGAGCAAAAGGAGAGGAGGGATAGGGAAGTGGGGAGGGAAGGTGAAAGGGAGGAACCAGGAGGAGAGGAAGCAGGAGAAGCTGCAATCAGGAAGTAAATAAATGCTTAATTTAAGAAAGAAAGAAAGAAAGAAAGAAAGAAAGAAAGAAAGAAAGAAAGAAAGAAAGAAAGAAAAAGAAAAGCCCTGCAGTGAAAATATAGTCTCTATTTTGAGCAAGCTGACTGACCTCCCAGCCTGCAGCTGCTCAGGCATGTGCTGTGACTGCATTATCTGGTGAATACAGCAAGTTTCTGCTCACTGCCAGTAAACCAGGGCAGCAGTGACTAAAGCTAACATCAATATTTCCTGAGGCTGGGGCTGATGTGCTGCTGCTGTCACTAGTGCCAACTCTCCTGGTTGCTGTTCTCATTTGAGTCCTTTGCAGAAAACAATGTTTGGCGTGACAGCACATAACATAAGTGATCTGTGTGAAAAATAAAAATGAGGGTTGTTTCCATTCTTTACAAGTAAAACTTTTGGCTGTTGTTGCAAAGCTACTTCATTCTTTTTCTCTTCATACTCTAATTTATGTTTATCCAATAAAAAAAATCATTGCATGAGCAATTTTATTTTATTTTTTTTTTTTTGAAGAAATGATATTTGGTCCCACACTATCCTGACCCACACTGGTGCTTTTTGAATGCATGTGGCAGGAAACAAGTGAATGTGCTGATGCACCCAAAGGAAAGCTCCTCTTTGCCTTCCGTATGACCTACTCCTCCTAACTGGCCTCCAGCCTCTGGGAGTAATCTGTAAATCAGCAGTCCAGTGCACCAAGCTATACAGCACATGGATAGCCCAGTTGTCATAGCGTCTGTGACAGAGGCTGGCTGGAGTTGGGGCTGTTAGGGAGAACTGAAACGCGGTCTATTGTCTTGCTTTGTGTCCACACTGCCAGCGAGGTATTTTATTCAGTAATTTTCCATCTAGTGGTGACACCCTGGGATTCATGGTGGGTGATGGACAGGTGGATGATTGAGTTGTTTTCGAGATAAGAAGTGCTTAGCAGAAGAGTTATGGGGCAAAGCAGCCACTAATGCCATCCACAGAGAGTAATGGGCAGTGCTGACAGCTCCGGAAGCGCAGCAGGGGGCACATTTGGCTCTCTTTCCTGTCATGGGGTACATTCCCTCTGCATTTGCAGGATGCAGGGCAATGCCTATCACAGAATGCGTTTGGAATCTCAAAGGTAAGATCACCTTGCACAAGAGCAAAATGCTGGGTTAGATTCCACTGCTAGCTCAGTGGCGTCCTTACGATAGTGATTGTCTAAGGAAGCACCTGTCACCAGAATTCACAGGAAGAAAACAAAACAAGTTATGAGGAATTCTTAGGCTATGGAGACTTCAACTTGTTTGTGGACTAACTTTAGCAAAACTACTTCTTCAAAATGACAGAGCCTCTGGTTTCTCTCGAGCCCTTCCATAGGAAATCTGCTGGCTGGCCACGTTCCTTTATCTCCTAATTTCAGGCTTGTCTCTAACTCCGTATTCCCGGCAGTGAGAACAGCGCGAAGAACAGAGAAGTTCCGGCTTGAAGCTCAGCTGCTAGAACTCATCATAACCAGGCAAGTGAGAAGCCTAATTTTACGAGACACCAGCGTTTCCTGTGAAGTAAATCAGCCTGGGAGACAGCTGGTTTTATTTGGAGGCAAAGAGCGACAGCCATGAAACTCGTGCTTAACGTGTACGCAGTTGGGTGGGATGTCCCAAAGACGAAAACAAAATCAAACCAAAATCTGTTCCCCTGAGAACCCAAGAAAACCCAGGCGGAGAGAAAAACGAAACCCACAAGTTCCCTGTAATTTGTTCTTTTGGCAAACAGGTATAAGACAACCTAAACCCAGTAAATGTTGAACAGAGACAAAATGAAAAAAAAAAAAAAAAATTCTCCTTGTATTGTTCTAAAATTGAGTTAATTTGTTTGTTTCTCTGTCATTCAGACCTGCTGGTGTGAAAATAGTTTAGGTATGAGACATCCCACTTTGCCTTAGTACTTTACTTGTTATATTGTAATAGTGTTGTGATTTTTCCAGAATTCTCCTGGACGTCCAGGAAACAAACACTACCGTGTTCACACAGAACCTAGCAGAATCTCTGTATCAGCCAGATTTGCTGCTGGCAGGATGTCATGGTGCCCTTTGGCTGTTTTAGCTCAGGGCATGGATCATTTCACAGGGAGTAAACATTACATAGCAGTCTATTCTAGTCTTCATCTCTGTTACAGTTGAGCAGCAGAGTCAGGCCCTGGCTGGCATGTGCTTTGCAGATGCCTCATTGGGTCAGCAGGGGCATTTTCAGGTACCTTCTGCCCTAGAGAAACCAAATACGTAAGGACAGTTCTGACCTACAACTCAGGGTGCTGCAAACACTGGGGGTGGTTATGGGATGCTAACAGTTTCACAGGAGCTTCTCTCTTCCTGCAGCTGGACCGCTCTTCCCTCATTTCCTCTTCTCCATAAAGAACTGACTATTGGGGTAAGGAGGGTCTCGCATCATTGGTTGCCTGTTTCGAAAAAAGGGTAGTGAGGTCCATGCTTTAATCCCCCTATCTCTGCAACCAGGATACAGTGGATGTGGGACTCTAATTTTCTTAATTGCTTGCTATCTGTGTGAAGAGCCTAGTTCCCCTGTAATTCTGAATATTGGGACTCAGGCAATTAATAAAAGAGTCCACGCAAATCAAATCCCTAAGCAGTGGTCCTATCACACCTCCAGGTCAATGAAGCTTCTGCTCTCTAAATGAGCACTCCTTCCCCAGTTCTAAGCTTGAAGGAAAAAAGAAAGAAGCTTATCGGTTCTCAGTCACCACTCTGCCATTTTGAGTGCCCGGGGCACTGTTTACGGAGAAGACAATGGAAGAGGCTGGTGCCCAAGACCCCAAAGAGGATGGCCAGAGTAAGAAAAACTAAGATGCTGCAAATGGCCTTTGTTACTGACTAAAAATAAGAGAGATGGAGAGTCAGAGAAAAACTCAGAGAGGAAATCTCAGGAGGGGCTGTGGGAATAGATCAAAAGTCATTATTTATTCTACATGAGGTCTCAGACTTGTGAAACCCCAAAAAATTTAGGTCACCTGAATACACATGTGACAGCTATAAGCAACCTATTTGTTTAAGCCACTTTTTATTTACATCATTTAATTACAAGTATATATCTGTGAGTAGACAGAATAACAAGAATTTTACTATTCCACACGTTGGGAACTGGCATAGAAAGCCAAGAATTAATTACCCCATGTTATATAGCTAGCAAGAAGTAAAGACGGATTAGAAAGATATATAAGCAGGGTTGAAATAATATATATGTTCTTTGATTCCTGGACGAAGTCAGTAATACATCACTTGGAATTCCTCAGGCCTACAAACTCTCTTTGACAGAAATACTCAAATGGGAATGTGAAGTTATTTATACATAACTGGATTAAAAAACCAGAGAAATATTTTAGGGCTTAGTGGCTGTGGTGTTAAGCCAGAGAGAGACAGAATCCTGCCAACAGCCATATGATCTTGGATGTAGATCTTTTCTTAGTAATCTTCAGAAGAGCTTCCATTCCTGTCATGGAGTTCACCTTGAAACAGCTTGATTAGATACCCTCACACAGAGGCCCTAAGTAATCCTGACTCTGACTCCTACCCACAGAAACTATTAGAAAAATATGTGTTCTTTAAGCCTCCAACTTTATGATAATAATAATAATAATAATTATTATTATTATTTTAGCAAAAGGTCACTAAGCAATTATTTGGGCATTTGTTTTTTCAATAAAACAATCAGAATCCCCTTCTAGGTTAAAGGTCTGAGCATGCTGAATGATGACCTTTCCCCTCATCTTCCTGCTTCACATACTGTTCAAGCTGCTGGAGTGGATCCTGTAGAAGCATTTACTTTGTGGTCTGGGGTAGGACACAGTCTTCCTGTGTTCTCGCTAATCCCTTGGCAGATTCAATACTCAGGTGTCAACTGGCAGGAACTGCAAGGCCCAAATCATTTATTATGGTGCGTTTAAGACTATTTCTATATTAAACACCCCTTTTTGACATAAACTTTAACGGAGAACATAATTCAGCCTCAAGGTACCTTACTGAACATTTAACCTGAGTTGCTTTACCAAGGCCTGCAGACATGCTATGAACATTTTCTTCTGGTGACGTATGTATCCTAGGACTATTGTGATGAAAAAAGGAAGAGAGAGAGGCCAGGGGAAAGAGATATCAACTTCCTCAATTGTTCCTAGGCAGTTTTTCATTTATAATGTCCTCTTTATTGATGTATCTTTTATTTCTCTTTTTCTTTCTTTTGCAAGTGTTAAAGATGAGTAAGCAATTGGTTTTATCATTTTTCTGAAAAATCAGCTAAATTCTAATGTTGTTTGAGTACATCCAGTTGCAAAAAACATCAAGCACATTTCCATTTAGAGTGCTTGCTTAAACAGCCGTGCAAATGGGCAACGCCCAAAACTCAGCCTACAGCATGAGCAAGCTCTGGGTTCTTTCCAACACACACTTGCATTAATCCACTCCCTTATTCTTGAAAATAATGCGTTTTTCCAGCACATCATTCCTTAAATGAGGGTGATCCATCACCACCAGCGATTCACCAGTGAGGCACATTAATAAAAACAGACAGCTTCAGCGGTGTTTCATTTGGGAAGGCTTGTTCCTCAGGAGAGCAATGTTTGCTTGTTTGGGTCCAAAATCCAACCCAGATGTTCCCACAAGCTCTACTTTCCCCTGGTAGGGTGTTTCCCAGGATGGTAATGCACGGGAGCTCTCGTTCCAGGCTTCATTAAGAGGTAGTTCACCTTAAAATGATCTACTCAGCAAAACTGAATGGGACTGTTCTTCCCTCGTCTAAACACTGAAGGACTAAAGATTTTTCTATTAACTATAGAAGACATCCTACTCTCTCATCAGCACAGTACTAGAAGGTGACTAAAACCCATACATACTTTACATGTATTCAAATGACTATTTGATTATGCCTATTTGATTATTAGTCATAAGGCTCAAACATCTGGAAATTAGTAAAATTTCAAACTTTTGCCAATTGTTCTTTCAAAAATATGTGGATATGTGGCTGGAGAACAGCATGTGCTGCTCTTCAGAGGTCCCAAAATTCAGTTCCCAGCACCTCTATCAAATGGATCACAATTGCCTGTAACTCCAGTTCCAGGGGGTCCAATATCTTCCTCTGGAGTCTGGGTGCTTGCATTTATGCTTGGACTTGCACATACACACAGACACACATGAGCATGCATAGCTAAAAATAAAAATAAGTATTAAAAATATAACTGGAACTGTTACATCAAGCAAAGTCTCTAATATTGAGATCTAGAGAAGAAATGAATACTCAGTGTTCAATAACTATTAAGAATCAGCTAAATGGGGTTTTATCAGGAGTTATATGATCTGATTTTCTCCTAAAACACCCACGTTTTTACACTTTGTTATGTAACTTCACCTATGTAGACAGCACTATTATTTGTACATGCTTTAGTCTATAAATCCTACTCCCATAATTCAGAAGCTAGGTTTTCCACATGGTAGGGTAAATTCTGCAACAGAACACTAATATCAAGGAACAGACATATTTATCTACGCCATGCTTAATTTAACCTATAACAATGATTGAACAATGAAATGAACGTAGCTTACACTGTTGAATAAAATATTTAATCATAAGCAATACTGGAAACAAAAACATCAATTTATAAATTAGGAGAAATGAAACTGTGCATGTGCCGGTGGTGTGTGTGTAAATACCCAGGAATGTGCAATGAAGGAACTAGAGCAGATAACTTCTTTTTTCTTGTGATTCTTGGCAAATAGTTTCAGGAAATTCAGTCAGTAAGAAGCTACTCTTATAGGTGTGGATAGCTTGCAGCAGTGGAGTGACATGGTTGGCCTCTATGGCCACTATTTGAAGCAGAATGCAGGAAATTCTGAGTAGGAGCTGTACTGAATATTTAATTTTATCACGTGGAATGGTAAGAGTTTTCCAAGAGGCTTACTGTAAACCCAGATTTTAGATTAAGAAGCCACATGTGTGTTTCTCTCACAAGGAAAAACTGCCAGAAAGAAGCTTTTGATTCAAGTCAGTTAATCTCATCATCACAAAGAATTATATTGAAAAAAATAAATGGAGTTCATGAAGGCTGAGTACGGAAAAGGAGCATGGTATGAAACAAAGGAGAGGACTGGGAATAGACTAATTTATATGATTAATATTTTTCTCAAATTTTCCTGAAGTTGCCTATGAATTTTATAGTGTCCCAGAGCCCTAGAGTTCAAATTAACTCCAGCTTTTATGGCTCCACCCTCCAAAGTCACAATTGGAGTTGAATTGTAGAAAATTGCAATAGAGGACACATCATCCAAAACCTAGAGAAAGCTGATTAACTGAAACATCACACATAGACCACAAAAAAATGAAATCAGGGAAGTAAGTATGTAAAAACAAACAAACAAACAACAACAAAAAACAAGAGGACTGAGGTCCATAAATGACTGCACACTTGGGCAGCTGTTTCACCCCTGATAGAACAATGAGGGGAAGAGGAAGTCTCCAGAAATAAATCTGGCAAACTGCACAAGAGCACATCAAAGGGAAGGGCAAGGTGGTCGAACAAACACTGGCCCTTCCTCAGGTGCATCAGTGGGCCTTGAAAGCCAGAAGCGTGGTCTCAGGAGCGATTTTTAGAAGAGCAGGACTGGCTAGTAAAGGGAGTTTCGCAGAGACCGGGGAAGCTGGAGAGTGGGAACAAGTGAAAAGGAGATTATCAGCCACTTGCCAGTTCTCATCCCATGCCTTGCTAAAGGCTGGTTAAGAAGGTTCTACAAAGCATTTTAAGCCATTGCTGAAGGATGTTTAACTAAATCCAGATGAAGGTCAAATACAGTGTAATCTGATGTAGCCCTTTTCACTCAAGGCTAAAAACGGAAGGCCAGTTCTGGATAAGAACACTTATCTACTTTGGTTTCTTTCCCCTTTACCAATGTTCATCATCATCATCATCATCATCATGATGTCATCATGAGAGAAGAAGGGACAAGCAATGGACCTTCAGTAAAAGAGATAAACAACAGTGCAGATATCTCTGCAAGTGTAATTATCAGGCAGGATCTTGCAATGAACCAGAAGGCATGTGTCTAAAGGAAAAGTTAGGGAGTGTGCCTGTACACAGAGAGATGGTTAGCAGAGGGGAAAACACTGTATAAAAAAAATAACAAAAATAACAGATTAGAAAATCTAGAAGTGGAGAGTACAGTATGAAAATTTTCTAAAAAAACAGTCAACTTTTATATCACTGTCAGCAGAGATTACCCATAGAACATACCAAAAAAAAAAAAAAGAAGAAGAAGAAAGAAAGAAAGTAACAGGACCAGAAAATCGGAATCCATGGGTCACTTTAGTGCAATGCTTGGGTCCCTGGATCCTAGAACAGACACTTAGAGACTGCTGGTGCCGAAATCACTGGCCCCTTGCTTGACCTACGCAGGAACCAAATGCTACTACTCTGCCTTCCTTTGTCATGCCTCTTTTACTTTAGGTTGGCTACTTAATGTTGCAAATAGGCCTGTTAATTATTCAATGGATGCCTACTAAAAACTGGTGTTGGCTTACCTATCTCTTCTTTCTCAAAGCTCAAGGATAAAGACCAGAATACCTGAGGCTCCTATATCAGGCCTCTACAAGTCCAGACCTCCGAAGCTCATTTGTTATGTCTTACCTAAAGTCACCTGAACTCCATGAACAATAAAGTGACAGAGGAAGATGACATCATCCAGAAGGCAGTTATCTATGAAGGGGAGGCCTCCCCCTGAAGCAGAAGCAAGGATCTTATGGCAACTGGATTGTTTTTTAAACAATAGAGATCTTTTAAAGATACCACGCAGAAGGAGAACCAAGAAGATGGTTGATTCGGACTCTTTATCTACTCTTTTTCCCAAATGTGCACTTTGATTAAATACCTGTTTTCTGCTTTCACCATCTCTCCTCTATCTAATTAGCATATTGGGGTAAATGGCCATACCTAGCTTACTGATGTTTTTGGAGCAACTGACTTTTGACCTAAAACTCCAATTACAATACCACAGGTTATAAAATATATTCTTGTGGAGTAGGAAAAATGGAGAGATTACTCAGCAGCTAAAAGCACTGGCTACTCTTCCAGTGGATCCAAGTTTGATTCACGGCATCTGCATGGTAACTTCAGTTCCAGGTTACCTGATCCCCTCTTCTGGCCTCTGTGAGTACCAGGGCAAACTCAGGCATATATGCAGGCAAAACACCCATATATGTTTAAAGAAAAAGAACAAGAAAAGAAAATGCATATTGTGTCAGAAAAAAATATTGGAAGAAATTATGGCTTAGATTTTTCTCCAAAGGAATAAATCACGGTAACCCATAGGCCAAGAAAGTCATCAGTAAGCCACATAGCATAAGTGCAAGGAAAATTATCTAAGTAATTTCAATATAGAAAGTAAGAAAAATCTAAACACAAAGAAAAGAAAATCTTAGAAGCAACCAGAGAAAATGAGTGTTTACATAATATGCCTGTAGCTGCTTTCTCATCTAACACAGTAAAGATAAAGTAGACACACGTAACAGCATCTTTAAAATCCTGACAGAAAGAGACAGAAGAACTTGGTGGTGGAATTCCACAAGTGAAAATACTCCCTCCAAACAAACTATTGAGAGTTGCAGAGTAACAGAAGCTGAGAAATTCCTCCCTAGGCTACCTGCACTGCCCACCACCCTGACGAATCCTCCAGGAAAATGGTAATATTTAGAAGGACTTAGAATAAACAAGTCACCAGGTAGGATAAAATTATGAGTAAATACTATGTAGATTTTTTATTCATATGGGCATGTAAATTTAATTTTAAATATTCTTAGAATAATGACTTATTAAAGCAATATGCCTCTAGTATATAGAGAAATAGGTGGTAGTAAGAGCACATTCTATGTTGTACTTTTTTACATTGTTAATGAAATAGGATGGTATTTATAGGCATGTTGTTATAAATTAGTGACATCCAAAGTTATGGCCGCAAAGCTGATGCAGGGGATAAAATGGCATACTGATATGTGTGATAGTTACTAAACAGCATAAGTGTGGTGTGTTACCAACACATTTCAGACAAGCCTGCGGAATTGATAAGTATATCTAGTTAAAAAGGAACAATCAGAAAAAAAAAAAAACCCTACAGTGCTTCATTTGCTTTATGAAACAAATATACACAAAAGCTTTTACACTGACTCCTTAAAGAATAGTTAATGGGCTGACCGCTTGGTGCTGGCTAGTCAGTTGGTGTGCTATTTCCTAGGGAAGACTATTTCTCCCTCTCTCTCTCTCTCTCTCTCTTTTTAATTATTTCTCCCTCTCTTAGTGTTTTGTCCCTTTGCTGCCTGTGGTTCTTTGTCCAGGGTTGAGGCGTATGTGCTTTCTCTCCGTGTCAGTGTGGTCCTTGTTCAGGTCATAGTGTCCATGGGTGTAGCTTCTCTGACATTCTAGCAAACACAGTTTCACAGCAAACTTCCTTCCTGTTCCTCTGGCTCTTACAGCCCCCCTCTTCAGCAATGATGCTTGAGCCTTAGTTGTCATTGTTTTGTTGCTGGAGCTTATGGGTCTATCCACAACTCTGTATGTTGATGAGTTGTGGGGGTTTTTTTGTTTTTTTTTTTTCCTGTGAGTCTTACACAATTTAATACTTCCACTATTGGAAATAATGGAATGTTGAAATACATATCAGAAAACAGAGCTGACAGCTGGGGAAAAGAGAAAGGAAAACAAGCTCATTATATATTTTACTACTATTGTTTTTTTTTTTTTTTCAATGCAGTTTATTCAGGAACCTTGAACAATCATCTGACCCTGGGGAAAGCCAGCCCACAGCTTTCGTAGCCTCTGGGTAGCCAACCCCAGCATGCCACGTGGGCAATGCAGATAGGTCCACATACATGGAAGCAAGCCAGATCCTCAGCCTTAGCCAAATGTGGAGTTGTGGTTTTTTGTAAAACATTACAAGCATACAAGTAATATTATCTGGACTGAGTGGATTGTTTTTTATGTACTCAGGAATACACACACACACACAAACACAAATGTACATACACACAGTTTAAAATATGATGCCATGATTTTGAAAGAAAATAGGGTGGAGGGGTTATATGGGAAGGTTTTGAGGGAGGAAAGCTGAGTCCATGACAACTGAAGACTATAGTTCTGTCAGCCAGAATTAGTCAAACTTGCCCAGTCTGGACTCCCTCCTCTCTGCTATCTATCTTTCCACCAGAACTCTTGGGAGGAGGGGAGGACCTTTGACCATGCCTTCTCCTGGTTTCTGCTCACCTCCTCTCCATCCTACTGTGCCTTAGTGTGGTCCTTCCTGAAATACACGGTGTGCACTCTTATCTCAAAGAAATAAAACTAATACATCCTGTTAGGAAACGTGCGGCTGTGAAGGTTACATGATGGGTTCACAAATCACACCATGAGACTGGTTCCACGTGCGAGGTTTATTAGGGGAAGGGAAAGGCGGTCGCAGAGAGACAGGCGAGAAAGAGAAAGAGAGAGAGGAGGGGCTCCAGGAGTTCTCTTATAAGGTGACCCAGGCATGTGCAGGTGGTTCCAGGTGATCAGCAGGTGGTCTTCTTAATGGCTTCACAAATGCCTGATAACTGGTTTGTCAGGTCCCTTGGGGCTGGCCATACTTACACAAATGCCTGCTTACTGATCCCAACATATCCTCTTCAGTGGTACAAGTAATCTGTGTTGCTGCTCTGTGGCTTTCATCAATTAAAATATAGTAGTTATACATGAGAAAAAAAGTATCTTTGAACACCCGAATACTTAAAAACAAAACCTCCAATCATTATTTCTCTCATTTATTAGTATCATTATACATTTTTTGTCTGCTACTTGTGGGTTTTTTTTGTTTGTTTTGTTTTTTAATGAAAATCCTAACTATTCTATTTTACCAATAAAGACTAAGGAGCCAGATGGTGGGGTGAAAATCTGCTAGTGCAGAGAAGCTGAGAAAGCACCCTGATGACCTTCCTTCTCAGCTCAGGTACAAATGAAAACAAAACCAAACCCAACCCAAAAGGCTCACTACCTCAACTGACAGCCTAGGAGAAAAAGGCCAAAAATCGCAAGGCCAAAAACTTCCTATCACAAAGCCCAAAAAGTCAGGGAGCTGAGGATCTGAAACTGAAGCTGAAGCCAGAGCGTAAGTTAAAAGCCTTTCCTTCTTCTCCACCCTCTCTTAAACACCCTTAAGTCAAGTCCCTCCTACTCTTTAATCCCTGTCAGCTGGTTTCTTATTCTGCCTCTTGACCTAGGGTTAGCTTTATTAAAAGCTCTTGGGTTAAAGGTGTGCGCTAGGGCTGGGTGAACCATACCTTAATCACCTGTTTACAATGAAAAGTTCTTGGTGAGTGAGGGAGCTCAACCACACCAAACAAGACGAAGGGTTTTACAGGTCACAATTTGAGGGTTCACATGGGATCAAATATCCTGAAACATTAATTTTTTTTTTGTCCCCAAGAGAATTTGAATCTAATTTACCTCTTCTCCAAAAGAGGTTAAAAAAGAATGCAGTTTTGCATATCTGTGGTTGAATTGAGGTGCCTGAGATTCCATGCTAATCCGTGCTCTCAAAAGGAGAATCTCATGTTCCCATAACTCTTCTGTGGTTAAAATCAAGTTCCCAGGAGTTGGCCTCCGTAGGAAGGACACCTGCCTGGAAAATGAGGAAGACGGATACAGAAGTCCCAAAGTGTGTTGTGCTTGTGTGCTCTGTAATGCAGAGCTGTTAATAAGAGCCAGCTGACTCTCCCAGGAGTCTACCAGTATTGCTGCACAGAAACAGACTGCCAACTGGCACTCTCTCAAGGACAAAAAAACCGGACAAGCAGCCTCAAGATCTTTGCAGGTGACAGAACAGGAAAGCTGGTTATGGGAACATTTGATAGAATTGCTCGACAAATTCAGGAAGCTTGTTGACAAACTTAAGGTAACAGAAAACCTTAATTATGTCCAGATACTATATTTAAGACATCACAGGCAGGTTAAATAGTTCTTGGGACCCGTGTAGCCAGGTGATTTTTTTTTTCCTTCCTGTGTAGCAGCAGTTCATACATGGAACTTCTCATCTGTCAAAGAGGCAAATCTCCTTACTTGCTCTATTTTTCAGTGTAATAGAAAGGAATTTGATAGAAATAGTCCCTGTTCCCCTCACTTTGGGAAACCTATTGGTTACTGAGCTACCACAGGCTACATCTGAGTGGAGGTTCTATTTCTAACAGGAACTCAATGACTGGCTCTTTGGTCTCCCCACCCCCGAAGGGAGGAGCAGTCCTGTTAGGCCACAGAGGAGGGCTTTGCAGCCAGTCCTGAAGATACCTGATAAAACAGGATCAGATGAATGGGGAGGAGGTCCCCCCTATCAGTGGACTTGGAAAGGGGCACGGTGGAGATGAGGGAGGGAGGGAGGGATTGGGAGGGAATGAGGGATCGGGACACGGCTGGGATACAGAGTTAATAAAATGTAACTGATAAAAAAAATAAAAAATAAAAAATAAAAAAAAAGAAAGGAATTTGAACATCATGTGCTGTTAGTTTTTGTCAACTTAACCCAAAATGGAGTCACCTGGGAAGAGGGAACCTCAATTGAAAAGGTGCCTGCAGTCAGATTGGAGACCTGTGGGAAATTTTCTTGATTAATGATTGATGTGGGAATTTCCAGGCCACTGTGGGCAGTCCAAACACTTAGCATGTGGTTCTGGGTTGTATTTTTTAAAAATTAAAAAAACAAATAAATAAAGCAATCTGAGCAAGCCATTCATAAGAAGCCAGTAAGCAACATTCCCCAATGGCCTCTGCTTCAGCTTCTGGGTCTACATTTTGCTTTGTTGTTGTTGTTGTTGTTTGGTTTGTTTGTTTTGTTTTGTTTTTGTACCTTAGCTGAAATTTTTTTAATTAAATTTTTATTTTTTATATTAGAGTTTATTTACTTTGTATCCCAGCTATGGCCCCCTCCCTCATTCCCTCCCAATCCCACCCTCCCTCTCTCATCTCCTCCCTGCCCCTCTCTAAGCTCACCTCCCCTTCCATATGACCCTAGTTTATCAGGTCTCATCAGGACTGGCTGCATTGTCTTCCTCTGTGGCCTAGCATAGTTGCTCCTCCAATGGTGGGGGGGGTGGACGGGGAAGGGATCAAAGAGCTAGCCACAGAGTTCATGCCAGAGACAGTCCCTGTTCCCCTTACTAGGATAGCCACTTGGATACTGAGCTGCCATGGGCTACATCCACGCAGGGGTTCTAGGGTATATACACAGCATGGTCCCTGGTTGGAGAATCAGTCTCAGACAAGTCCCTGTGCCCAGATATATTTGGGTCTATAGTTGCTGTGAATTCCTTCTCTGACTTCCCTCAGTGATGGGCTATTACTTGGAAGTTAAACCTTTTCCTCCCCAAGTTGTTTTGATCAGTGTTCTGTCATAGCAACAGAAAGCAAACAAGAAGAGATTATGATTCCTGGATCTGAAATGATACCTTAACAAAACTTTCTAAGCAACATCCCCAACAATTATTTCTTGGTAATAATTCCTAGACTGTCAAAGAAAAAAAAATTGTTTTTTGTTAAAAAAAAAAAAGAAAAGAGAGAGAGAGGAAAGAAAGAAAGAAAAGAAAGAAAGAAAGAAAGAAAGAAAGAAAGAAAGAAAGAAAGAAAGAAAGAAAGAAAGAAAGAAAGAAAAGAAAAGACCAGTAGGGTGTCTTCCTGGGGAATGGTGCTTATCACTGCCGTCCAGGCACCTGAACTTGACCCTTAGGGTCTAGGTGGTGGAAGGAGCAAACCAGCTCCTGTAAGTTGTCCTCTAACAGCCATACCCATCTCACACAACATGTGCCAATATGTGCCCTCTCTCATACATGCTTGTAAACATACATACACCAATACAAATGCATGTAAAACTGGTTTTATTATTTTTATTAATATTTTTTATTTTTAAATACTTTTATACATTCACTTGTATCCCAGCTGTAGCCCACTCCCTCTTTCCTTCCCACGCCTCCCTGCCCTCCCTCATCTCCTCCTTGCCCCCTTCTGAGTCCACTGAGAGGGGGTGTCCTCCTCTCCTTCCATCTGGTCCTAGCTTATCAGGTATCTTCAGGATGGTTTCAATGTCCTTAACTGTGGCCTAGCAAGGCTGCTCCTCCCTCAGGGAAGCTCATGAGTTCATTTCAGAAACAGTTCCTGTCCCCCTTACTAGGGAACTCACTTGGATACTGAGCTACCATGGGCTATGTCTGAGCAGGGATTGTAGGTTATATCCATGCATGGTCCTTGGTTGGAGAAACAGTCTCATAGAAGACCCCTGTGCTCAGATATATTTGGGCCTTGTGGGGCTCCCTGTCCCCTCTAGGATATACTAATTCCTCCTTCCTTCATATGATTCCCTACACTCTGCCGAAGGCTTGGTTATGGGTCTCAGCATCTGCTTTGATACATTGCTAGGTAGAGTCTTTCAGGTGCCTTCTGTGGTAGGCTACTGTCCTGTTACTTGTTTTCTCCTATTTCCAATATCCATCCCCTTTGTCTTTCTAGATGAGGGTTGATCATCTTACCCCTGGACCTCTTCCTTGTTTATCTTCTTTAGTTGTACATATGTTAGTATGTTTATCCTATCTTAGGGCTATATAAGTGAGTATATACCATGTGTATCTTTCTGCTTTTGGGATACCTCACTCAGTATGATCTTTTCTAGATCCTACCATTTGACTGCAAAATTCATGATTTCCTTGTTTTTAATTGCTGAGTAGTATTCCATTGTATAAAAGTACCACAAGTAATCCAATTAAAAAATGGGGTATGGAGCTAAACAGAGAATTCTCTGTAGAAGAATATAGAATGGCAGAGAAACACATAAGGAGATGTTCAACATCTCTAGCCATCAGAGAGATGCAAATCAAAACGACCCTGAGATTTCACCTTACACCTACCAGAATGGCTAAGATCAAAAACTCAAGAGATAACGCATGCTGGAGAGGATGTGGAGAAAGGGGAACCCTCCTCCATTGCTGGTGGGAATGCCAACTGGCACAACCACTATGGAAATCAATCTGGTGCTTTCTCAGACAATTAGGAATAGCGCTACCTCAAGATCCAGCTATACAACTCCTAGGCATATATCCAAAAGATGCTCAAATACACAACAAGGACAACCATGCTCAACCATGTTTGTAGCAGCCTTATTCGTAATAGCCAGAACCTGGAAACGACCCAGATGTCCATCAATGAAGGAATGGATACAGAAACCAGTACTTTTAAAACTGGTTTTTAAAAGAATAGATTTTATTTGGAAAGGTGTCATGATAAATGTTAGTATTTATGGAAGGAAAACTGTGGAGGGAGAATTTTGTGGCTTAACACATACTTTGTGATTTACAGTATTTCTAAAAATAGATCCTAGCTGAATGAGAGCCTTCAGATGGAATTCATTTTTTTAAGCCATCTTCACTTCAGTAGTGGTGTATTTAGCATCATGATACAAATCCTGAAAAATCTAAACCAACAAAAACCCACTGCATGTTAATCCTATAAATTTCTGTGGATTAACTGAATTTTCCCCCCAAGGTTGAATAAGACCAACATGCAACCCAAAATGTAACAAGGTAGAATTAATTATCGCCTTAGGTTTAAAGTTTTCATTCAAACCAGAAATAAAAATTAAGAACAACTGGGGGGTTGGAGGCCTGAAAAGATGTTATAAAATACCAGCAGCAAATACATGTAATCTGTAAATGTTTATTCAGTCAGAGGCTTAGTGTTGAAAACAAGAGCTTGGGAGTGAGAAAACTGACAGAAAGATGGGGAAGGTAATTTGAGACACAGAGTCTATGTTTTTACCTCACATGGCTCTATAAGAATTAAAATATTAACACATGTTTGACTAGCATATGGTAAGAACTTAAACATTGTTATTTGGCATAAAAATGAACAGTACATGAACAATGCTAGTTTTATAGTTTAATCTAAGATTTTAAAGATACTGTCTAATGTTTCTACAATTTTTTGAGAAATAAACATACCATATGACATAAGCAATAATCTGCTAAAAATTAATTTGCATTTGGTAGAAATATATGAATGTTAATCATTTTTCAGGCTGGTTCAGTGCAATAACAGACTTCCTCACCTGCTGGGCTGGGCAGGCTGGCAGTGAGTCAGCTGACTGATGATCCACAGTTTGGTTTAGCTATGATGACTGGTAGGTTCCCTGAACCAAATGCACCAAGTTGCAGTTATTTTTGACAACCCAGGCTGGCTTCAAACTTGATACTGTGAAGGCTGTGAATGTGGGTCCGTGCCCTCACTCCCAGCTCAGCTCAGAATGGTTTTTATTAGGACATCACACAAACACACGCAAGAAAATTTTTTTTTTTGAGAGCTCACTTATCTTTTTAAATGTCTCCAAAGAAAAACACAATTGTCTCTAGTCTCACTGAAATTTCATGAACTAAAGACATTAAATGACTGGCACTGAGGAAGTGACCAAAAACAAAATGTTAAACTTAGAGTTTAGTGTAAGTCCCCTTACTAGAAATTTCATGCATTTGGGCACATTCATCACTGATAAAATCATTACTACCTCTAATAATTTCACAAACTTCTGTATTCTACACTGTAAAGAGGGCATATCTAATCCTTTGTTTTAGTTTCCGTCTTAACTGTCCTATAAAAGCATATAAGTTAAAGTCTTGGTCATTTGCTTCTGGTATTACTAGAATGTAATAAGATCTTAGGAGGTAAAGCCTAATTAGAGACATGCCATTGAAGAGGACAATAGAGTGTAGGTCTCTGCCTCTTTTTGTTTTGTTTTGTTTTCTGCCATGCACTTCTGAGGTGAGCATTTCCATTGTGGCATGTTCCCACCATCATGTGCTATGCTCCACCAACCTAAACCATCAGAGCTAGGCACCCAATAACAAGAACCTTAAAGACATCTTCCTCAAGTTGTTTCTCTTTGTTTTTGTCATAGTGCTACAAACTTAACACATCTTTCTTTGAGTTTCATATTTTATGTATCTTCAATACATGTAAAAAAATTACTTCCTTCCCTGTTAATCTATTTTTGTTTTAACATATAATTATTAAATATTCAATAGGAAAATTTGAAGTTTTCTATCCTATGTACATATGGGTAAGTTAAACCTTACTGAGCTACTCATTTCTTTTATACATTTTTTAAATTAACTTTCATACAATGTGTTTGGACTGTACTTACTGCCCAGATCTCCAAGGTCCATCCGTTTCTCCATCTATATAACTTTGTGTCCTTGTCTTTTTAACCCAGGAAGTCCAACGTGTACTACCCGAATATTCTTGGCTGTGTGGCCTTTCACATGGCATGGCCCATTGTTTTCACACGGCATGGCATGGGGATACACTGTTAAAGAAAAATGACTCTCCCTTTTCTAGCTGCTGTCAAATAACAATAGCTTCTCCCCTGAAGCAGGACTTCATACCCACCGATCCTCTGTGCTCTGAGGCTTGGTCTGAAGTGAGCTTTCATGGGTCTTGTGGCTTCTGTCATAAGCTAAGTAGAGGCGTTCTTCACTGCGCTGCCTGCCTACGGTTCCTACCACCAACAATAAGCTTGGCCCTCCCCCACTGAACACTAACTGAGAAAATGCTTTGTAGCTGGGTCTCATGGAGGCATTTCCTCAACTGAAGCTCCTTCCTCTCTGATGACTTCAGCTTCTGTCAAGCTGACACTAAAACCAGCCAGTTCAACTGACCCCTTGTCAACTGGACACAAAAACACATCACTATTAAGCCACAACCCTTCCTTTCATATTCACCCCCAAGGTTTCACATTAAAAACATAAATAACTTTAAAAGTCCCACAGTTTCTAGAAATTAAGGCACATTAAAATATCAGTCTTGTTAAAATATCCAATCTCTTTAAAAATCCAAATGTCTTTTAAAAACTCACGTTCTTTCAGCTATGGCATCCTGTAAATTCAAAATTAAATTAAGTATCTTCTTCAAGAGGCAAGAACCAGGGCATATCTACAATCTGAACCAAACAAAACTAAACTCCAAACATATAAATAAGTCAATATAAATAAGTCAATGTCCAATGTCTGGGATCCACACATGATTTCCTGGGCTGCTCCAAAGAGCTTGCTCCAGCTCTGCCCTCTGTTGGACACACAGCTTATCTTCTAGACTTTTGGCTGCCTCCATTCCACTGCTGCTGTTATTCTTGGTGGTCATCCCATGGTACTGGTATCTCCAAAATGCTGCAGTCTTCTGCCACAACTGGGATGCCCTTTTACCAGTAGCCCCTCCAAGGCTTTCTTCATGGTGCCAAGCTTCAACTTCTCTGCATGACCCCATCAATCCTGGGCTTTCAGATGCCACTAAGGCTGTACCTTAACAAATGGTCCCTCCTGGCCTCTCAGAGTGCCAAGCCTCAGCTGCTCTCCATGAGCACTTCATGTTTCCAAAGCCAGTATCACCTTGCTTTGACTTCTTTCATAATAGACTATAGCTGTAAGATGAAATGAACCCTTTCTACCCCAAGTTGATTTGGTAATGGTTTTTATCACAGCAATAGAAATCTAACTAGGTCAGATCTTGGTACCTGATTCATGAGATTATGCTGTCACAGAATTAACCATATGTCTTTGGAGAAGGTTGGGAGGTAATGGTCAGCTTTGGGCTAAAAAAGTCATTGGGTGCTTACAGCTTAATTAGCTATCATAAAAACTTAAAAGATAATAAAGGGCTAGACAAAGAATGGAGGCCTGGCTTGTGAAGACTGAGAAGGAAGTCCAAGAGTTCTTCAAAGACTCGATCAGTTTGTTAATGTGATATTTTAATTGAGATCATATGGTCTGGCCAACTGGGGCTATGACTAATACCAGCATCATTGCACTGAAATCTGCTTTTCTTAAAGATGAGCAAACAGAAGCCATGGTAGAGAGAAGGTCAAGGCTGAATCTTATGCTGGTATCTGAACTTGGTAATGTGTAAATGTTTCTCAGACGGTCCTGGATTGGCAACATGATGGGTAGGTACATGGAGAGAACCTGATGCTGGCACTGAGAGGAACTAGAAGAGGCCATTGTGACAGTGCAACCCCAGTTGCAGTGGAGACCTCATGGTTGAAGGAGTCACAAAAGACTGACACAAAAGGTTGGCACCATGTGTCAGTCCCTGAAGAAAGGCCAGGAAACCACTGGTGAAGATGCAGTCTATGGAGACAGAAGCCTATTAACAATTGCTAATATGCTAAAGCTCAGCAGCAGCTACAAAGTGGAGCCATTCTGAGCCTAGAAGACAAGGTAGGTATGGGGGCTACATACAGGTGACAGAGCTGGAGAAGTGGAGCTACCCAGTCCCTATGGAGCTTAAAAGATTGTGAAAGGGTCTTGGACATCAAGCACTAAGCTTCAGACATTGCTGGATTTTGGTTTTGCTTGTATTAGATTATGGCTGTGCCTTGGATTTTCCCTCTGGAATAAAAAAAAAAACATGTTTAACTTGTTTTTGATTTTACACAGTTGAGAGACTTTGGACTTTCAAAGAGATGTTGTATATTTTTTAACACAATGAATTTTTAAAGACTTTTTAAAAGACTGTCAACCTTTAAGCTTATATTTTGTTTTATTTTATTATGTTAATTTAAAACCTTGGGAATAAACAAAACAGGAAACTTTGTGGTTTAATAAGTGATAGTTTGTGTATCAAGTTGACAAAGGGGCAATTGTATTATCTGGCTTTTGTCAAAATGATACAAACCTAGACATGTCTGGGAATAAAGAATCTTAATTAATAAAATACTCCCATAAGACTAGGATCTAGGTGAGTTCACAGGGTATTGTCTTAATTAATGATTCATGAAGGAAAGCCAAGCCCATTTTGGGCAATTCCTCTCCTAGGCAAATAGTTGTAGTTTGTATTGGAAACCAAGCTAAGCAAGCCAAGGGAACCAATCCAGCAACCAGTGTTCCTCCACGATCCCTGCTTCAGTTTCTGACTCTATATCCATGCCTAGAGTCCCTGCCCTGACTTCCTTTCATCATGGTCTACAAATAAAAGTTGACATTGCTCTTGACATTGCTCAGTCAATCATTTTTCTTTTTAACTCACAACAATAGAATACCAACTAGAAAAGTTACCCTTCAGAACTTGATGGTAAGACCCTACTGTTGAAGATACCACATTTTTACATAATGGAAGATATAGTTATAAACCCAGTACTGACCTGGAAGAATCATCTCTATTGGATTGCTTTCATAGTGATGAAAAGTGCTATGCAGACCACAAATGGAGAAATAAACTATCAGTCTTACTCAGCCATGAGTATGCTCACTCATATGACTGTTGTAGTCATGGCACAAATATTATAGAAGTAACCAATGACTTTCAGGTTTGACTTAAGTCCTTCTGCACAAGGTTAATCCCTTACCTGGCACTATTACTGAGTTGGGGGGAAAAACATGACTAGACAACTCATAGATCTTTGGGAAAAACTCACTAATATTATTCTGCTTAATGGACATAGTATTAAAATGACTCCTGATGATCTATTGCTATATTCAAAGATTAATGCACCTCTAATGCTTTATCAGAGAAGCTTCTTTTTGCAGTGGATGGTAATTAACACAAAGATCCACAACTGTGGCCAAAGTGCAGCAAAGAGGCTGAGGAATACTCAACTCTAAATGGGAGATCTATGTCAATGGCTCTCTTCCCAAGGCTCATGCATCATTGCAGAAGAAGGATAAGAATGTGAAAGAGCCAGAGGCAGTGGAAAACTATAAACTACTTACTTCCAAATAATCTCTTCCCCACATCCTCATTAATAAATGCTGGACACATGGCCTTTAACATATTAAGTAAATGGGTTATCCAACTACCTTTTGTATGACTTCTTAGGTTCTATTACTCCAATACTGGGTTAAACTATTGCAAAGATAGGGAATTTTCTTTTAAAATATGAAATCCTTTCCATTTAATTCACTTTTTCTCTACTGAAAATTGTTCTGGGCAGTGTGGGCATGTGAAGACACAGAGAGGCCCACCCACCACATGGCATGCCTCTGGAACCTCCAAGATGTGTAAGTATGTGGGTATAGAGATGGGAGAGAAAGAGAAGCAGAACTGTTTGAGCACTGTGAAGAGAGGCAGAACTGGAGATGTGAGGGTGATGAGGAAAAGGCTGATGAGAGTAGCCTGTGCTGCCACCTGAGGCCATGGTGAAGTCTCAGTCCTTGCTGCCGCTGAGAGCCATGTCCGGGTGCATGGCCATGAAGCAGCAGAGGTCTGTGTAGATAGATGTCCTTGGCCCATATTTCCACCAAAAACTAGGTGGACTTCCCTGGTCTGGGCTGATGCCTGGGGCCATGTTGATGTCCAAGGACTTCTCAGAGCTAGCCCCACCCCTCACTGGCCACCACACTCAGGAAAGTGGGTCCTGTATCTCATCTACCAGGTAGGTAAGCTGGCCAAGGGCATTAGAGCAGGAGAGCAGGCCCCTCCCCTTGCCAGCTGTGGCACTTGAGTGACCTAACCAGCCAGGACTGCCCTGGAGAGCTGGCTCTAGTGGTGTGCATGTGGGAGAGCTGGTGGGCTGACCAACTCAACTACTACCCAGGCCCTAATCTAGGGTTTTGAGTTGATCCACCTTATCTATGATCTGCTGGAGAGTGTGTAGGGGCCAGTTCTACAGATCCAAAGCTGCATGATCTAATGACACAGAACAACAGGATGTCTGTCAATAAGGAGTGAGGATCCAGTGTAGCAGAACCTGGAGGCCTACAACCAGACCAATGACTCATTCCAATGAACATTTGCAAGTAAAGATGGTTGGAAAAAAAGGTAGACTGACACATTGTAATTCCCATTGTGAGATAGTCTTTTGTTGTTTCTTTTTTGTTTGGTTTGGTTTTTTGTTTTTTGTTTCTTTTTGTTAGGAGGTTGCAGAGGCAGAGGGCAAATATGAAGGGACAGAGAGTTGAATGGGTTTGGGGTACATAATGTGAAGTTCAAGAGAATCAATATAATGTCTAAAAAAAATGTTTGCTACATTTATTATGTTTTGGCAGCTTTGAGGAAATGTGTCGTTAGGCTGGAAAGAGTACATGCTCCTTGTTTGTTTTATTCTTCTGTAATTTGCTTCCTTATCTTTTGCTCAGAAAGCAAAGAAATCAGTGTTAGTTCAGTCCTTGCTTTGTTGATTCTGAAAATTGTGGAGTATCTACTGGCAGGAACACAAAAAGTGTTGAAATCTAAAGATTACTACATGTCAATTGATGTCTAAAAATGTGTTAGTAATGGCTGAGAGACTACGATAAGGAAAAATAGAACTTCTAATTCTATCATTTTTCTTCTTGGTCATTACAAGAGGATAACATGCAATTGCTGATTCCATGGAGAAAACCAAGATTCCAAAAATCTTAGGAAATTTAAGAGCACTTTTTTTTCTATTTTATCTTTTATTTTTAACCAATAAACTTTTATATCTATATTTTATGTGAGTATTGTTTTATAAAGATATAATGGTCATACCCAGAATATGGGTATACCTTTTCTATGGGAAAGGTAAGACAGAACCATGAGAAGACTCACTTAAGAAATACGTGTATCAAAATTGCTTTCTAAGTGCTATTATGTCTAGCTTTCACAGCTTGAGAAAATGCTATTTAATACTGAATAGCTGTGCTATAATTTGTGAATTGCGAGACACTGTGATTTTCCTACATGAATATTTTGCTTCTTTATAAATTTATTGTGTTAAAAAGAAATGATGAAAACAGATGTCTGCATGGTGGTACAGCAGATGCCACACTCTTTGGATACAGGACTTGCAGGAACAGAACAAAAACTGACTTGGAGGCCTTCTTAACAACTGGATTTCATAATATCAGTATGTTATTCAAGACGCTGAGAAAGGAAAAATGGTAGCCCTACCCAGTTGCAAAGCCTATAAACCACAACCATAGCTGGGCCTGCAAGATATATCCACAATGGTGAGAGATACTGGCATTTTCATTTTGGGAGGAACCAATAGAGAATCCATGACTATGACTGTAAACTTATAAAATTACCCATGACTGGAAAGGTCAGATCCTAGAGGAGATTCTACTATTGCCATTTAAAAAAAAAAAAGCTAACTTTATTCTATATGCACTTATCCTTATTCCCACAGGTAAGTGTAGTTATCAACCCTCTTCAACAGATGGAGACAATTATAGAGATCTACAACTGGTCAAACTGTAGAGAATAATTGACCATGAAGTGCTCTACAATCTTCAATGCACTTTAATATCAAGGAAAAGTACAAAAGAGTGGGAGGAAGGATTGCAGGCACCAGAGGACCAGGAGGGTTGCTGCTAGACAGTGTCCTTGGATATCTTGGACATAATAGGACAAATGCATCTATGAAATCTCAACAATATGATTTCCTCACTAAAACCTACATGATGGCAATACCAGTTTCCATGTGAATGCAGGAGGGAGAAATTCCATAGCATCTCTCCCCTAGGTGAAGAGCTACACACAATTCCTCCAGAGCTGAGTTAGTTTGGTCACTTCAAGATAGTCAGCCATAGACCCCTCCCCCACACACACTGCACATGCATGCATATGAATACACATGAAACAAAGGGGCAGGTGGGATGCAAAAGCAACGCTCATGTATGGTATCTTCAAAACATCATTTTGAATACATATACATTGGGTTGAGATGTAGTTCAATATCACAGAAAATAAAATAAATAAACAACTACAACAATAACAAATGAACAGTCAGTAAGTCTCAGAGTTTCAATTCAGCTTTACTGAGTCAATTCTCTTATATTTGCAAGTGTTTATTGAATACCCACTGGGTGTCAAATCTTGGTGTTTGAATAATCAGTCATCATGGACCTTACCAATTAAAAGAACCTTTTCCACTGCTGTATGTGATTTGGCAGGTCTCAGAAATGATTAGCATATACATTATGTAATTCTTAAAGGAATGATACAAAAAGTTATATAAAATTTCTTTCTCTGTATGCATAACTATCCAATCTCCTGTAACAACTTATTTGTTAGAAAATTGTACTTTAAAAAAGAAATACAAAAAATGCATGGTTAGTAGTAAGCTCAAATGGGAATCAAGTTTGCAAATGATTTTGAGATTGAAAACAAATTCAGATAAGTAAAAATCTTCAGTTTTTTTTTAAGTTGCTCAGAAGTAATAATAATAAAGGAGAGGGAAGTTACAGACAACCAGGATGCTATATATGATGGCCATGATACTGCAGAAAACAGCCATGATGCTACTGACAACAGCCACGATGCTACAGATGACAGCCATAATACTACAGAAAACAGTCATGATGCTACAGATAATAATTGTGATGCTACAGATGGCTGTAATGCTACAGACAGACAGGATGTTACAGACAATAGCTATGATGCTAATGGGACACCAGGAAGGGTGGCTTTTTCTACATGGTTATTTAAATTTGAATTATTAGGGAAACTATAGTAAATTCTTATTTAATTTTACTAGTCTACTCATATAAACCACCTCAAGAGAGATTTTTAAAACTCAAGATTAGTTTGTTTATTCAATAATATTTATTGAATTCCAAGAAAAGCCATTTAAATATCTCCCTACATGGTTAAATCCCATTTGTTTACCATTTACCTGCCAATTTTCATAGTTTTTTGATTACTAAAATAATACAGTTTAGGATGCTGAAGATTATATGCAAGTCTCTGCACATGGTAAGCAAGTGTTTGATCACTGAGATCCAGCCTTGTCTGTAGTCATCTGCTGTTGACTGTCTTCCCTTGCATGCTCAATAACCATATCAATCTCTTACTTCCACAACTGTACTCCTGACACTTCTCCCTGTTCAACTCAATGCCCTTAATCTCATTTTCTCAGAGTCTTAGGCCCAAATTCAGGGTGTCTCCTTATTTTCTCCTTTTTTGTTTCTTTCACTCACACAGCGAATCTCTTAGGCAATCCCGTTGGCTCTTCCATCAAATGCATCCAGTGTCTGACCAGCTCTTTCTGCTTCTCCATTATCACCCATTTCCCACATGAACCATAGTCTATTTCTGTCACTAGGCTCTCATTGTTCTCTTTTCAAAAGAAACAAGAGTAATATAATTAAAAATCTAAGTCAACCTATCCGCATTGCCCACGTGGCATGCTGGGGTTGGCTACCCAGAGGCTATTTAAGCTGTGGGCTGGCTTTCCCCAGGGTCAGATGATTGTTCAAGGTTCCTGAATAAACTGCATTAAAAAAAAAAAATCTAAGTCAAATGGTTCTTGACTGTCTAAATTTCCTTTCTGAAATCCCATTCCACACAGAGCAAAAGCCATAGTCTTCTAGACTCATCCATCAGTTCTGTGCCTTCATTTCCTGTTACCTCCTAGATAATGCACTGCCATTCTTTAAATAACACCCTCTAACTCCTGACTTCCTAGGCATTTGTACCTTGCCTGGATTCCCGCCCCCCATTATCACCCACTGTTGCCTGATTTTCTCTCACACTGACCTTTTCTCAGTGTGACCTTCTTGGCTATTTTGACTAAAATTCAGCCCTTACCCCCCACCCCGAGCCATCCTTCCTCCTCTGCTTTCCCTTTTTGGAAACTTCTGCGTAATTGATTCAGCATCCCTACCCTTCCAACATAGGCATTACGAGGGCAGCATACCTTTATTTTGTTGCATTGCAAGTGCCAAACAGAGATGATGGGGACAAAGCTGACACACAATAAATATTTAGGAAATTAATACAGAGATAACCCGCAGAATGGAATCATAATAGTAGCCTAGATGAAAATCTTAGCAAAATAAAAAGATGAAAGAAAAGAAAGGAGGGAAAAAGCAGGGAGAAAGGACAGGAAAGAGAGAAGGAAGAAAGGATGGAGAGAGGGTAGGATGGATGGATGGAGGATGGGAAGCAGGGAGCTAATTCAAGTATATTTCTGACCCATAGGCATGATTTTTCCTATAAAATAACTTAGTAGCAATAAACAATTGCTATGAGCCTACTTTATTTTCACTTTTCTTTTTATCAGCCCTCCTGTCAAAACCTCTTCAGATACCAAGCATTTTTGCGTTGGTGATTTCAGATAAGCCTGCTACATCCAAACAGCTCTGACCTCATCCTTCTTCCAGCTGATGCACAAATTGGGAATGAGTCTTTCCAGCAATAACTGAATATAAGGGATACATAGTTCTGTGTTCCAAATTTACATAATGGAGAATAAATAAAAACAGTCCTCGGAGTCTTTAACATCGGAAGGTATTTCGCTAGGCTGAAAATAATTTTCAAAAGGATATTGAACCATCAGGGTTGAGGTCATAAAATGGGAGTAAATAATTAGAAAATAAGATTGAAAAGTTGTGCTTAGTTTTATATTTCACAAGATCACTGACTAGTACTTTTCACTACATTTTATGAAAGTCATCTGCTACACAGTGAGCTCAAGCAAACACAAATGACCTTCTATTTCCATCTCTGAGCCCATATCACAATGATTCAGAAGTGCTGTATTCAGAATATAATTCACACACAATTATGTTCCATATTTGTATGAAATCTAGTACATAAATCTCTAAATGGAACAGTTTAACCAACTTTAAAAGAATGAGCTGCTGAATGGACTCATAATGATATAACGTAGAAGCATAAAAATTGAAAGAATATAGTCACCTTGTAAATTCTCTCCATTTCATATTTATGCTCTCTCTTCTATTTATTGCATCATATATCAAATTATTCTGCTTCCTTGGAAAGCCATTTTTATAAGAACAGCACTGGGACTCAAGTCATGTAACTCTGAAGGAGAAACATAAGGATACCTGACCTCCTACACGCTGCAGACAGCCTTGAATCACTTCTTGTGTGGCTTTGATCTGCAAAGAAGGCATGTGGACATAAGTCAGGGGACACTATTTACATATTCACTCGGCTGAGGTTTTCCTGGGTGAACAAGGAATCTGGATAAATTGCACATTTAGAAAGCAGCATAATCCTAGACTTTCAACAGGCAGCTAGCAGGAGTCATGAATAACATGGTGGATACCCCACAACAAAAGGAAGTGGCTTTCTGTATTGAACAATCCTTTGTCTTGAGTGTCAAAAGTTAAGGAGGTTAATATACACACAGGTCTGAGAAATAATGTTGATAACTATTGATAAGACTGGATTATTTAAATTGTTACTAAATTGTCCCCTGCAGTTTATTTTTTTATGATCAGTAAAAGGCTCACTACATTTGATTAAATGGCATTTAATGCTATTCCATAAGAAGATGCAGGTGGTTTTTAAAATTACCTTGCTTAAAATACATTTATATCATAGGGTTTGGCTTACAATTTAAAAAAATCTTCTATCTGTTGACATTAAAAACTTTAGAATATGTTTTGATTATCCATTATCAAATACTCATATTTATCATCTTATCATATATTTATGGCTTTTCTAAATTTCATCTATGGATATTCTTTTATTAGAGAAATAAAACACCATTACCTTATTTCTCCAAGGAAGGCTATGCTATTCATTTTTATTTATCTATAACAGCAATTCAGATGCGTAAAATATTTTTAATTTATAAGGCACTTGCATTTACAAAGCTAACCATATGCCAAAAAGTCTTTAAGCCTAAAACACATCTTTAGAAGATATAAATTTTACTGATGTGAATATATAACAGACGTTTACTAAAGCTAATGTAATGTAGTAAGGAATAGACTTTAAAAGCTGCATACATTTTTTTTCACATAAAAGTTAGTTTAAAAATGTTCTTAGTGAAATTAACCCAAGCTTAGCTGTCTGCTTGCAGCATGACATGTCTGAACCTATAGAACCTCAGGGTATGAAGATAGGAGACTAGTGACACAGTGAATGTGCAGCCAGACTATTTTAAACCTTAGAGCTGGTCTACGGTAGGTAAGCCTGTAACCTTTAGACTCAGCAAAACAGAAAAGTGAGGGTAGGAATCTAATCCTCATCATAAAGTAATGAGTTGTGAAATATGGAACTCAATGCCAGGTCTTTGATCAATCAATCTGAATTTTGTTTCCTGAATTTTACATTTTTTTTTTAAATACTAGCAAAGAAGAAAGAAGCATAAAAAAAGAATAGCTAACATCCAGATAGAGTGAAATCAGAAATCAGAGTTGTTGACTAAGCTTATATACATTTTTATGATTAATAAAAGTTTATTTCAGTAAATTTTATCAGCAGAATTTTAATAGTGATAATGTACCATAAAGATACAACATAGATTATTTGCATAAACATTTATCTATCATAATCTTTCATTTTACTTGCCTACATTTCTAATTTTCTTTATGTCTACCATGAATAAAGCACACAAATAAAAATCTAAAAGAAAATATTTCTTGATTGCAAGAATGACGTCAGTGAAATTGCTCTCTGTAAGACAGCTGTAACAGGATGAAGTTCCAACCCAAGTCGGGTCGTGGACAGTCATCTGGGAGCACTGACCCTTGGAGGTGATGCTCTCACTTCCACACAAACACCATATACACAAATGCATGTGTTCATGCACACAGACACACAGAAACAGATGGACAATAGTGCGAGAGACAGAGATACTGCGTATCAGTGAAGAGACTCTTGGAACTGTGTTCAGCTCACAAGCATCAGTAACTCCAGTTCCAGGGATCTGATGTCTTCCTCTGACCTCTGTGGGCAACGGCACGCACAAGGTTCATCTGAGGAGAGACTTTGGACTAGTTAGGCACCAGCTGTATATTTTGACTTGCTCAGAATGAAAGGGGCACCGAAAATGACCTATTTAGTCTTTTCTGTGAAAATTAAATGGGAGAATACATACTGTGTAAGGAGCCAATAAAATTTATGAGGTAAAGATTAATTTCCTATAGTATTATTTACATTCAAGAGTAAGAAATACCAGACAAAAATCATATATGCTGCCTGTGGTATCTGAGTTGTAACAGTGTCAAATGGATGTGATATATGCTTCATTAAGAAAGTCTATTATACACTTCATTTTAAGGTGCTACATGTTGGTGAGTTAAGGTTTTGAAATTTAAATTTCATAAGTTTCTATTTTAGGATATGGCAACATTTAAAACCAAACAGAATTAAAGTTCACACTAAAACATTTCCTTATCTAAGCTTGATTTAAATTTTTGCTACTTAATATTTTATTTAACAGTTATATATTTTAACTTTGAACAAGTTTATTGTTATTCTTTATTAATTCTCCCTTTCAGTAGTGCTTGAAATATAAATTTGTGTTAAATCTTTCTTTAAATATACATACAAGTCAATGTATGTCAGTGAATGGTAAGATTTTTCTAACTGTTGTGGTTTTTATATGCCTCATGGAACACATTTATTTCACATAATTTGTTGAAGTTTAAAGCTGACTTTAAGGTATCAGTTCATATACAATCTGAATTTTTGTCAATTAACTTCTGATATATTTATTTTTGCCTAATAAATGCTGTTATGGCCATATTCTAGCATCTTATACATATTTCACTAGGCTACAGTTGTTTGACTTTAATTAATTAATATATTTAATAAATAAATCTAATAATATATATTTAAATATATACTTTGTTGTATATAATATATACTTAATATATATTATATATTTCAAAAATGCAAAATCCCACACCAGATCTGGAAATTGATTTTGTCTTTGTAAATTGCCTGCCCCTGTGATCCAGCATGTTACCTTTGCTTTTATTTACTTATATATTCACTTTACATCCTGATTTCAGTCCCCTCCAATCCTTCAGTACCATGCCTCACACGCCCCTCCCCCATCCTCCTCTCTCCTCCTCAGAGAAGTGGGCAGTCTCCCATCATCCTCCTCTCTCCTCCTCAGAGAAGTGGGCAGTCTCCCATGGGTACCAATGCACCATGGCACATTAAGTCGCAGCAGAATTAGACACATCCTCTCCCACTGAGCCCAGACAAGGCCGCTCAGTTAGGAAAACAGGATCCAAAGGGAGGCGTCAGAGGCAGAGAGGGCCCCCACTCTAGTTGTTCTCCCAGTTCTTCTGTAGGATTCCCAGGGTTCTGTCTATCTTTGGCTGTGGGTCTCTGCCTCTGGTTCCACCTGCTGCTGGGAGAAGCCTCTCAAAGCAGTTACACTAGGCTCCTGTCTATAAGTACAGTAAAGTAACATTAGTAGTGTCAAGGATTGGTTCTCTCCCATGGGATGGTCTCAAGTAGGGCCAACCCTTGGTTGGTCATTCCCTTCGATCTTTGCTCCATCTTTCTCTCATCTTGGAGGTTTAGGTCGAGGTTTTGAGAGTGGATTGGTGCCTTTATCCCTCCAACGCAAGTCCTGCCTGGCTAGAGGAGGTGGCCACTTCAGGCTCCATATTCCCTGCTGCTAGGAGCGACCCCCATAGACTTCCTGGGTCCTCCCCATCCCAGATCTGTGGGGAATTCAAGATGCCTCCTCCCCCTCCAGTTTTCATTCCTTCAAATAAACATGCATGCTCTTTCAAAGAAACCTAGTTATCGATTTTTCAAAGAATTGGGAAGTCAACACATAAAGTCATGTGATTTGTGTGTAGACACCAACGGTGACTGGAGCCTCACTGTAAATATCTTGTCTGCTGATGTTCACTCTCTGCCGTATTCCTTTCCCCAGAAGCGAGGCAGAAAACGGCTTGCTTCTACTGCTTGCGAGAAGTCGCTCCTCTGATTACTACCCTGTGTGCGCTGACTGACTTGTTCTCATTGGACCAATGAAGGATGCAGAAAGTGCTCTGTTGAGAATACCCATCCTCGCGGCAAGGAGCTGCTGACAGCATGCAGCTTCCAGCTCAGTGTGACAGCCAGATTATGTCAGGGCTATCACTGTGTACAGCCACAAGGAAATATATTGTGCAATGACCTGAACGTGAGTACGTTCCCAAGTGAGCCTTCCGGTGAAAACAATACTCAACCCTACCTGGATCTCATCCAGTGAGAATGCATCCGGGGAGCCATTCAAGCTGCTAGGACTCCTGATCTATGTAGACTGTAAGGTATAATGGTGTGTTGTTTTAACTACCAGTGTGGTGGTAATTTGGTAGAAAGTAATATAAAACTCTGGGTGGGAAAAATGCTGTTCAGAATACTCCAGAAGAGGCACAAAGAACGCACTTCTGTTTCCTTGAGAAAACTACTCTGACTGATGGTGTTTCCTCAGCTGTCGGAGCTATGGGTTTTGAAACAAATCCAAAAGTGATTGTAGCTCAGAGGTCAGTCCTGTCAAGTGGACAGGAGCTTTCCTTCCTCCCTACTTCAAGTATTTTATTCAGAAAATGAAAAATCCTCTCCTGAGTCATTATTATTCAGCATCAAGAATGAAATGTTTGAATTGAGATTTTCCTTACTCATGGGGAAAAAAAATAACAATATTCCTTTGTTTTCTTTGTGTGCCTTGATTTTCTTGGGTGTCCTTTATAAAACGTCAAGACATACCAAGGGGGAAAGGAGTGAATTTCAGAGACTTGGGAGACCCGGTTCCTGGTTGCATAAACTATTAAATATCAGAGAATCATCTGGAAGGAAGAAAAAAAGTGTTTGTAAGTTACTATTGCAAACTTGGCTACTGTAAAGTTTTGAAGAATGTTCAGAAAAAAAAAAAAAAAAACTAGTCAGACATACTGACAACCAGTCCAAAATTGCTTGATGCCTCATTTCCAGTTTCTCTCGTGGTCACATGGAGTACAAGCCTAGCATTTTACAAGATTACATTAGCTTATACTTGTATAGGTAAACAAAATACTAGCCCTAGCAGTCACTTTGCCTTGATTTACAAGGTCAAGACCAAAGTATACTGGGACGGCTTTTACTGGGATTCTAGAGGAAAACTCACGTCTTGCCTCACTTAAAATCCCATCTCTTAGCAGAGCTCAGTGCCATGGGGTTAGCTCTAAATATCCTGTTTCTCTGTAGCTGTTAGATGTAATTTTCAGCTTCTAGTTGCTGACAGCATTCTTTTGGCTCACGGCCACCTTCTCCAACTCCAAAGCCAGAAGCAGTGCCTTGAAGTATTCTTATATTTCAAATTTACCTTCTTTGTCTCTCTCCAACCTTTCTCATCTACTGCATCTCTCTGACTGTAGACAGAGAAACTCCTCAGCTTGTCATGGCTGATAGGACAGGACCACAGGTCACCAAGATAATCTCCCATCTCAAAAACAAAGGCCTTCTTCACATCTGCAAATTCCCTTTGTCAGGTAACTATACTGTATTCACAAGTTTGGGGATAAGGGAGAGGTTACCTTAGACAGTCATTGTTCTATCTATCATATGATTATTTGTTAAATTTTTTTCATTAGTTACAGTTTATTCCTTTTGTATCCCAACTTTGTAGCCCCCTCCCTCACCCTCTCCCAACCCCACCACCCTCCTTCTTCTCCTCCTATCCCCCTCCCCAAGTCCATTGATAGGGGAGTTGGTCAGTCTATGAGCTCTCCTGCACTCACGCCAGCAGGGCCAGCTCTTCCGCACTGCCCAGGCCAGCGGCAAGGCCAGCTTTCCTGCTCTCATGCCCTTGGAGCTAGCTCACCAGCACCCCAGCCAACAGCGCCAACTCTACTCTGCTGCCCAGGTGAGCTGTGGGGTTAGGCTCTCCTGGGTGCTGCAGCCAATAAGGGGCAGGGCCAGTTCACCTATCTGCCAAAGGTGTGTGTGAGAGAGAGACAGAAACAGAGACAGAGACAGAGAGACAGAGTTGGGGTGGGGTGGAGGATCTCTCCTGTGATTGTGCATCAGGAACCTTTTTGCTTACATGGTTCTAAGATATATAAAAAGAAATGGATATCTTAGGAAAGAAGTGGGAAACAGTAAGATTTGGAGAGGACAGGAGGTCCACAAGAAGAGCAACAGAACCAAAAAGTCTGTGCCCAGGGGTCTTTCCTGAGACTGATACTCCAACCAAGGACTATGCATGGAGATAACCTAAGACCCCTGCACAGATGTAGCCCATGGCAGTTCAGTATCCAAGTGGGTTCCATTGTAATAGGAACAGGGACTGTCTCTGACATGAACTGATTGGCCTGCTCTTTAATTACCTCCCCCTGAGGGGGAAGCAGCATTACCAGGCCACAGAAGAAGACAATGTAGCCACTCCTAATGAGACCTAATTCACTAGGATCAGAAGGAAGGAAAAGAAGACCTCCCCTATCAGTAGACTTGGGGAAGGGCATGCATGTAGAGGGTGGAGGAAGGGAAGGATTGGTACAGGAGGAGGGAGGGAACCACAGGGGGGATATAAAGTGAATAAAGTGCAATTAATAAAGAATAAATAAAAAAAGAAATTTCTTAGATCTGAATATTTACTATTGCATGATTAAGAATTTTTCTGATATCTCCTTGAAGATGACTGCATTAGCTCCCCATTACTAATATAAAATATATGAGGCAGTTAACTATAAGTAAAAACAGTTAATAATAATATTATTATTATTTCTTGGCTGACAGTTACTGAACTTTCAGATTGAATGATTATGTTAATTTCGGCCTCTAGTAAAGGAAGGAAACAATGGAGGGAATGCATATGGAGAGTCACAAAGCTTGTGAACCAGGAAAAAGAAAAGTAAAGAGACAAAGGTAAAATGATCTCTTCCAGGGGAAGACCCTAATGTCTTAAGATCTCCTGAAGGTTTCACCACATGCCATTAGCAAGAGAGGTTAGGAAGTCCTTGTAATGGAATACAGGGGGATGATCACACAACCATAAAAACCCTGAAAACTAAAAAATTGTCATAAATTGTAGATAACTCCATTACTAACCCTTGGACTAGTTTTGATAGATTGTACTAAGAGGGCCGATATATACCATAGAAGGCCCTCAGATAATTTATGTCAACGAAATTACTTAAGGCAGGGGAGGCCCATCTCATAAAATCACCTACCATGTTATTAGAGGACAAGGTTTTTTAAGTGGTCATCAACTCTACTTTTGAAAGATAGGGGATGGCCATAGATTAAACTCAACTATATGGCCACTGTTCCTGTCAATCATGCCTGCAAAATGAAGCCTCAAAAAAGTCCCTCGATACTAAAGCTTGAGAGACCTGTCCTGATGGTCAATATAGAATCTCTAACTTCTGAAACTTTAGGTACTGACCTTTCAGCTTACAGTGGTATGAATGTATAATCACACGAGCCTTCTGTGTTCCTTCTCAGTACAAGAATTAGTAAGTTATTCACAGTATTTGGTACTTCATTATACAAAGGCCTTATGTGAGATGATCTTTGCTCAGGTGTGACCTAATATATTGGACAGCCTATGCTTTGAATGTTGGCTAAGTCCAGCTTTTCTGTCTCAAGACATTCTCCTGTGTGTGTAGGAGGTGGGTTTAGGCAGATATAACCTTATCAGAAGTCAAAGGACATCACACTGACACGAAACTTGAAGACCTCTCTGGGTACAGTGAAAACATTGGGCCTGCACCTCTCCCAAACACGTCTCTATATTTCTTCTGTTGGCTGGTTTTAATTTGTATCCTATTTCTATGATAAAACTATATACTTATTTCAGTAAGTTTTGTGATCTTCATAAAGTAAAGATTATGAAGGCTGTGATCAGAATGCTTGAGGCAATTGGTCAGACCCTCAAATTATGTAGTAAATATTCAATACTGGGCCAACCTTTTGGAAGACTGTGCCTTGCTTCCTTGCTACATCCTGGTAGACTAATGCCAAAGAAAATAGGAAGGTATTTATGGGTCACAATTACCTTATTGTTCCCCCCTCACACACATATACCAAATCCAAAGCAATTGAATTGCCACCATGACAGAGATATAGTTGAAAACCATGCATATTGAGAGAATCTGTTAAAATATCTAGGAAATAACTAACTTAAACATCTTTCAACAAACAAATAGATAATGAAAGTGAAGTAATATATTCCAGTGGTAATGAAATTCTATTCAGCTGCAATGAAATTTGCAGGTTAATGAAAAAAGCTAGAAAATATACCTTATGGTAACTTACACCCAGAAGGTCTAATGTCACATGTTGTCCTATTTGTGTTTATAGTTCAGAATCTTTATATGTGAGTATATAACTTAAAGTAACTGTGAAAATGAGGAAAGTAAAAAGGGATCATGTGAGAGTGTGTGGAGAAGAAACTGTCAAGAAGTGGACAAAAGAATGTGGGTGCCATGAAGGGTCAATGGGGAAAATGGGGGAATAACTAACATTAACTGTGTTTGAAAACTCATGGGCAATCATTATATTACATTCATTTATTTAACACATAATTTATATTTGTGTACAAGTATGTGCACATATATGTGGTTTAAATAAGTTATTTCACTAGGGATGATAAAGTTCCCCCCAAAAGCTATGGACGGTTCAACAAAAATCCAAGTATCAAACATGAGAAAATTCCGTTCCAATTGTTGGTCAGGACATCTGAGGACTCCTAAAACAATATAGACTATCACTATTCCCCTGAGTTGCCTCCTAGAATGTGAAGGTAAGGCTCTATTGCTGAAAACACTGTCCACTTCAGCCATAGAACATAAAGGAATCTAGATGGATATGGCCTGGAAGTCTCCTCCAAGGAGATCACCACTCATATGTAAACCTCAGCAATACTCACCATGTAAAAATATTTGCAAAGGCTCAGTAGTGGGATTTATTATACCTAGGGGATAACCAAGAGCTAGATGTCTTGTTACAATAAATTTCTGCCTAATATGAGAATATTCATGCCAGGTACTGCAAATCTATCCACATATTTGTGGCTGCTCAGGTATAGGACCCCAGAGAAAAATCCACCACTCACATGTTCTGAGAAACACTATAATCCCTAACCATCCTGCACCCACAGATAAGTTCAGCTCTCACCCTGCATCCAAGAAACTTCTTTTCACAATAGACAGAGACCATTACAGAGCGTTACAACTGATCAAAATGTAGAGAACAGACTGACCATGGAGTGATGCAACTGGTACATCTAACACCAACCCTGTACTTATGATACAGAGAACATCCTGAAGGAAAGGACTGAAATACAGTAACAGTCAGAATGCCAAGGTGTCTACTTAAGATTGTGTATTCTGTATATGAGAGAGAAGCTGCACTCTTGAAATCACTATAATACGCTTACCGAAAGACCACCCAAACAACAACAACACAAGATGACATGTCAACCTAGACGGGACAAGTCTCAGACCTCTATGAAAACTCCATTCCTAGAAGATCTACAAGGAATTAAAAGTTGCTGGGTCAGTCTTCAGGAATGAGCACCCTAATCACATGTTCAATGCCAAGTACCCAACCCTAAAAACATGTGCATATACATATAACCAACACTGAATGCAATCAGCAGGTATATGTGTATATGTGTGTGTCTGTGTGTGTGCATAGTATGTGTATTACAAATATGTAATAATGGTAATTTTAAAAGGGGGCATGAATTTGAGAGGAAACGAGGAAAACAGGGTCATGGGAGGATATGAAGGAGAGGGAGGGGAAATTATGTGAATACAGTATTTATTATGTAAAATCCCTAAAAAAACCTGAATGTAGCTATTATCAAAAACACGTCAGCATGCTATTAGTCACCTGGTTCTAAAACCAGGTATTCTAAGAAATGAGGGAGAGCAACTGGTACTGATGGTGTGAAGAACAAGAAATTCTAAGAATGCTGATGTATGACAACTTTCAAAGTAGGCTTTTCAAGTCCCAGAAGAGATAGTAGACTCTAGAAAAAGGGTAGACAAGCATGGCATGGTATCATCACGTCTAAACCCTCCCAAAAAATGGACTAAAAAGGAAAAAAGTGGAGCATAGCCCCCCAAAAAGGAATATAAAAAGGAAAAAGTAGGGCATAGCCTAGGAATGTCTTTCTACAATGTGGTAGGTAACTTCCACTTACCATACATAAGAAAGACTAAAACTCAATGTTCAGATTTGAGTCAGGAAATTTAAAGGTGACTTTCTGTCAGTCATATCATTCTTCGACTAAAACCTGACACCAAAATTGAAGAGGCAGCAAGGGAGAAAGGGAGAGTAAAGTGGAGCTTAGCTGAGAAGAGAAGGTCTGCTTGAGAGGACAGACACAGAAGGAGTGGCTCTCCAAGTGTGAGCTGAACACAAGGCCCACTGAAGAGGACAGTAAGCAGAAGAGGACACATTGAACTGGAGAACTTAAGTAAAGGAGTGAGTCTCATAGATAAAGTGAAGACGTGGTGTGCTGAGGAAGGAACAGCCAGATCCTCAGATCATCTGTGCTGAGAGGATCCTCAAGAGCTTTGCAGAAGTGGTAAGGCTTGCATGGAGTCTTGAGGGTAGAAGATGATGATAGGAGAAAGGATGGAGCGTGGCCTAGGCACAGAGCTTTGTGAAGGTGTTAGAGCTGCTGATCTATTTTTACACAAGTTTTGTAAGGTGAAAAGCTAGAGGTCTAAGTGGAAATGGAGAAATAGTTTCGTTCTTAGAATTTCTCCTTAAGAATTATAAACAGAGGAAGACAGTGCAGCTACTCCTGATGAGACCTAATAGACTCAGATCAGAAGGAAAGAAAAGAAGACCTCCCCTATCAGTGGACTTGGGGAGGGGCATGCGTGGAGAAGGGAAAAGAAAGGAGGGATTGGGAGGGGAGAGGGAGGGAGCTACAGGGGGACACAAAGTGAATAAAGTGTAATTAATAAAAAATTTAAAACAGAGAATTACAAGCCAAACTTAGTTAAATTGTCAGAGCTTGGTCACAAATAGAAACATTGTTATCTGTAATCCACTTGTATGGCATATTGTCATCTTCTTGTATTAAATACATAATCAGAAAAGAAAGAGTATATCGCTCAAAATCCAACGCTTAAACACAACACATGGGGCTGGGCACTTAAGTCTATTTTCATTTATAGGCTAAATTTTATTTCCAGCTATACATGTATAAAGGTTATTTTAACAAATATGAAGAATAAATAAAATCATTCACACCATCTTTAATCAAAAGATAAATGCAAGTAATAATAATTGTGTTTTTCATTAAAACTCCTTAAAATGTGCACTTCTAATATCACTGAAATGTTATGAGTAGAGACTCATTAATAAATTCTACTTGAACTGGTTTATAAGAATTTTTCTGTGCCTTTCACAGATTTTCATATGATATATTGAAGGATATAAAATATATTGTAATGTTTAATCATTTGTCATTATTAAATATTAAGTTATACTTTTTTCACAATTCTAATATTCATATTTTGAGTCACTATATATTGTATACTGTTACCTTTTAATAAACTTGTGTATGCTATACAAGAGAATTAATAAAAGCAACTGATATACCAGATTATAACTACTCTTCTTTCAAAAACACAAAAGATTTGTTTTAAATAACTTCATAAATGCACAAAAAGACATACATAAAAATGACTAGTTCTGTCCTGATTTCTCATTGGAATTATCATACTACTTTTGTTAGAAATTGTTTTGCAAAATTTGTTGTTGGGTTGAAAGAACAAGAAAAATAAAATAAATCCCACCAAGTACCTGAAATATCTCCATGATAATGGAATAAAATGTGTTTTGTAATAGCATATAGAGAATAACATCTTTTACTGTCAATAAGCATCATGGAAGAATGGTTGACAGTGGACTGCCAGATACAAAGTGCTTTCTCCCAACCAACAGTGAGATGTAAAGCCCTGACAAAAGTTAGTATGTGCTGCTTAACAGGATAGATAGATAGATAGATAGATAGATAGATAGATAGATAGATAGATTGATGATTAGTTAGATAGGTGGATGATATACAACTCAGAGATACATGGATTACAGATATAAAGGTACATTGACTGATGTAGATAAACAATAGCGTATAGATGGCATATAGATAGGTATAGATGTAACAAATAAAAGCTTGATATAGATTATAGAAGATAAACAGATAAACAATAGAGGATAGATATCTGACTGATTGATAAGCACATTAGATAGATCTACAACTGATGATAAACAAAGATAATAGATAATTTTCTGTGTGAACCTGGTTGTCTAAGCAATGATGCCTAATTGGTTAAATATGAGTCTAGAGAGTGTTGTAAAGATTTTTTTTATGTCATCAACCTGTGCATTCATAACTTGGATAAGCAGAATAGCTTTTGTAAGATATTTAAATCCTTTTATACTTATATAATAAAAATCGTTCAGATTTGATGGCTAACAAACAACAGAAATTGTTTCTCATAGTTTTGGAGCTTGGGAGATCCAATTATCAAGGCATTAGCTTACTGAGAGGTGGCGCCTTTTGGTTATCTTCATGGGAGAAGGGTTACATAGTTTTCTGGAGTCTCTGGTGTAGGGGCAGTAGTGAGGAAGAGTGTCTGTGACCTAATGACCTGCCACAGGTCCTTCGAACACTGTCTTATTATTAGGATTCAAAGTATAAATCCTGGGGATCCATGCATTTAGGCATTGTAGACAGAAAAGACTGAGCTCCCCCAGGAACTGAGGCAACCTGGCTCTCGCTGCATCTTGTGCTCAAGTGTTTGATCTGTTCTAGATTTTAAATTTGTTAGTGTGCTTCATAAATTTCAGGTTTTCCATCCACCACAACTGTGATAGTTAAGCTCTTAAAAACGCATCTCTGACATGAACTCATGGGCTGGCTCTTTGACTACCTTGCCCTGATGGGGGAGCAGCCTTGCTAGGCCACAGAGGAAGACAACGCAGCCAGTCTTGATGAAACCTGATAGGTTAGGGTCAGAGGGAAGGGGAGGAGGACCTCCCCTATCAGTGGACTTGGGGAGGGGCATGAGAGGAGATGAGGGAGGGAGGTTGGGTTTGGGAGGGGCTGAGGGAGAGGGATACAGCTGGGATATAAAGTAAATAAAATGTAATTAATATAAAAAACTAAAAAATAAAAACAACAACAATAACAAGAAAAACATATCTAGGAGAAAAGACAACAGGCACCACTGGGATCCTCGGGAGGAACAGACCACTACGAGGAACCTGAGAGGCCAATGAAGAGCTTAAGATAGCCTGAATATAACTCCATTTTGAAATAAAGATCTTGACTGGGAACTGAATTCAGGCACCAGGAAATATCACAGAATGTACACCTGGCAGAAAACAAAGTTAACTCTCCTAGCAACAGCCTCCAGGAAATATAACAGAATAAATGCTTCATAGAAAATAGAGACAAACTCCCTGGCAATAATCAATGGGAATCGGTTGAGAATCGGTTGGGAAAATTCTCCCCAATGTTTCAGATATGGGTTAGAAAAATAGCCATTGTGATTATATGCCTTAGCCATTGTGATTAAATGTCACTCTGCCCTGCTAAACTTCACCTAATTCTGTAACGCCAAGGCTTGTGCCCCCCTGCTTGCTGCCATGGAAACCCCCTGCTCACAGACTTTCCCTTTAAAAATCCTGTTCACTCAGAGCTCGGGGTTCCACTTCTCTACTGCTGTGCCAGTGAGACTTGGGTCCCGAGTTCGATCGCTCTCGTAATAAAGCTCTCTTGCAATTGCATGGAGTCATCTCCTGGTGGTCTCTGAGGGTCCCGTGAACCTGGCATAACACCAACAGACACTTTGAGGGGAGAGAGGAGGACCAGCATGAGCAAACTGCAGTATCCCTGTGACAACTCTAAAGCAACAGGTCTTACAGAAAAAAAAATGCTTTTTAAAAATGGTCTTAAGTAATTGGAAAAAGATGACAGAACAGAGCCATACATAGCTGAGAGAAGTGGAACTAGAGACCTGTCAGGGCTGACACTATAAGAACTACAGCAGCGGACAAAGGAGCATGTCTTTGCCAAGGCTCGATGGCCCACCTTGCCCTGTAGCTAGCCACTAGGCTAGTGGCGCCAATAGGCCTGCAGGTCCGTCCTGCAACATGGAGCTGCCACAGCTTCACTTCCAGCCACCCGACCTGCTTGCAGGGAGGAGAGCAAGGGTGCTGGTGGTGCCTGCAGGCTGCAAGCATGAAGGCTGTGCCTGGTGGTGGCAAGCACAAAAGGCAGGGAAGTGCACAGTGACATGGAGCTCATGCAGATCCTGCCCCTAGACTTGATGCCCAGCCACAGGATCACCCTGACTGGGCAGCAAAAGGCTATTCAACATGAGTCTCATCCATAGTCCGCTATGTACGGTGTTTCAGAAACCTTGAACCAGGCAGATGACTTATTGTAACAAGTATTTGCATGCAAAGCTGTGTGAGAAAAGCAGTTTGCAATGCCAAGTTAATGAATGTGTGATAGAGAGATGAGAAAGATGGCAAAGGAGAGAGCCTGAACTAGAGACATAGCGACAGCTGAGGACAAAGGAGCACGTCATTGCTGAGAGGATTTGGCACAGTAGCCTGGAGCTCTCACAGTTTCTGCCGCCTAATGCACTACCCAACTGCCTGAGCACTCTGATCTGAACAAGATAGCCAAGGTGAAGAACAATTCATTTTCTGGATTAAGCCTCTTCAAAAGACCTTAATGGTCCATGATCTGTGCTGCTGAGGGAGGCCATGATGCTATCGGTGGTCCACCAGAGGAGGCAACCAGCAGAGGAGGCCATGTTGATGTCTGGACTGCTGCTGATGGAAGCCATGTGGAAGGTTATGATCCGTGCTGCTGTTATGGGGAACAAAGCTTTTTACACAGTGGTATCGATGACTTCAGACTCCTAATTGAGAATGAGAAACATTGAAAGACTCTGTGACAATCTCTCCCCACCCCAATTCACATCACCCCTCCCTGTACAGGAAGTTACTGAAAAGAGTCCTTAAAAATTGCTCTAAAGATGCTAAAGTGCAGCTCCACACAGTTGATGGCTTCTGGTGGTAGAGGGAGGGGAGTGGGAAGGGACTTCATTATCTTTAAAGGGCTGGCCACTGGGTCTTTGACCATGCTCCAATGGGTATATGGGCAACACAAATTGGACCTGGTATATTTTTCTTTCTTTCTTTTTTTCTTTCTTTCTTTCTTTCTTTCTTTCTTTCTTTCTTTTTTTTGTTTTTTGTTTTTCTTTTGAGAGTGTCACAAGGGTAGACCTTGAAAGAATGGAAAATGAGTGTGATGAGGGTACATTGTATGAAATTCCTAAATAATTAATAAAAATATTATGTTGGGGAAAACTACAGCTCAATGGATGGATGGATGGATGGATAAGTAGATAAACTGACATGGATAGATGGAAGGATGGAGAAATGGAGGGATGCACCTATGCATTATAGCTAGATTGTTGTGAGGCCCAAGGATTCTGGAATCAATCAGTAACCCCCACTTGCATCCTCGCCCCCAAATCCCTGTGTAGAATGAACCAACCTCAAACACAATTAGGGAGAATTTTTAAAAGGACATTAAGAAAGAAGTGTTATTCCTAAGAAACTGAGAAGACGATTTGTGGATCACAAAGGTCTAGAATTCTAATGAATTCTTTTTTTACCATATGGTGTTTCGTTTTTTCTTAATTGACAAGGATTACAAGTCTTATTCTCCATATACACATTTGAATAATGAAGAGAAGAAAATGGTGTTTCAGAATATGATAGATGAGTACCTGCATTTAAAGAAGCATTCTCTGCCTAGGGGCCTAATTAGGTTATAATTTCAGAAGATTCTTTGAGTGGCTCTCTGACAGTGGCCCCACCATATTTTCAAGCTCCATTTCTTACACACTTCCCCTCTGAAATGCTGTATCAGCAATGCTAACAGGGTACCAAAATTTCCCTTTTATATGTGGTATTACAGAAATTTTAATTTAGTCACTTTTAGATGTAAAATCAGAGTAAATAATTACTTTTCCATTGTCTATGATTAATGTTTACACATGCTAAATGTGATGGGGCCTCTCGTTTGGAGCACTAGGGATTGCTTTCTGAGCTCTCACCTAGAAAAATTAAGCAATTACTTATTAGGCTGGTAGTTCTCTTGGATGGAAAGTTGAGTTTTAAAAGTTCTGTGAATAATTATGGAAATGATTTGGCAATCATGGTGAGTAGGACAAACTGAGCTCTGGTTTGACATGACAATATCTCAAGCCTCACGCCTGCCCTTCAGTGTCAGAGGACAGCTTGCGAGCAGTTGGCCTCAAAGGGCTTAGCTATTTATCTTTTGATGACAGCTTGTAATTTGATTAGCTCTTTATTTCTAAGCATACTCAAACCTCAAATCAAACCTTCCTTCTTTCCTCTGTCATGGTATATTATTTATGTGTTCATCCCAATATCATTTTTTCTATCTTCTAAGCTCTTGCCACTATGCATTATTTTTCTCCATTTCTCAACAACAAACTCATAGAAGGCACACTATTTCATTATAATTCTACATTTTTACAAGAATATAGAAAAATTCAGAATCCCCTATCAAGTGTGTAAAATTTGCCAGAAGCCTCAAATATGCATTTCTTTTCTACTAAACACCACGGTCTGCTGAAATAATACTTGCCCAGAATTACTCTAAGAACAGAAGCCATGTAAGGAAATTCTCCTCCAGGTGATAGACACTGAGGGAAATCATGTAAGTGGGCTCCAGGTAGCACCCAGTCCATTCTGTCTCTAGTTGTCGTCCATCTTACTTTAAGCAAAGAGGAAAGCAAGAGCATTTACTTGGGGAAGTTTAAAGAGATGTGTGGAAGTGGTCTCCAGTGGCCTGGTGAACTATACTCCATAGAAGCCCACAGAACATGGAGTAAAACACCTGGCTGAGCAACAAAGCCTCCCTTAAATTTGTTCATAAAAGACCAACAAAAGCTGGAAATGTGAGTACATGGTCTGGGCTAAGAGGATGTTTATCAGTGAGATTCTCTCCTGGGAGAGGGCATCTGTACACAGTTGGGTATTTTCTCATCTCAATGTCTTCAGGAAATCCTTAAGTCTATACAGAAAGTCTTCTTTAAGATACGTCCTGATGGACTTAGGCAACCAGCTTGGTCCGAATCGCTGTTAGCTTGTGATTCAATTATAGCCATTTTCCAGGTCCCCTTCTTACTACACTTTAAAGTTTTTTTTCTTATTTTTTTTTTTCCAAAAACACAGATGAAAGCAAAACTATTTGCAGCTCAAACTTGTTCCTTCACAGGAAGGCAACTCAGAGTCCCCTCAAGACCTTTGCTGAGTGTAGTCAGTGCCTTTTGTTTTGGCATTTTTTTTCCTATTGCTGTAAAACAACTACTCACTCCAAACTTCCCATAGGAAGAGGACAAGAACTATCTTACCAGACCTCAGGGGAGCTGGTTCTCCCACAGGTCTGGTGACACACTTAAGAGTCTGTTGGTTGGTGGGATGGAGCTGCCATGACCAGCAGAGAGATGGATGTGGGCTGTCAGGAGGCTGTGAGGTAGCCCCTCCTTTAGTATTCTTCTCCCCACTGTGTTCCAGAAGGAAATGTTTGGGCAGCTGGGAGGAAGAAAGAAGATACAAAAAGACCTGCACATTGGAACAGACCTACTTCCCCAGAATACTGCTAGAGCTGCCTGCACGGAAGCCACAGATCTACCTCAATCTTCCCCAATAGGTAGAGTCTGAAATTCCTTGGGAGAGGTGTTTTAAAATCACTCACTACAAGTGGTCACTTCTTAGGTACTGTCTGTTTCGACTCTTCTTCCTCATTTCTAGCCTTACTTACTTCTGTGTTATCCCTAACACTCCAGGCACATCTGTCTTTGGCCCTTGCACTACTGTTCCCTATAGGCCCTAAGTGAAAATGACACTGTCCCTTACACACACACACACACACACACACACACACACACACACACACACACTGTTTCAAACATTATGCCTGCCAGCTAAATCTAAAAAGCCCCAGAAGCTAAGCTATTTTGTATACTCCATTATTCATTTCTTAAGGAAACTTAATCTCACTCTTCCTTTGGTTTGCTTAATGGATCAAGTCATTACTGAATATAAAGTGAGTTGAAGGGCAATTTATCATTGATATTTACAATAATGGCCTAAGTATATGAAAATACATTTGAATCATAAAAATAAATTATTTTGTATGATATAATTATTGAAGAAGGGAGTATACATTTAAAAAATTTAAAAATAGCTATTCATATAGGAAAATAATACTAGTTAGTTCAGGGCCAACCAGAACATAATTTGAAATATCTCTCGCCTTGTATTTCTTTTAATCATAGTTCCGCTGAGGTAAACAACAGACGGAAATTGCTTCTTGCATTAACCTATCTATGCCTGAGTATTATGTTAAGAATTTGTTCAGGAAAGTGATGCGATACTTTGCTCAGAAATACATTTTATTTTACTACCTCAGGAACTGACAATAAAAAAAAAAAAAACAGTATAAATGGATGAACATTTTCAGGCTTTTAACAAGGTAATTGAAAAATGTATGCCTTCATGAAGAAGTATAAAATGCTGGAGGGGATCACACATTGTTATAGAAATGCCCTCCAATGAATAATGAAGGAAAAAGGGGCATAATTACCCTGTGTCATGTCTCATGTCCAATTAACCACTAAGTGCTACCTGCTCATCTCCAGTCTGTCCATTCTTCTCTGCCCCAGTACTGCACCTCGAATTAGGCCATCATTATTTTGTAGACCACTAAGGTAACAATTTCCTAAATGGCTGCCAAGACTCCTATCTTGCCCCTTTAAGTTCGCTTTTGACACTGTCACTTGAGCAATATTTCTTAAAGTGAAAGTGAATCTTACAGTGACACAATTCCCTGCTTAGCACTCTTCAATGGCTCTCTAATGCCCTAAGGGAAATAAAAGTGTAAACTCCCTGTGTGATGTCCAGGAACTAAAAGGGAAGTCCCTGCACCCCTCCCAGTTTCAACCCTTCCCCCCTCTGACCTGCAGTCACCATTTAAATACCAGTCTCTGTAGAGCCAGCCTCTCTGGCCTCCAAAGCTTCCTCCTTGCACTTCTTTGTGCCAGCACACTCCTACCGTTCCGCCATGGAAGTCTAGGAAGGCATTGCAGTCTGACAGCCGTCTGGCCCTCTCTGTGTGCACCCGCTGGGCGCAGTCAATGTCCCAAGCCACTTAGAAGTGAGATGGCTCCAAACAAAGTGCAATAGGACAGGTCAGGAAGAACTGCTGGGTACAAGTGGTCATGCATAATGCCCAGATGGAATAACGCCCCAACAATGCTCTCTCACTCTAGTGGGTGGATACCTACTCCGTTGAGCAGAGCGGAATCAGTGGATAACTTCGCATTGTGCTGTCTTTGTGGTATTGCCAGTAAAGAGACCTAGGCTTCCTGGGAATCCTCTGACTGTTGGATTTGGTACTTGTGACCTGAGACCTTACAGTAGGAAAGTACTGGCAGTCAAATATGACTGCTGCACCCTTGTTCCTGGAAGATTTCTTTGCTGTCTCTTTGGCTCTGTCCAGGCTAGCCAGATAGCCACAGGCTAGGTGAAACTACCATCTTTGTTCGGCTTGAGAAGCCAGTGTTTGTCTCAGCGGTTTCCTCAGCCTCTACTATGAATACCTGTTTATTATTTTCCCTCCACATTTGTCTGTGATTTCATAAGGATAATTGTCAACAAGGTTCCAACATCTACCACGTGTCCAACACATCCTGGCTTCTGACTTAGTGAAATGAATGAAGTCCTGAAGCCATTCAAGGCCATTCAAGCCACCAAAAGTTGGGACAATCACTATAGAATATTTATTCTCATATTGTGAGGGACAGGAAGCAAAATAAGAGAATAAGAGATCCCCTAGATAAAAATGTCTTAAGTGACTTGTAAAAACCTAAATTTCAAAATATAACCAACATGATTTCATAACTTTGTGGGAACAGTTGATATTCTTGCATTATTTTCAACATAAAAGGAGAAATAAGGACTGTTTCATCATTAAACATAACAGAGGTGCTGGATCTGTCAGAGATATCTTAATCATACTGAAAGGTTTCTCCTTTGCATTTTCTGAAGTATTATGTAAGGGGTGCTGAACTGTATCAAATGATTGTTCTGATTCTACTGGGGTTATTTTTAATTTTCTTCTTAATATTGTAAGTTAAACGGGTAAAAACAAATTTAGTGCTGAATGAATTTCTCATCCTGGATGCTAAACTCTGATCATGAGGTATCATTTTTTTCATGCAACACTGAATTTAATTTGCTGGTACTTTGTTGAGAAGCTGTGTCTACATTCGTAGGTTTCAGATTTGATAAGATCTTGCAAGAGTTAGAGTTCATGATCTTTCCCTGTCTACACCAAGATCACCTTAGCTTATTAAGTCCTTTACGATTTATGTAATAGTTTTTCTTCTTAGAAATCCTATTTACTCATTTTCTATCTCTTTCTTCTTATTCTCTTAGGTTGCTGACTTTCTCTAGAACACGCAGCATATTTTCCTTATTCTAAATTCCCTGCCTGAAAATTCCAGCATTTAGCCCACCACTGAATTCTGCATTTCCCCAGGTCAACTCCAGGCCCTTTGTGCAGGACCGATGGGTGTAACTCTGACCCCCATAGGAAGGCAAGAAGCCAGTCAGCAGCCACCCGACAACTTTGTACATTTCTTGCTCTGTAGGGTTTACTGTTAAATTGCTTCTCCCCATTCTAACCCCCCCCCAAGTAGTGCGGATCTACTTCCAGGAGAGTCTGCCCCAGATCCTCCGCCTTTGCCTGCAAAATTCTCTCATCCTCAGCTCGTGCAAACTGGTTAAACAGCAGGAACACAAAATAAAGAGGTGGCTTTCTCAGGGTTAGGGCTAGGGTTAGGGTTAGGGTTGACTCTTCTTTTCACTAGCGTACCACTTCTCTGCATATCTTCAAAGTTCTCATTACATGATGGCTTTGTGTAAAGAACACTGAAAATCGTAATTGAAATATAGCATTAATGACACAGAAATATTTATTCTTCTTTTACTAAAAGGCTGCTAGTATGCAATAATTTAACATGTATTTTATTTTGGTTTGCACTTTCTTGTACTTCCAATTAGATACAGTGATCACTGGCTTCAAATTACTTGGAAACACGATGAACTCTTCTTTAGAATCAAAGGCCAGAAATGCATGATGCTGTTTTGAAAACACATATTTATTATTTAAACATGTTCTCAATGTTTCAAAAATTTATTTCAAAAAAATTCGGTAAAACATTTTGGTATCAACACTGTTAAAATTAATATGTCTAAACGGGAAATATTGTTACAGTTATAGAAAGGTAGTGTGGCCTCAACAAAAAATTCTGCTTTCTTTGTGTGTGATATGTTCTGTTGCTGGAGAGATTCCAAACACTGACAATTTCTTTAGACTAAGAGTAACACTCATGCCTTGAAAAGGACAGTATGTTCGAGTGACTAATTTGCTATAACTTGTACTTCTTAAAATAACATATATAATATCACCTGGGATCATATTAAAATATGGTCCTGATTCAGTACATATGAAGTGAGACTGAGAAGGCATTTCTAGTCAGTTCTAGTGTTAGAGCCACTCTTGGATCATACTTTGAGATTCGTTCTTTGTTCCGACATCAGAATTCCTGCCCTCCTATGATGGTAGCTAGCTTCCAAGTGAACTCCACTGATCCATAATCTCTAGCATTTGTACATAAACTAACACTGTGCCAGAGCCAGTCTGTAAGACAAAACAGTGGCTCCAAGATTCAGTTGCCAATGATTCTGCTGCTTCAGCCTTAATTAATAACTTTTTCTCTCCACCTAAGATCACACAGCTAGATACCAACTCCTTGATAAGGACTAATTGACAACAGGGAACTGTGATGGTAATGCTCCTACCAAATCCACACACCTTCCACAGAGAAGCAGAGCTAAGAACACTCTACTAAGTTGCTTCTAGCTCCTGATCCTCATGAACCATTAGAACATGATGGTTTACTGTCTAAACTTAAGGGATAGTATTTTACACATAAGGAACTGATTCAAATTGATTAACTTCTATGTTTTAAATTAGTATTATCAGACACATGGGAAAGATTACAACATGAAAACTATAGCAAAGAAAAGATGGAGTGATGTAGTCACAAGCCTGGGCAGGCCGAGGGGAGGCTTTTTGAGGGTGAGTCAGAGTCTTGCCAAGAGGGTTCAAAGGCACTAAGGCTGTCAGCTTCTTGGTTTTTGGACATTTAAGATTTAGAATTGTGCAAGAATAATTTTTTTTATGTTAAGTTGACCAATATGCAGTATAATATGGCAACTCTGGAATCCTGATATAGGATTATCAAGACTGACTTATGCAATGTGGTAGATATATACACACACACACACGCACACACACACACACACACACACACACACACACCTACTTGTTACTTGTTGAAAAGCCATAATGAGTATAAGAGTGTCAAACATGAAACTTAGGTGTATACATTTGAATTTCACAGCTAATAATGAATATTCCAGGCTATGAACCACTGAACTAGATGGCATTGACGTATTAATTTTGAACTTCAATGGCTTCAATCCCTGGTGGAATTTTTAAAGTGTATTAATTTATTGTCCCACCATGATTATTCATGTGGGCACTTAAATGCCATTAGGAATTGTTTATAGAACTACATGCATGAGCCTAATTAACAGTTTTCACATTGATATCCTTTGTATTGAGTTATTCACATTAAATTGTTTTGAAGTTGATACTAGCTTTAAAGATAAACATTTATATTTTGGGAGATTTATAATTTTCCTTAAAAAGAACAGCATATGGTTTTTCTCCCTAAAGAATACTTGCCTTATTTTGCTACACTTTAAAATTTTTTTTGTGATAAAGCAGAAAGTTATCAGGATCTGCTTCTCTAGCTTTTGCAAAAGTAATTATTGGGAAAATTTTGAACAGATGCTGGATATAAATAAATTTTATAAGCTCAGACATGTGGAAACTTCTGTGGATCCTACGCATCATGTGTAGAAATGTATTCATAATGCCTTTGGTGAAAGAGTTATTTTGTACTTTTCCAGATCAGTGCAGTGAGATGAATTTGTTCATCCCAACACCAACACTAAAACAAGAGTATGGATGTCATCATTTATTTTTTACCTGGCATAAAGGAGGTAAGCAAGCTCTTTTCTCTATATATAACCAGAGACTCGGTGGTCTTCAATTACTTCCAAAATAATGCTATTCTGTGTTCTGCTTTCAACCAACACCACCCAAAACACAGACAGCCGAGATCCTTAAATGTGTTTGGATGGCTTCAGAAAGGTATGACTGACATTGATACAACAGGACCACAGAAATCTCAGTCCACGTGGCTTTGTAAGAAAGTCTGGCTTTTCCATTGCATCAGCAAATTTACCAAAGATGCCCATCAGGCCAATTGACAAGTTCCATTTTAAGGAAATTAAATTTACGACTGATATCCTTGTCAGACTCAGAGGAATTCGCTTGAAAAAGGTAAGTAGCCACAGAAAAGGGGAGAAGTCTAATTGTTGTTTTGAACATTAGATGTTTACCGTAGGGCAATTCTGGGTTTAAGACAATTTCTGCATATTATCCAGGCAAGGGTAAGTAGCAGAAGGTGTGATTCACACATGAGCTTCAATTAAAGTCATCAAAGAGCACCGAGGGAACAAGGCACGGGCATCGGAATGTAATCAGAACTTATTCCTTGACCAGAAATAACATTCCTTAATTGACAAATCTTCAATAGCAGCAGATGGCAGGTGAGCAAGGATTTGGGGGAATAGCCACCTTTTGACATTTCCTCTAATTAAGAAGGTTTTCTCAGCTATCAGGGCAAGTTTTGAAACCTTCATATTTTTCCCAGGTCCATAATAACTCAGAGGGGATAATGAAGTCTGCCCCCCTCTGTCTATCATTTACTCTAGCTGTTTCCATCTGCTCTAAGGTGAAAAGATGAACTGCTCAATGATTCTAGTCTAGACTGAGCGCCCCAGGAGCCCACAATGACTCACAAGCGTTACTTCTTATTGGATAACTGTTAGGGTAGAGCAATCCTACATACCACTGACATGGATCTGGAAGAAGGGACATGGACTCAATGTTCATTATTCAAAGCACAGACTGCAAAGCAACAGGAAGACAAGCTGATAACACTTCAAATTCCAAAGAGAGTAGCACAATTGAGAGGGAAACCATCCCTGCCCAGCGCAGCTGGTGAAAACTTTCCAATGGCCCTTCACAAATCAAACACTCCCATCCGATGAGAACTCTACCCAATGATTTTATCTCATGTAAGCATCTGATAAATTTCCCTGCAGAATGTTCCCAATTCAACTTGATTACTTCAAGCATCTCTTTGTGAAGATATTTTTTGAAAAGTCACAGTGGTGATTTTGCAATTTTCAATAGTAGTCCTCAGAGCGGCAGCTTCAGTATAATCTTAGAAGTTACTAGAAATGTACTTCCACTTACTGCGAAACTTAAGGGATAGCCTCAGAAACCTGTTTCATCAGTCCTCCAGGATGGGAAACATACAGTCTTGGCTCCTCAGACATTTTTGGCTTGGTGGTGTGACCTGGGCATTGGACTTCTTTCCTTGGTTGTGTGACCTGAGACTCTAGCTTGCATTACTTTGAGTCAGTGCAGGATCTGGGTCACCAAAACCAGCACATGAACTGCTTAACTGGACCAGGCAAAGATTGCTCCAAACTGTGGGTCTGGAGCTAGGCCTCTCGTGTGTGGAGGTGGTGGCAGGATTTGAGCAGAATGGGAAACTGTCACAGTTACTTACCTGTCAAAGCGGCTCTGGACAAAGTAGGTTCATAGACCAAGGGGCTGGGGTGGGCCTGATGAGAGGGAAGGAGATGCCTGGCAGGCAAAAGCTTTTAAGCAATTAAGATCTAAACTTATGATAATAGATATATATGTGAGTTAATGGATGACACCACAGTTGTACTAGGTTCCTGACCAGCTATGGGATTGAGTTATCCTCACGGTAACTAAGTAGATAAGCATTATTGCTACTCCAATTTATAGGCCAAGAATCAGAGTTTCCAGGAGAAAAAAGTCATCTGCTCATTCTTGTAACCTCTTAAGAATGTGCATAAGCCAAAAGAAAATATAAGAACATCCCAATTTTGTGTAGACCCAAAATAACAGAAGCCAAATATATATATATATATATATATATATATATATATATATATATATATATATATATATATATATTAGTTTATAAAGAGAAAGAATCTAGAGTTAATTATTTACACAATGCTGAGTAAAAAATGACTTCTACGATGGAAATAAAACCTCTTATATTGTGTAAGATTACATAAATAATTATTTCCCCAAGTTTCAACAAGGAAGCAGGGATTCTGACATATAAATTTTATCATCTACAGTCATTAAACTGCAGCAGGTAGCTCCTGGATCCATCATCATTCTGTCTAGGGACCATGGGACAAATATATGATGTAGTTAAGCTCCCCTGGGGACTATCTTTGATAGATTGTATATTCAGATTTTAAAAAATAAAACACAGGCAAACAATCAAATGTACAACACTTGTTTTTAGGAATTTTATAGAAGAAATATTATATATATATAATTTAGTGGCCCTCTACTGACCCGTATCAGCCACCATGTTAGAATGAGTTTTCCATAAGGTAAGTCACATTCTGACACTATTTCCTCAAGAGTTTAATGAATCTTCCAGGAAACTTCCCTGTTCTGTTGAATAGGTCTGCAAACACTCAATTACACTTACTTGAATTTATGTCTTTGGTGTAAGTCTTTACGGAGAATTAAACCATTTTGTTCGAAGGAATTGTACCAGGGTAAAAGTTATTAAATATATGGGATATTTTTTGAGTGATCATTGTGAGAGACAGATTATTAACTAATTTAGAGTTTTTAATGACAGAAGCAAGGTAACTCTGTAAAGAAAAATAATGGTTTATGTAGCTTACAGTTCTAAGGTTCAAAAGAAGCACACAAGTCTACTTGAGGATACAGCATTTTTGGCTGCATCATGTAGTCAACAGGTATGGCAGGGACTTGCGCGTAGGCATGATTGGAAGCTGGTAAGTCTGGCTTGGGCCATGAACAAATTTTCTTAAATAATCATATCTCATTTAATTAAATGATTTCACAGTGCTAGGTGAGCAGTTTGCACCAGAAAAACTGCTCTACCTGGTTCCATAACTATAAATAAGAAAGAAATATCTCCTCTTCAGGTAACACAACAATAAAATGTAATAAAACAAAAAAGCATCAATTAATATTGAAACATAGTAACTTTGTCTATACAGTGAACGTTTAAGTGATTTTTATGAACTAATAGTCTTTCTTCTTCCACTAACATGATCTTGTAATATTGTCTGAAAAAGATAAGATTCTTTTAAGATTTTGAAACCATCTCATGAGGTCTTGCAAGAGAAGCACATTGATTCTTTCCGAAACCACAGCCCAGCAGCCCAAGGGTTTTCACTTCCTTCTTCTTTTAAAAAGTGTGCAACATATCGGAACACCATGATGCCTGGGAGCCTGGCCTCTGGCACAGAACCTTGAAGGATACAAAACCTCCAAATCATAGCACTGGGGTTCTGTGGAATTGGTGTTAGGACATATTTATATAACTAAACTTCAGGATACCCTGAAGTATCATTTTGCTACAGTTTTGTGTTATAAACTCAGAGGCAGAATCAACTCACAGGTCTGGTAGTGTGAAGAGTTAGCATAACACAGAAGGAAAAGAATTAACAATGAAACCTGAGTGCTTTTCCTCAAAGGCCAGCTGTGTCATTTGCAGCTCACCGGAGGTACTTGTGAGCTCACAAGTGTAGCTACTCTACTTTCTGTGTCTCCGTCCTCTGTTCTGAACAATGTTATTTTTCGATAAGAACAACCTCTTAGAGCCGTTTTGAAGATGAACATGTGTGAAATGTTTAGAACACTGCCTGGAATTACATAGTAGCACACTGTCTATGTTAACAAAGAATGTAACCAATTTTCGTGGCTGATATTGTTGCTTTGTCTTTTGACCTTTGCTTGTCAGCATATATTTCTCTTTTATTAATTTCATGTACCCAAGTCATTAGTGGCTGGCATGCCTTTGGGGGATTATATAAATAATATCATAAGGGCATGCTATAAAATTAAACAGATGGTATAAAAGAACTTTGGAAATAAATTTCTTCTGTCAGTTTCTGAGAATAATTGGCAAAAGTCAGTACTCTGTCAGCTTAATGGTAATATGGTAAGTGGAGTCCTCCCCAGGAAAACTTCCCTATAAAGACTCAATTGGTAGAATATTCGATTTCTCTTCACAGTATTTTCATGCATGTATTTTTCTTTTTTCTATATGAGCATAGAGCATTCTACTGACTCTCAGTTTAGACACTGAGTGGGCTAACACAGTGGGCAAGGTAAGGGACAGAAAAGTTTCAGAGGAAGCTGAAGTCACCTCTGCATTGTCCACAGTCAGCTCTACTTCCATCCCATCGTAGACCCTTGCTACCATGGATCTGGTGGTATAGCCATCAACTGAGGAAACGGAGAGAAAGGTGTTTGCTACATGACACAGCAGTAGAGTTTTGAGATGATAATTGTGTAAAGATAGAGACCAGGTTTGGACCCCTCCCCAGTGCTAATGAAGATTTATTCACTAGTGACGTTTGATCAGATCTTCTGGGTGGATGCTGAGGTTTCATTAGTTAAAGACATAAAGCAGTCTTCTTGATTAGAGAGGCAAGCAGCGGTAGGGAGGACTCATAAATTACCATGGCTCAATTAGGTGCAGACAGTCTAGTGAGTGTTTATTCCTAGTACAAAGGAAGATTTTCCAATTAGATTGAAAGGTTTAGAAACCGACAGTTACAGTTGTAGTGATTTAAGGAGAACTCTAGAATAACGCATCATCAGAAACTGTATTGATTAAAATTGAACTGGTAAGTTATTTTTGGAGTTCATTGCTTATCGGTAGAACTTCTGATGTGAAGTACAATTTCTCTCACAAGATGAATGTGAGGACTGGGCTAATTTCTTCTTGCCCTGAAAGTTGATAAGAACATAAAGGGCATCCCCACCACTGCTGAAAATACCAACATGATTTATTCAGGTTAATCATCAAGAAAGTGGCATTGCATAAATTGCTGGAAATGTAATATGCCATACAAGACCCTTCAGGCTGGTTTCACTGTCACAGTGGGGCCACATTAAGAAGCCTACGACTTAATCAGAAAAGCCTATAGCTAGCTCAACTGCAAGGAGCTACTTTAAACACTGAAAATGATAAGAAATCGAAGGGAGGTGAATAGATAACTTCCATGATGGTAATCTCCAGAAATGACGAGTTTAGTTTGGTGGGATAAAACCTGAGGTACAGTCTAGGAGCTCTTGTGTCTTGAACTCTACAAATGTTATCCATAAGCTTTTGATGAAGATTGCTTGACCTAATCTGATGTCTTAAAATCTGCATTTCACTGGATTAAGTATGAAAAGAAGGAAAGAAAAGCAAGGAACTGGTAGTGGAAATTCTTGGATTCTTGACATAAGGCGCTAACATATTTGCCACAAACTCACAATGTGATTACATGTACTACAGTAACTGGTAGAAATTAATTATTATCACATTAAGAGCAAGAATTGGGTCATTTTTTCAAGCTCTATGGTAAAATAACAGCAAGGATGCCAAAAAAAAAAAAAGATATAAACAATCATACGATTAACTATCTACCTAAAAGTATCTGTTGCGTACACTTAAGTTGACATTAATTATACATACAGAGTTTAGATAACTATTCAGGATAAAAATGTTCCTTCCATGAGCCAAAGGCCATCTTACAAAATCTCCTCTAGGCTTGAAAAAACTCTGTGTTGAGTTGTTGATCAGGGTTGCCCAAGAAACTTTCAAAACTTTTCAAGCTACAGATATTGTCCTTGGTTGACCCTTCAAGTGGAAGGTAAGTCCCTATTGCTGAAGACACCATGCACTTCAGACACAGGGCCCAGAGACCCTAGAACTGATACTGACCTCAAAACCCTTTTGCTGAGGACTAGCTTTCGTGGGAAGGTCCCATAAAAGCTTCTAAAAGAAAGAAGGAAGCAAAAAACAGCCCTATCTGCCTATGATACTCATAGACCATAACAGCATAACAACAAGGTTGCAGTAGTGGCATGCATATTTTGACATTAACCACCAGTTATTTAATTAGAATTAAGGTCCCCCCAAAAACAAGTGGAAAATCATGCTTGTTATTGACAACCAAGCTAAGTGCTCAATACTAGTGAAGTCATGGATACTGAGCCCAAAGCTGAGCCTTAGTACACAGCATAATCCTTACCTGCATTCTAAACATCTGTTTAAAGCAAGTAAACAAACAAAAACCCCTTTTATTTAGTTTTTCACTTTACATCCCAATTGTAGTCCCCATCCTCCTCTCCTCCTGATTCCACTCCCCCTCTTTCTCCCTACCCTTTCCCTCCCCCTCAGAAAGGCCCGCCACCCACTTACCCCAGCACTTCAAGTTGCACCAGGACTGAGCGCATCCTCTTCCTCTGTGGCCTGGCAAGGTGGCCCCACCAGGGGGAACTGATTGAAAAGCATGCAACAGAGTCCATATCAGAAACAGCCCCCACTCCCCTTCCTAGGAGACCCACAAAAAGACCAAATTAATTGCCCATCGGGTACATATGTGTAAGGAGCCTAGATCCAGTCCATTCATGGTCTTTGGTTAGTGCTTCAATCTTTGCAGGTCCTCTTGGGCCCAGGTTAGTTGGGTCTGTTGGTCTTGAGAAGCTACTGTCTCTTCCAGGTTTTCTACCCTTCCCCCAACAATTCCACAAGGCTCCTGTGCTCTTCCCAATCTTTGGCTGTCGCAGCATCTGTTCCAATCCTTTGCTGGGTGGAGCTGCTCAGAAGATAGCTATGCTAGGCTCTCTTCTGTAAGCATAGCAGAGTGTCACTGTTAGTGTCAGGGGTTCCTTCACTCCCATGGGGTGGGTCTCAGGTTGGTCTAGAGGTTGGTGGGACATTACGTCCAATTCTGCTCTGTCTTTATCCCTGCACATCTCATAGGTAGGGTAAATTTTGGGTTGAAGGTTTTGTGTGTGGGTTGGTGTTCTACCTCCTTCTGCTAGAAGTCCAGTAGAGTTAGAGGATCATGGATACTGCAAACATCTGTTTTTATACCCACGGATAGGTGTAATCCTCACCCCAATTCAAAGAAATTTTCGTTTGCACCAGAGGCCATTATAGAAAAGCACAACCTATCAAAATGAGAGTTGTTCAGCTCAGTTTTAAATGATAGATCTATAACACAATTCTGGCACCTAAGGTTCAGAGATCATTGCATAAGAGGGGTCAGAAAGATTTTAAGGGCCAGAGGAACAGGCAATTATAATTGTGACCCCTAGAAAAGTTGAAATCTACACCGACAAAGTCTCAACACCATGACTTCCTAAACACGAGCAGAATGAGGACAACAGCAACAGGCATGCATAGTGGACATGGACCGGGGAAAACATCCAGAGGCCACATGTGGCAGCATCTCAGAAGAAATCCATTCAAGATGTAGGTTTACAGCTACCAACAGATAAGATAGCAAGATCTAGACTTTTAATCATCCCAAACCCAGATGCCTTGATACCACCATAAAAACACAAGCAATAAGCACCACGACAATATGCCTCCACTAAAGCTTAGCAACCCTGCTACAGTAGTCTTGAAAATTGCAACATAGCTGAAGCACAGACAAGGCCTGAAAAATACCTATTATGAGTATGTACAAGGACGTCATTGAGGATAAGAATAAATCCATTAATAAAATCTATGAAAACACCGACAGCAGATTGAAGTGATGAAAACAGTTCAAGAAATGAGTATGAAATAGAATCAATAAAGAAAACCCAAACTGAGAAAAATCTGGAAATGAAAAATTTATAAACTAGGAAAACAACACCTACAACAAAACACCAGAGTCAAGCCTCACCACCAGAATACAAGAAACAGAAGAGAAAATTCCAAGCATTGAAGACAAGTTAGAAGACATGGATACCTCAGTTAAAGAAGATGTAAAATGATAATGATAATATCCTGGTACAAAACATCCAGGAAATCAGGGACACTATGAAAAGACCTAATCTAAGAATAGTAGGGGGGTGGGGGCTGGAGAGATGGTTCAGTGGTTAAGAGCACTGACTGCTCTTCTGGAGGACCCAGGTTCAATTTCCTGAACCTACATGGCAGCTCACAACTAACTGTAACTCTAAGAGCTGACACCCTCACACAGGCATACATGAAGGCAAAACACCAATGCACATAAAGTAAAAATAAATAAGTTATTTTTTAAAAAAACAAGAATAGCAGGAATAGAAGAAGAAATCCAGTCTAAAGTCACAAAAAATATTTTCTACAAAATCAAAGAAGAAAATTTATGTAACCTAAAGGAATAGATGCCTATCAAAGTAGAGGAAGCATAAAGAACATAAAATAGATTGGACCACAAAAGAAATTCTCCTGCACAAAACTAAAGTCCAAGTGGATCAAAGACCTCAACATAAAACCAGACTCACTAAATTGGTTAGAAGAAAAACTGAGGAAGAGCCTAGAACTCATCGGCACAGGAGACAACCTCCTGAACAGAATACCAACAGCACAGGCTCTAAGAGCAACAATCAATAAATGGGACCTCATGAAACTGAAAAGCTTCTATAAAGCAAAGGACACCGTCATCAAAACAAAAAGACTGCCTACAGATTGGGAAAGAATCTTCACCAACCCTTTATCTGACAGAGGGCTAATATCCAGTATATAGAGAGAACTAAAGAAGCTGAAGAGCAGCAAACCAAGTAATCCAATTAAAAAATGGGGAACAGAGCTAAACAGAGAATTCCCAATAGAGGAATATCAAATGGCAGAAAAACACTTAAAGAAATGCTCAACATCATTAGCCATTAGGGAAGTGCAAATCAAAACGACCCTGAGATTTCACCCTACACCCATCAGAATGACCAAGATCAAAAACTCAAGTGATAACACATGCTGAAGAAGTTGTGGAGAAAAGGGAACCCTCCTTCAATGCTGCTGGAAACGTAAACTTATGCAACCACTTTGTAAATCAATCTGGTGGTTTCTCAGACAATTAGGAATAGTGCTTCCCCAAGATCCAGCTATACAACTCCTAGGCAAATATCCAAAATATGCTCAAGTACACAATAAGGACATTTGCTCAATCTTGTTTGTAGCAGCTTTATTTGTAATAGCCAGAACCTGGAAACAACCCAGATGTCCCTCAATGGAAGAAAAAATACAGAATTGTGGTACTTTTACACAATGGAATACTACTCAGCAATTAAAAACAAGGAAATTGTGAAATTTGTAGGCAATGGTGGTAAATAGAAAAGATCATCCTGAGTGAGCTATCCCAGAAGCAAAAAGACACAGATGGTATGTACTCACTTATAAGTGGATAGTAGACGTAAAATATAGGATAAACATACTAAAATTTGTACACCTAAAGAAACTAAGCAAGAAGGAAAACCCTAGGTAAGATGATCAATCATCACTCAGAAAGACAAATGGGATGGACATTGGAAGAAGGTGGAAACAGGAAACAGGACAGGAGCATTCCACAGAGGGTCTCTGAAAGACTCTACTCAGCAGTGTATCAAAGCAGATGCTGAGACTCTTTTTTTTTTTTTTCAATGCAGTTTATTCAGGAACCTTGAACAATCCTCGGACCCTGGGGAAAGCCAGCCCACAGCTTAAATAGCCTCTGGGTAGCCAACCCAGGCGTGCCACGTGGGCAATGCAGATAGGTCCACATACATGGAAGCAAGCCAGATCCTCAGCCTTAGCCAAATGCAGAATTGTTCGTGACAGAGAGCACTCACCATCGGGAAGGTGGAAGGCGGAAACCAGCTCCATCTTTAAAACATAGCATTCCGCAGCTCTCTACAGTTCCCCCTTTTTGTTTTAGACGCATCAGGCAAGAGTAGAGGTCTGATCTCTGATATTAGAAATAAATTGGGACTTTGTACCGATGTTCATTTAGGTGTCATCCACCCAAAGAGCATCAGACCCGTCTGATACCTTTTTCTCAGAGGCGGGACCTGGGACATCAACCCGCATGCATCAATCAGACATGCTCTTCTCTGGGTCCAAAGCGGCTGACCCTGAGTGCAGTGCTTAGCCTCGCATCATGGGCGTAACATTTTAGCTTTTTATGGTATCCAACCATGCTTGGGGAGAATGTCCTGCTTCAATGGCTGTAAAGGCCTGAATGATCATGGCTGCATGACATTGTTGTGAGACTCTAATCTTGCATATATACCACAGGCAAACCAAGGAGACCAACACCAGAAGGCCTGCTAATGCTCCCATGCCCGCCCATTCCTTCAGATGATTCATGGCTGCAGCAATCCATGATGATAATCCTGTGGCTAGTCCTGCATCCACTCTGGTAGAATTTACTGTGACAATGGCCATTCTCAGCTGCTCCATCGTAGTATCAAATTCTCCAGTCCAATTACCTAAAATATAGCTAGACAATTGTTTAGACAGATTTGCAGCACAGGAAAAATTCTCATGTTATATGCTAGTGACTCAAAGTCCAGCATATTTTCATTGACAGCCAACTTGAGCGATTTGCCATAGGGTATCAATTTGCTCCTGCACGAGATCAATCCTCTGATTGAACACCATCAAGCTTCCTTTTAGTTGAGCATTAATTCCTTTATGTACAACTAAGGCATGAGCTACATTGGCTAAATGATTGTTCAGGGTCTGAGCAGTCTGCCCAGTATGACTCATGGCTAATGCCCTGGTGGTAGCTCCAACAGCCGCCAATGAGATGGTAGTAACAATGGTGGCTGTAGTTCCAAGATCCCTTTTCTGTCTGAAGAGAGTCATAGCATGAGGGGCATCAACGGGCACAGGCACGCAGTGAGGCATGCGAGTAACCAGGGCATACCTAAATTTACTAGCATTCCAGCATTGGGCAAAAAAGCAAGTATCATTACCACAATTACTTGGCTCTATCTGGCTAATAATGAATAAAAATGGGGGAGACTCTTAACCAAACTTTGGGCAGAGTGCAGGGAATCTTATGAAAGAAGTGGGAGATAGTGGGACCTGGAGAGGACAGGAGCTCCACAAGGAGAACAAAAGAAACCAAACATATGGGCATAAGAGTATTTTCTGAGACTGATATTCCAAACAAGGACCATTCATGGATATAACCTAGAACCCCTGCTCAGATGAAGCCCATGGAAGCTCAGTCCCCAAGTGGGTTCCCTATTAAGGGGAACAGGGACTGTGTCTGACATAAATTCAGTGGCTGGCTCTTTGACCACCCCCACACACACTAACGGGGGAGCAGCTTTACCAGTCCACAGAGGAGGACAATGCAGCCAGTCCTGATGAGACCTGATAGACTAGAGTCAGATGGAAGGGGAAGAGGACCTCTCCTGTCAGTGGATTTGGATAGGGGCATGTGAGATGAGGCAGGGAGGATGGGATTGGGAGGGGATGAGGGAGAGGGTACAGCTGGGATACAAAGTGAATAAACTGTAATCAATACAAAAATAAAAATTTAATTAAAAAATCTTAAATAACTGATAAAAGTACCTTCTTAACATGATGACTAATGATGCACTATGCTAAATATTAAATGTGACAAGTTGAGCAACTACTGATAGAAAACATATTAGCCTGTGTCTTTGTCCAATGATGTTTTAATGGTTCAGAAGAGATGTTTTAATAGGTTAGAAAGTTAGCTAATTGCACAGAGTTTAGAACTACATAACCATTTAAGAACTGGTCATCTCTTAAATTGGAATTTTGGCAAAACACAATGTTTGGAACCTATGCTGGTCATATTTTAGTGTTAATGTGTAATTTTCCATAAAAAATAAATTCCCCCAATATGAAATAATCAAAACATTAAATGTACAGAACAAAGAAATAATATTAAAAATTTCAAGGTATAAAAACTAAATAGCATATAAAGGCAGACCTATTAAAATAACTTCTGACTGAGAGGAGGAGAAGACATAAGCCCCCAACCCTAAGCCAAAAGCTATCTGCAATTGATAAGCACAAATAAAAAATTAGTTTTCTTCAATGGAGTATCACTGGGGTTACAAACCACTCTACAGGCATGCTCCATGCCCTGCAGTATAGAGCCAAAACAAAATGAATCTGATGGCATCTTTGAAAGTTTGTTTATCTATTTGCCTATTTATTTACTATTTCTTTGTTTTACATTTTATTTTATCTAGTTATATATCCATTTATTTATTTGTATGTTTGTTTTACCTGACAGATCATTTTGCATCTATATTATGTGTGAAAAAGCGACGTTTTACATCATGGGTTCCCGGGGTGGCAGAGGTGGACATTAGCATTGGCAAGAAAGAGGGTCCAAAGGCTTTTTCTCTAGGCCTATCAGAGCTAGGAGCTGGTTGCTTCTAGTCTTTCTCTCTGTACTTGAACTCTCAAGCGTTGGCTGGTAGCCTTGCTATTTGGTGCACTGAGGCCCTGGGGCTGCTGGTCATGGTGAGAAACTCTGAACGTTCCTAATTATTAACTTCCAGGATGATGGCTCCGGCTGCTCTATTTTAGTTCTTAATATTTCAGGCTTGTAGCCTTGCTATTTGGGACTTCTGGTTGCCATGAGAAGAAGGAAAAGGAAACCATGCATTACACAAACGTAAGGGGCTCCCACAGATCATCAATAAAAACATATACAGACAATCAGACAGACAGACAGACAGACACAGTTTTGGCTGAAGCAGGGAACTTCAAAAAAAATTCTAACAGGATTCACAGTTTCACACACACACACACACACACACACACACATACATTAGTACAAACATAGACAATCAGGAAGACAGGCACATTTTTGGATGAAGCAGGTGTCTTCAACAACCATTTAATTCTGTCTTGGGTTTTTATATAATTTAACACAAGGTTCTCTATGTATGGAAAAAAAAAATCACCTAATTCAAAATTAGATACAATCGTTACACAAAAAGTGAGTTCAATAGGACTACTAATTTTAAGTTCTTTCCTTAGGACAATATCTACCTAGATACTTTTGTTTATTATAAGTTCAAAGCAGAAGTTTTATCTTTTTCTTATTTCAGTTGTATGTAATGTGTTCAAAGTAAGAGTTTGTTAAGGTTTTTCTAAGAAGCAGGTGTCTGTATTGTCTTGTATAGATAATCATTTATTCTTTGTTTCTATATTCACATGGTCTTTTTATACCTGAGCTTTATCATTAAACTAAACATAGAATGAATGTATTTCTTTGATTTTTAACTTGTTTCAATCTTGTTTTCCTTCTTGGTATAATTCACATGGAAGTTCATAGAGCTCTTAACAATTTTTGCTATACTGCAGTAGAGTTTTTAAATTAGATCAATTCATGAATCATTATCAGAAATTATAAAATCATCTGTAGGAAATCTGACCAACAGAGAGTGTGGTGCCTATGCAGAAAGTATTGTCTCTGTGTTTGGTTTTCATGCCGCTTTTACTTGTTTGTTTGGTCCTTCTAATTTTTATTTTTATTTTTATTATTTTATCTTATTATTCTTTAGATGCCTGTTTCCTTTCTAAGGGGAGACAGAAAGGGTGTGGTTGTCAATGGGAGAGGAATTGGTGAGTATCTTGTAGGAAGGGAAGGGAAAATCACTATCAGAATATATGTATGAAAAAATCTATTTTTAATAAAAGAAAAACTATAATGTATATAGAGAGCTCCTACTATATACAAAGCATATAAATAGATGTTACATATGTATTAACCCAAGCATAAAAATCAGCATCATCAAAGGATGATTTGGGATAATAAAGTGAGCTATGCCACTTCTCACTAGCAAACCAGCTCTCAAAAAAGATAGAATTCAGTGATCAAGAGAAAATAGATTAAATTAATTAGCCTGCTTTGTTAATATGTAGGCTGAATAAAAAAGTAAAAAGAAAAAAGTAAAAGACTCCCCTTTCTCCACATCCTCTCCAACATGTGTTGTCACTTGAGTTTTTTTTATCTTAGCCATTCTGATTAGTTGTAAAGTGAAATCTCAGGGTCGTTTTGATTTGCGTCTCCCTGATGGCTAAGGACATTGAGCATTTCTTTAAGTGATTCTCTGCCATTCTATATTCCTCTACTGAAAATTCTCTGTTTAGCTTTGTACCCCATTATTTAATTGGATTACTTGATTTATTGCTTTTTAACTTCTTTAGTTCTTTATATATACTGGATATTAGCTCTCTGTCAGATATAGGGTTGGTGAAGATCCTTTACCAGTCTGTAGGCTGTCATTTTGTTTTGACGACAGTCTTTTTAGCTTTACAGAAGCTATTCGATTTCATGAGGTCCCATTTATTGATTGTTGCTCTTAGAGCCTGTGCTGTTGGTATTTTGTTTAGGAAATTGTCTCCTGCGCCAATGAGGTCAAAGCTCTTCCCCACTTTTTCTTCTAACAGATTAGTGTATCTGGTTTTATGTTGAGGTCTTTGATCCACTTGGACTTTAGTTTTGTGCAGGGTGATAAATATGAATCTATTTGCATTTTTCTGCATGTAGACATCTAGTTAGAACAGCACCATTTGTTGAAGATGCTATCTTTTCCCCATTGTATGGTTTTGGTTTCTTTGTGAAAAAGCAGGTGTCCATAAGTGCATGGGTTTATTTCTGGGTTTTCTATTTGATTCCATTGATCCACCATTCTGTTTCTATGCTGGTACCATGCAGTTTTTATTACTGTTGCTCTATATTACAGCTTGAGATCAGGGATGGAGATACCTCCAGAAGATCTTTTATTGTAGAGGATTGTTTTAGCAAGTCTGGGCTTCTTGTTATTCCATATGAAGTTGAGCATTTTTCTTTCAAGGTCTGTAAAGAATTGTGTTGGTAATTTGATGGGAATTGCATTAAATCTATAGATTAGTTTTGGTAAGATCGCCATTTTTACTATGTTAATCATGCCAAGCCATGAGCATGTGAGATCTTCCTATCTTCTTTTTTTATTTTTATTTTTATTTTTCATCAATTACACTTTATTCATTTTGCATCCCCCCATAAGCCCCTCCCTCCTCCCCTCCCAATCCCACCCTCCCTCCTCCCTCTGCATGCATGCCACTCCCCAAGTCCACTGATAGGGGAGGTTCTCCTCTCCTTTCTGATCTTAGTCCATCAGTTCACATCAAAAGTGGCTGCATTGTCCTCTACTATGGCCTGGTAAGGCTGCTCCCCCCGAGGGGGAGGTGATCAAAGAGCAGGCCACTCGGATTATGTCAGAGGCAGTCCCTCTTCACATTACTATGTAACCCAATTGGACTCTGAACTGCCTTGGGCTACATCTGTGCAGGAGTTCTGGGTTATCTCTCTGAATAGTCCTTGGTTGGAGTCTCTGGGAAGTTCCCTGTGTTAAAATTTTCTTGTTCTGTTGCTCTCCTTGTGGAGATCCTGTCCTCTCCTGCTCTTACTATTTCCCAGTTCTTACCTAAAATTCCATTCACTCTGCCCAACAGTTGCCCATCAGGCTCAGCATCTGCTTTGATAGTCTGTAGGGCAGAGGATTTCAGAGGCCCTCTGTGGTAGGTTCCTAGGTTGTTTCCTGTTTTCTTCTTCTTCTGATGTCCATCCTCTTTGCCTTTCCGGATGGGGATTGGACATTTTAGTTAGGGTCCTCTTTCTTGCTTAGTTTCTTTAGATGCACAGGTTTTAGTGGGTTTGTCCTATGTTGTATGTCTAGATGAGTGAGTATATACCATGTGTGTCTTTTTGCTTCTGGGACAACTCACTCAGGATGATCCTTTCCAGATCCCACCATTTACCTGCAAATTTCATGATTTCCTTATTTTTCATTGCTGAGTAATATTCCATTGTGTAGATGTACCACAATTTCTGCATCCATTCTTCAGTTGAGGGGGCATCTAGGTTGTTTCCAGCTTCTGGCTATTACAAATAAAGCTGCTACAAACATGTTTGAGCAAATGTCCTTTTTGTGTACTTGAGCCTCTTTTGGATATATGCCCAGGAGTGGTATGGCTGGATCTTGAGGAAGCGCTATTCCTAGTTGTCTGAGAAAGCGCCAGATTGATTTCCAGAGTGGTTGTACAAGTTTACATTCCCACCAGCAGTGGAGAAGGGTTCCCCTTTCTCCACAACCTCTCCAGCATGTGTTGTCACTTGAGTTTTTGATCTTGGCCATTCTCATGGGTGTAAGGTGAAATCTCAGGGTTGTTTTGATTTGCATTTCCCTAATGGCCAATGAGGTTGAGCATTTCTTTAAGTGCTTCTCTGCCATTCGGTATTCCTCTACAGAGAATTCTCTGTTTAGCTCTGTTCCCCATTTTTTAAGTGGATTACTTGGTTTGCTGCTTTTCAGCTTCTTTAGTTCTTTATATATACTGGATATGAGTCCTCTGTCAGATAAAGGGTTGGTGAAGATTCTTTCCCAATCTGTAGGCGGTCGCTTTGTTTTGATGACGGGGTCCTTTGCTTTGCAGAAGCTCTTCAGTTTCATGAGGTCCCATTTATTGATTGTTGCTCTTAGAGCCTGTGCTGTTGGTGTTCTATTCAGGAAGTTTTCTCCTGTACCAATGAGTTCTAGGGTATTTCCCACTTTTTTTCAAGCCGATTTAATGTGTCTGGTTTTATGTTGAGGTCTTTGATCCACTTGGACTTCAGTTTTGTGCATGGTGATAAGTTTGGGTCTATTTTCATTTTTCTACATGTAGACATCCAGTTGGACCAGCACCATTTGTTGAAGATGCTATCTTTTTTCCATTGAATGGTTTTGGCGTCTTTGTCAAATATCAGGTGTCCATAAGTGTGTGGGTTTATTTCTGCGTCCTCTGTTCGGTTCCATTGATCCACCATTCTGTTTCTATGCCAGTACCATGCAGTTTTTAAAACTGTTGCTCTATAGTAAAACTTAAGATCAGGGATGGAGATACCTCCAGAAGATCTTTTATTGTAGAGGATTGTTTTAGCAATTCTGGGTTTCTTGTTATTCCATATGAAGCTGAGAATTTTTCTTTCCAGTTCTGTAAAGAATTGTGTTGGTAATTTGATGGGCATTGCATTGAATCTGTAGATTGCTTTTGGTAAGATGACCATTTTTACTATGTTAATCTTGCCAAGCCATGAGCATGGGAGAGCTTCCTATCTTCTGATATCTTCTTCTATTTCTTTCTTCAGAGACTGGGTTTTGTTTTGTTTTTTTTTTTGTTTTGTTTTGTTTTTTTCATACAAGTCTTTGACTTGCTTGGTTAGAGTTACACCAAGGTACTTTATGTCCTTTATGGCTATTGTGAAGGGTGCTGTTTCCCTAATTTCTTTCTCAGCCCATCTGTCTTTTCTATACAGGAGGGCTATTGATTTTTTTTAAATTAATTTTGTATCCATCTACTTTGGTGAAGGTGTTTATCAACTGTAGGAATTTCCTGGTTGAATTTTTGGGGTCACTCATGCATATTATCATATCATCTGGAAATACTTTGACTTCCTCCTTTCCAAACTGAATCCCCTTGATCTCCTTTAATTGTCTTTTTGCTCTAGCAAGGACTTCAAGAACTATGTTGAAGAGATATGGAGTGGGCAGCCTTGCCTTGTCCCTGATTTCAGTGGATTGTTTTAAGTTTCTCTCTGTTTAGTTTGATGTTGGCTATAGGCTTGCTGTATATTGCCTTTACTATGTTTAGGTAAGTGCCTTCTGTCCCTGATGTCTCCAGGCTCTTTTATTGCTACCTCCTCCAGAATAGGTGAAGGGCAGCCTTACTAGGCCACAGAGGAAGACAGTGAATACAGTACTGATAAGACCTAATAGGCTTGGATCAGATGGAAGGAGAGGAAGTCTTCCTATCAGTGGACTAGGGGAGGGGCTTCGAAGAAGAAGGAGGGAAGGTGGGATTGGGAGGGGTTGAGGGAGGAAGCCACAGCTGAGATACAAAGTGAATAAATTGTAATAAATAAAAAAAATGGTTGTTTCCAGCTTCTGGCTATTACAAATGAAGCTGCCACAAACATGGTTGAGCAAATGTCCTTATTGCGTACTTGAGCCTCTTTTGGATACATGCCTAGGAGTGGTATGGCTGGATCTTGAGGAAATGCTCTTCCTAGTTGTTTGAGAAAGTGCCCAATTGATTTCCAGAGTGGTTGTACAAGTTTACATTCCCAGCAATGGAGGAGGGTTCCTCTTTCTCCACAACCTCTCTAGCATGTGCTGTCACTTGAGATTTTGATCTTACTGAGGAATGAATACAGAAAGTATGGCTCATATACACAATGGAATACTACTCAGCAATAAAAAAAAAAAAACAAAGAAATCATGAAATTTGCAGGTAAATGATGGGAACTGGAAAAGATCATCCTGAGTGAGCTATCCCAGAAGCAGAAAGACACACATGGTATATACTCGCTTATATAGACAAATAATATAGGATAAACTTACTAAAATCTGTACATCTAAAGAAACTAATCAAAAGGGGAACTCTGGCTAAAATGCTCAATCCCCATCCAGAAAGGCAAAAAGGATGGACATCAGAAGAAAGACAAAACAGGGAACAAGTTAGGAGCCTGTTACAGAGGGCCTCTGAAAGGCTCTGCCCTGCAGACTATCAAAGTAGATCCTGAGACTTATGGCCAACCTTTGAGGAGATTGCAGGAATCTCATGAAAGAAGTGGGAGTTAGTAAGACCTGGAGGGGGCAGGACCTCCACAAGGAGAGCAACAGTTCCAAAACATCTGGGCACATGGGTCTTCCCTGAGACTGATAATCCAACCAAGTTGCATGCATGGAGATAACCTAGAACCCCTGCACAGATGTAGTCCATGATAGTTCAGTCTTCTAGTGGGTTCCATAGTGATGTGAACAGGGACTGTCTCTGACATGAACTGATTGGCCTGCTCTTTGGTCACTTCCCCTTGAGAGGGGAGCAGCCTTGCCATGCCATAGAGGAAGACAATACAGACATCCTGATGAGACCTGATAGACTAGGATCAGAAGGAAGGAAAAGAAGATCTCCCCTACCAGTGGACTTGGGGAGGGGCATGCATGGAGAAGGAGGAGGAAGGGAGAGATTGGGAGGGAAGGAGAGAGGGAACTACAGGGAAGGATACAAAGTAAATAAAGTGTAATTAATAAAAAAATTAAAATAAAAAATTTTTCAAAAGTAAAAGGCATGCACAGAAGGCAGTAGGAAGCCGAGAATCTCTGCCTAGGGATCAGGGTGGAGGAGGAATATAGTTCTTGTGCTAAGTATGGGTGAAGGGCTAAGAGTAGGTGAAGGGCTGCTTCTCACTCCCAAACTGAGAAAAGTCCATCACTAACTTTGCAATTCGGCTGGACATATTTACTGAGCATTTTTAGATTCAACACATTCTTTGATCTTGATTTGAACTATATCTTCAGAGAAATAAATGGCTTACAGTTTAATAATAATAATAGGCTTCATGTACTTCCCACTAACCATTTCTACCTTAAAATATATTTAACTAATAAATAAAAACTACATGATTTCTCATTCCTGGGAAACATCATGTTAGGTTCTAATGTTTTCCGCATATTTACCATTTTTACCTGTGGCATATTTAGAGTTTCCTCTTTTAGGAAAAAAGTACAGAGATGCCACAAATCTTTTCAATGTCAACCCTAACAACATTTGTGTCTGAGAACTTAAAATGTCAGTGAACAATGGATTTTGCTGTCCAAACTGTTCTGCTTTCCTTTCTCATGAACATACTGCAATAAAACACACACAGTTATTGTTGTGGTTGATACTGAGAGTCTCCTCCAAAGGCTCTTGTGCTGAGAGCTGGGTCCCTAAACTGGCACAGTTCAGAAGTGCCTGGATCCTGATGGTTCAGACTTCTTCAATGGCAAGCAGGTATGGCCTGGTTGGAGGATCCATAGGACACTAAAAATATGACTCACCAGGTTGTAGCTTGTCCTTGGCCCTTCTAAATAAAAAAAATTCAATGTATATTTTCTTCTGAAGAAGTTGTACTTACAGTTCACAATTAAATACATAATGCCTTACATCTCTCATCATTCTTATGTATTAGTCATCTTTGTAGCTATCTATCTATCTATCTTTATTTTACCTATATATCTACTATCTATCTATCTATCTATGAGAAATGATCTCTCTACATAGCTCAGTCTGTCTTGGAGTTCTCTGTGTAGACCAGGCAAGCGTCAAACTCATAGACAGATCTTCCTGCATCTACCCCTCAAGTTATGGTATTAAAGGCTTCAGCCAGGACATCCTGCCTATACCAGGCTTTTAAACATGGTCTGTTTTACCACTGAGGCTAGATTAAAGGTTCTCCTTACATGGACTTCTTGTTCACTAAATAAAAGCTTTCCTTACATGGACTTCTTGTTCACTAAATGCTCATCAGTTTGTGGGCATTCAGGAAACTTGATGACCCAATGATCTCTATTACCTAGCAAGCATTATGGAACATACATCCTTGAACTCTATTCTTCTACTCTGAAATTTTTATGCAGAAGGGATGAGAATTTGTGTTTTTAGCAAGCTTCCAAGTGAAGGAAAGGATGCTAAAATATGAAATACTCACTGATAGGAAAGTATGAGGATGGCAAGTTTTCTGAAAAATTTATAAATTTTAATAAATATTATGCACTTAATACACCAAACAGCCATGAGTCTCTGTGGAGCAGGCGTGGTCATTTCAGGAGAACCAGGTAGCCCCCTACAGGCAATGAGCACTCTTTGAGAGGCCTTGAAGAACAAGAAGTGGCTGCACTCACCAGGACTGCTTAACTGTGCAGGGTTTCAGCAACAACCCTTCCTCCATTTAAACCTGAAGCTCAAATCAGTACCCTAACGATACCAGGGGTCACCTCAGCCCTTTATCTGTCCCTCCTCCCAGTGGCTACATTGATTAAATCTCCTCTAGCTGCCTTTCACCAATACTCCTCTCTTTATTGACTTAAGTGGGACAGGTGGCTAAGCATCCTCTGTTGGGACTCCCTAAGCCAGGACTTCTGCCTCAGAACTCCGGGAAGATAATGAGCTGTGAAGGACAAATTCAACATTGTTCCAGAATCTAAGCTTTGAAGCCAAATTCAGAGAGAGCTTGATAGAAAGCATGCAGAATTTAGTTTATATTTTAAAAGGATGAGGCTTGGAGATTAGTTCTTTTAGTAATTATATGAAAGAGAAGGGGAGGGCTTTGCAGATTTAAAAGTTTGAATTTTCTAAGTGTTCGATATATCAGGGCATATTTCCAGGTATTTTAAAAATTCAGACAGGCACAGTGGGAAGGAAAAGGCAATGTTCTTTCTTTCATATCCTCTAGGCTAAAAATGGTGCCCCAATGGTCAGAGAGAGTTAATTCATATCCCAGATGCCTCTCTCTCTCCCTAGGAATAGATTGCTCATTGGCATGACAAGGTCATTCTTCATTCTAACCATTACCATAGCATTTTATATTGTCAAACTCTATGAGGTTTTTGCAAACCTTAAAATCCCCAAAGAAGTAAAGGAGATGACAAACACAATTATGTCTGATTTACAGACCAGGGAACTGGGACTCAAACAAGAGACAAAGCCATCATTGGTAAGGGCCATCCCAGAAGACAAAGGTAAGGTCTCTGTTCATCATGTGAAGCACAGGGATAAGCCTGAGGGATATCAGCTCTGCATGCAGATTCTTCTGTTCCTTGGAACTTTAGCTTCCCACCCAAGCTGATTCTTGGCAGCAATCATTTGTCAAAGACTAAGGTACACAGAAAGTAAAGCACAAATTTATGTACTGAGTGTTGAAATTTTAGCTACTCAAGATTAGAGGTGCATGTAAAATTAAAATGAAGTATATGGTCACTTAGAATTGGTTCCCTTGAAGTTTATCAGAAGACTAAGGATAAACATTCTTTTCTATTTATGTTGCTTTGACAGCAAATAGTAAAAACAATCAGAACAAAGTTCTGTGGTTGCTTAGAAAAAGATGAAAGGATGGAATTTTCCATTATTTAGTATAATTTCATCTAAAAACTATATGCAATCGAGAAAGAACAGTTTCTAATTTGTTATTAATGTTAAACTGTGATCTTAACATCTTGTTGCATTTCAACAGGAGCATTTTACCTACTTAGGCAGCATATAAAATGAGCATTTGTCCAGATACTGATTGTCAAACAATGCTAGACATTTTGTCATGTTTGAGGGGACTGCATTCCGATTCAAGCCCACAGCCCAAGATTCCAGCTTCGGAAAACTGATAAAAATTTAAAATGAAGTGTCTGAGAAAACCCTTCAGAGACAGTCAACATTTGATTCTGAACTGGAACCTGAGCACTGGGTCAGGAGCTGGGCTGAATTTCAAACTTCTGAGTTTGAATGCTGAACACTTCATGTCTATTTTAAGCTAAATCCAAAGATGCAGACAGCCAAAGGAGATGTGACTTTATGTAATTTAGTGTTTACTTGCTTTGGTTTCATAAAGTTTGAAATGTTCTAACCCATTCTTCCCCTGTCCATCAGAGACCTGGAGTTGCCCTGATGTTCCACTGATTCTAAAATCAATGATTGTACTCGGTGTCTAAGAGTATGAGCGCTCTTTTAAGGCAAGCTGCATAGGAAGGGTCGTCCTTTGGAGTCTGATCAATTTTTACCACAATGAAGCAGAAGAGCTAAGAATCAATATGAGGAGCTAATTGTAACGATGTTGCTCGAGTTCTGCTGTTGTTAGAGGCACAGACTGAATTTACACTTCCGTGTTGGACAAGTGTTGGGATAACCGCTGTAAACCTAAGACATGATGTATACCAACCTTGTTCCAACAAACAACTTAATAAAAGAAACACAAATGAGAATTTTATTCTGTCATCCATTTCATTTCCTTCAGTGCATTACAGAATTCCTGATTTAGTGAAATCACAGGGATTTGACAGAAGATGCAATTGATATCATTCATTCTGTGACATTCAATAAACAAATATGAGTCCCCAGATACTGATACTGTTAACTTTAAGACAGAATCTTGCCTATCATAAATTCTTGACAGAAGTTATTGTTTGAAGAAAAAACTAAACTTCAAAAGACTTCAAATATTCCCTTTGTTTGCAGAACATGTTTTCATAGAATATTTTTTATTGAGACAGAATTTTTATCAGCCAGCTATCATATAGCTTAATTCCCAAGATTCTACCTGGAATTAAATTGCTGAGATAAGATTCCCTTCTTTAAAATATATAGGTAAGTAGAATTTAGTATATTTTGGGAATTTTAAGTATAGTAGGCTTATTCAGGCACAATGGTGCTGTCTGTAATCTCAGTCCTCAGGGAGGCAGAGGCAGGAAGATCTCTGTGAGTAAAAGGCCAGCCTGGTCTACAAAATGAGTCCAGGATACCAAAGAGTACATAGAAAAACCCTATCTCAAAGAAAAACAAAACAAAAACAAAACAAACAAACAAACAAACAGAAACCCCAAAAGAGTAGTAGGCTTTCATATGTCTTTTTCCCCGTTAACATTTTTAATCCTTTTCCTACCCAATCCCTTCTCTATCCTACCCTCTACTCCCATACTCCATATTAACCTCTCTCGTTCCATTATTCCTTTTTAGCACTTTATTCCAGTTCATTATGTCCCTCTCCATGTCCCCTTGGTGACTTCCAGACTTTTTTTTTTTTTTGGTTCTTCCAAATCAAACACACACACATCTTATGAGTCTATGCTAACATCCACAGGTGAGAGAATAATATTTGTCTTTCTGGGGTTGAGTTACTCAAACCCAAAATGATCACTCAGAATGATTCTTTCCAGCTCCACCCATTGGCCTAATAATTTCATTTTTCTTAGTAGCTGGCTAATATGCCATTGTTAATTATACCTCATTTTCACTATACATTCATCAGATGATGGACATCTAGGCTTATTTCAGTTACCTAAATATTGTGACTAGAAGAGCTATGAGCATTGTTGAGCAGTTGTCTCTAGAGGACGATATGGAGTTTCTCAGATACATACTCAGAGCGATACAGCTTGCTTGTGTATTTTTAGCTTTTGAGGAGCACTCACACTGATTTCCATTGTGGCTGCAGAAGTTAGCTCTCCCAAGCTCTCCCAGAAGCACGGGGAACATGTCTCCTATCTCCCCATCCACACCAGCTTTGGTTGACAATAGTATGTTTGTTTAAGCTTAGCACTTCTGACTGGGATGAGATTAAATCTTAAAGTCATTAGTATCTGCATTTCCCTGATGGCTACGGATGTTGGATATTTTTAAAACCTCCCTCATTCACTTGTATTTCATCTTTGGAGAACTCTTTGTTTACTGCCATGCCCCACAGTTTATGATTTTTCAATAATGATTTTTGAGATAATTACATCATTGTTCCCTTTCCTCCCATTTCTCCAATCCCCATGCACCCCACCCTTGCTCTCTTTCAAATAATGATGTTTTAATTGTTTCTGCATGTGTGTTCATTCTTATATGTATAAATACAACCTGCTCGGCCTGCAATATATTACTAATCAGTATATATTTTCAGGACTGCTACTTGGTACTGGGTAACCAACTGGTGTGCTCTTCTCTGAGTGAGCCCTCAGCCTTCCTGATGCCTGCAGTTCTTTGTCTAGGGTTGAGGTCTAGTGATCTTTTCCCCTTTTGGGTTAGTGTGTCTGTTGGTGTTACACTTGTTCCGTTCATGTGTAGGCAGCCATGTTGTGAGACTTCACAGGTATAGCTTCTCTTACATTTCTAGAAGACACAATTTCACAGCAATCTCCCTGCCACTCTGGTTCTCAGAACCTTTCTGCCTCCTCTTCCACAGTTGCCCAGAGCCTTAGGTGTAGGAGCTGTGCTGTAGACGCATCTCATAGAACTAGTTCTACAATTCATTTTCATTGGTTGTGGTTTTCTGTAATGGTCTCTGTCTGTTGCAAAGAGAGGTTCCTTGATAAGGGTACAAGGGATACCCTCTCAGTGGGTATAAGGATAAATATTTAGTTTCTGGTTAGGGATTATGCTGGTTTGGTAGAGTGGCATCTGTGTTTATCCTCCAAGATCCATGATTTCACTAGCCCTGAGTAGCTGACTAGGTTTCCTTTAGCAGGAATGATTTCTCTCTTGTTGAGTGGGCCTTACCTCCAATTAGAGAACTATGGGTTACCACCAAGGTATGGGTCCCACATGTGCACCCTTAGAGTAATCTGCCATGCTTGCTGTTATTGTAATTCTTAGGCATCTTAGCTCAATGAAACTATTGGTTGCTTCTCTCCTTTGGAAGCTTGCATGGCACCTTCTGGTACCATGAAATTTAGTCCTTAAGGAGGAGGCATTCAAGTTAGACTCAGCTTGAGTCCTCCATATCCTGTTCTGAAGTTCATGGTGCCATCAGCAATAGAGACTTACCTTCCAAACAAGGGCAACAACAATAGCTTACAAAAATTTGCAAGTCCCTTGGACAACCCTGACCAACAATTCAAAAGGGGGTCCCTCAGGCCTAGTTTTTGTTAGGTAATCTTGGAGGGTAGCCTAGATATACAAATTTCATTTAAACCACACAAGTATACAAAACCTTACATGGGATATTGGTATTTTCAGGTAGTGTTAATAGTATTATTCCCTGGAATATTTGCAGCCATCTTTACTATTGATTTACCTTGTACCCTCTTTTTTCTGTGTTTATTTCTATCCCTTTCTAGTTAAAGCCCTTCCTTTTTTCTATTCCCTCTTTCAGGTTATTTGCATACAAACACTCCCCTCTCAATTATTTCTTCCTTACCCACCACAGTGGTCTCTCTCACTTCCCTCTTTTCTGAAGTTATTCCAGATTATACACTAACATCTGAAGATTTGCAGCTTAATACCTCAGATGAGAAAGAATATGGGCATTTGTCTTTCTGGGTCTGGTTGCCTCACTCAAAGGGAGAACCATCTATTCACCTGAAAATGTAATGATTTCCTTTTTCTTTACAAATGAATAGTATTCTGTAACAAACCTGTACCACATTTTCATGATTATTCTTCTGATGAAGGACATTTAGATTATTTCCACTTCCCAGATACTGTGAATAAGTTGCCAATGAGCATTACTGAACAAGCATTTGTGGAGTAGAATGCCGAGTCCTTTGGGCATATCTAAGCCCAAAGTACCACACAGTACATTTATTTTTAGTTTTTATTTTTTTAAGACTTCTCCATACCGATTTCCAGAGTGGCTGCATCAATTAGCATTCTTACCAACTGTGAATAAAGTTTAGTGTTTCTTTAAGACTGTGCCAGCATTTGTTTCTGGATGATCTTTGCCATTCTGACTGGGGAAGATGAAAACTCAGGGTTGTTTTAATTTGCATTTCCCTGATGGCTAAGGAGGTTGGATAATTTTTAAATGTTTCTCAGCCGTTTGTAGTTAATCTTCATATATATACATCTACGTATGTAAATACATATATATATGTATGTATATATATATACATATATATATGTTTATCTCCACTCCCTGTTTTAGTTGTTTTCTTTATGTTGGAATGCTTAATTTTTGTGTATTCCAGATAGTAGCCCTACGTTGGATGTTCAGCAGGCAAGGACCTTTTCTTAGGCTGTGTCTTGCTCTGGAATGTCATGTCTTTGCTGTACAGAAGCTTCTTAGTTCTAGGAAGTTTCATTTGCATTTGTCCTTTGATATAGAATTACTTGTCTACTGCATATATGTTTCTTTTTTACTTATATTTTAGTGTGGTATCAAAAATCCAACACTAAATCCAAGATTATGAAGAATTTTTTCTAGAGTTATACAGTTTCAACTGTAACATTTAAATCTTTTCGTTTCAATTATGACATAAAGTTCATAGTTAATATTTAATTTAACTATGTCCCAACAAAAATCAGGGCATTATGGCTTCACCAGCAACCCCAATAACATAGTTAATTCTTTCATATGAGAGCATCAGAGTCATTTGCCAAAGAAACTGTTTTTCTCATTAATAGCTCCTGATACTTTGATAAAAGACAGTTGATCATGAATAAATACTCATTTATGAATAGATTCCCAATTATATTCCATTGCTCTAGGTATCCTTCATTATGTCACTACAACATTTTTTTAATTACTGTAGTTTTGTAGTATGTTTTGGAATTGAAATTTAACTAATAAAATTCACTGTTTATTTTCAATATTATTGGGCCCTGGCATCTTTTCTGAGACTGACACTCCAACCAAGGACCATACATGGAGATAATCTAGAACCCCCTCACAGATGTGGCTGGCTCTCTGATCATCTTCCTCTTTGCTGGAGGAGGAGGGGGCAGCCTTACCAGGCTACAGAGGAAGACAATACAGCTAGTCCTGATGAGACCTGATAGACTAGAGTCAGATAGAAGGGGAGGAGGTCCTTCCCTATCAGTGGACTTGGGGAGAGGCATGGGAGGAGAAGAAGGAGGGAGGGTGGGATTGGGAAGGAATGAAGGAGGGGGCTACAGATGAGATACAAAATGAATACATTGTAATAAATATAAAAAAAGAGAAAAAGAAATTCCACATAATTTTTTAGATTTTTCTTGTTCATAAATCACTGCAAATTTGATTGTTATTATGCTACTTTATGTTGTATTTCAGAGGATGGCTTCTATATAAACAAGATTAAATTTTAAAATTCATGAATCTAGGATGATTTCTCAACTTGTAAACTTTTGATTTGAGGTTTTATAGCATATTAAATATATGTTCATTGCTATTTCATTTGCCTTTATGTCATTAATTTTTGTCTTATTCTACCTTCTGTTTACTATGTTATCCCCTGAGATTCTTTTAGATAACCTATATTTACAGTGGTTAGATTTATAGAAAATTTGAAATATATCTGTGATATACAAGAAAGACTGTGAGCCAGGTTTGGTGGTCCCTGGTGTATTCCTAACCTACTGGGAGGCTGAAGCAGGAAGATCAAAAGTTCAAGGCCTTCATGAGCTACAGAGTAAGTCCAAGCCAGCTTGGTAAAGTTACTGTGACTTTATATAAAATTGAATTGTCAGAGTATGAATAGGAGGTGGCTTGTTGAGAGATGCTTGCCTGACACATGCAAAGTCCTGGGTTCAACCTTGAGTACTGCAAAATCAAACCAAACCAAACCAGGGTATGGAAATAAAGGAAGGAAGAAAAGAAGAAAAATAATAGAAAGGACTGAAGGGAAGAAGGAGGGAGGAAAGAAGGAAGGAAGGAAGAAAGGAACGGAAGGTAGAGTCCAGAGTATGCCCATAGACACTGTCTGGGTACCCAGCTCTGATGAGAATGGCCACGAGGTCATCACAGAAGCTCTCACATCTCGGCTCTTATTTTATTTTCTTTTATAAAAAATATATTCTTTTCTCACACAATACATCCTGATTATAGATTCCTTTGCCTTTCCTCTTCCAAATGTCTTCTCACATCTTTTCCCATCCCGATTCATTCCCTTTATGTCTCTCATTAGAAAAGAATAGGTTTCTAAGAAATAATAATATAATATACTAAGATAAATAATATCGAGCTGGATATTGGACTAGACAAACAGAAAAAAATGAGCTCAACAGAAGGCATTAGATTCAGAGACCCAGGCATTCTCAAACTCAAAAATTCCATAAAAAACAATAAAGTGCTTATGCTCCACACTTCCAGGCATCTGCATGCTCTAGAACCCTGTCCTTTAACTCACACTTCCATGCATACTCCTGCACTTGCGCAAATGAGTCTGCAACCCTCCTCCATTAGCTACAGCTGAAACACCAACTTCCACTCTCAAACCTGTGTACCTCTCTCATCCTCCTGAAGAATGCTCCAGACTCCAGAGAAAGACAGACACAGTCTGAAGTACAGACTCCAGGAACAAACAGCCAAGATTATGAATAAGCACATGGCTGTCTCTGACATGAACTCAGTGGCTGGCTCTTTGATCACATCCCCCTGATGGGGCAGCAGCCTTACCAGGCCACAGAGGAAGACAATGCAGCCAGTCCTGATGAGATCTGATAGGCCAGGGTCAGAGGGAAGGGGAGAAGGAGCTCCCCTATCAGTGGATTGGGTAAGGGTCAAGGGGAGAGAAAAGGGAGGGAGGGCAGGATTGGGAGGGGAAGAGAAAGGGGGCTACAGCTGTGATATAAAGTATATAAATTGTAATAAATGAAAAAAACATTTAAATCACATACTTCATGTGATACTTAAAAGAATTATGTGTTCTTTAAAAATATCAATTCATGTACCACCTTAAGAGAAGTTTCTTGATATTCCTCTGGTTGGTAGATCCTATCAGTTGCTGAGGGCTGATTTTACCAGACAGCACTGTACTGCCTGACCCTTCAAATGATTGACTTTGTGGCAAACAGCCATCTGGCAAATGATCACATTCATTTTTAAGGTGGCTCTTTCTAAAAGACAATCAGTTCTGGGACACAAAGGCTGGTTCGCTTAGCCCAATAGTCTCTCTCTCTCTCATCCATCTCATCTCCAGAGCACTTTGGAATGAAACAGGGTGGCCACAGAACCTAGACTGATCCCCACTTCTCCCTTGGTTCTTTTTATCCTCCTCAACATCCCTTTTTCTCAATGGCGAATCCAAAGCCTCTCCTCTCTCATCTATGTTCAAGTGCCTAGCCAAGAAAAGCAGGCTGTGGCATTATTATTATTTTTGTAAATATTGGTAAGGTTGAGACTTTCTGGGCTTTCCCCCATCCCATTTGGCATGTTCATTGGTGTCATCCTTGTTCAGCTCACATTCTGTTGCCCATATTGGTGAGAATTTATCGGTATAGTTAGGTTTTCAGTACAAGACAGGTTATCGGCGTTTTTCATCAGGTCTTAAATCCAATTAGAAAACTATTGTTTACTACCAGGGTATGTGTACTGCGGCTGGACCCTTTGTGCCATTCTGGCCATCGATGTGGTTCATAGGTGTCAGAGCTGGTTAGGACTGTTGCTTGCCTCCTGCTCAACCCTACATAAAACAACTGCAAGTAGAGCTTGGTGCAGGAGAGGTGGACCTTCCTATGGAAGGGCACATTCATTACTTGTTCAGGGCCAAACTGTCAGTCCTAAAAACATGCAGATAAGTAGCATTACATGGACTCAACAGGTTATTCAGGAATATATATGTACCATATACATATATAGGATACATATGCACATATACAAACATAGATCAGTGTAATAATTCTCAAAAAGGAGGCTATGAATTGAAAGGACAGAAAGGAGAGGTATATAGGAGAATTTGGAGGGCACTGGGAGAAAATTAGAATAAGTAATTAATTAAATAAATAAATCATTAGCAATAAATGGTAGGGGGAATGATTTTTTTTAATTAAAGGGTATAGATAATATTTGACAGGGAAGTGAGGCTCAAACTACTTAAATATAGAAGTCAAAGGAAATAAGCATGAGTTTACTTGGAAAAATATCATTTATTGTTTAATAAAATTTAAATGTTTCTTCTCCATTTATATATGTACTTTATTGCTGATAGACAAAATGAGAAATATTAAAATAGAAAACAGTCATAAAGAATGAGAAAGCAGAAGAAAAGGACGTAAATTTTATGGTCAATTAATTTTTTATTAATTTATTCAATTTACATCTTGGTCATAGGCCCCTCCCTCATCTCCCCTCAGTCTCCCCCTCCCAGTCTCCTCACCCCTCCCACATCTCCTCTCCCCTATTCCTCAGAATAGGGAGCCCCCTTACCCAGACACCCCAGCTCATCTATTCATATAAGGACTGAATTAGCCTTCCTCCCCTTTGGCCTGGTAGGGCAGTCCCATCAGGGGGACATGGTCAAAAGTAGGCAGCATAGTCTGTGTAAGAGATATCCCCCACTCCCCTAACTAGTGTGCTCACATGAAGCCTAATGTGCCCATCTGCCTTACCTTCTTTAGGTCTGTGCATTGTAGTATGTCTATCCTGTATTATACGGCTAAAAAATGCTTATAAGTGAGTATATGCCATGTGTGTCACTTGTGGTTTGTTTCTATTTTCATTTCTGATATTAGTTTATAAGAATGCTGTAATATTACATCACCATCACCTCTGCCTTCATTGTCATATGCTGGTCTCCCATGCATGTTCCTACATCCAAATCTGTACTTTTTTTTTTTTTTTCAATGCAGTTTATTCAGGAACATTGAACAATCCTCGGACCCCGGGGAAAGCCAGCCCACAGCTTAAATAGCCTCTGGGTAGCCAACCCAGGCGTGCCACGGGGGCAATGCTCAACTAAAAGGAAGCTTGATGGTGTTCAATCAGAGGATTGACCTCTTGCAGGAGCAAATCTGTACTTTTTATAAGAACAAATTACATTGAGTTAAGCCCCACTCTGATTACAAGCATTCTCCGTCATAGAAGCTGCCTCATGGCGAATTTTTCCAACAGCAACCAGTTTGCTCAATAGATTTTGGTAGACTATAAGTCGCTCACATTGCTTTTTTGTTGCCAAAAGCTTACTTGAGTATCTAATAACTGAATACATCTTCTATAGCTTAAGTAACTACATCTAAAATTCAAGTCACTTGTGAGTCTCACACTTGTTAGAATATTTGAGCGGATACAGCAAAATATCATAAATAGAGGAGCCCAAACAAAAGAAACTTTGTGTGTCATGGTTCTAGAGGCCAGATGTCTAAGTTCTAATCATCATCATCAGTGTTCATTTCCCAGAGCACTGAATGGAAGAATGTTCACTGTCTCTCTCCTAGCTTCAGGTGGACTGCTGACAGTGTTTGGGGCTTCTCAGCCTCTGCCACATCACCATCACCTCTGCCTTCATTGTCATATGCTGGTCCCCCATGCATGTTCCTACATCCAAATCTGTACTTTTTATAAGAGCAAATTACATTGAGTTAAGCCCAACTCTGAGTACAAGCATTCTCCGTCATAGAGGCTGCCTCATGGTGAAGTTTTCCAACAGCAACCAGTTTGCTCAATAGAGAATATGCTCATGGATAGGACTCCAGAGACTACTCTAAGAATTTAACTGTCAGAGTCAAGATCCAATTTCTTGACTCTCAAGATTCCTCTTATTCCTGTGGTATTTCTTTCAGACATTGTTTCCTTATGTCTCATGAACCATGTAAACTACCTTTCAATAGTCCTTTTTCAGGAAAATCTGAATATCTGAAATGCATTATAAGATTTACAACATGCTTCAAACTATTCTTTAAAAATTTTAAACTATACAATTTGTAGAAAGGTTGTCACTGCCTTCTAAATTCTTTTCCTTATAACATGTTTGATGACATATATTTGTTAAGCCTCTATGATGGAGAATGATTGATGACCATAATGAGTGATTTATGTTCTGGTTATAGAACACATATACAGGTGGTTAAGCAAATTGCTTAGGATTTCATGGCTAGGACTTGAGTCAAGGTCTTCTTTTCAGTGCCTGGTAGTTCTGAGGTATTTTCTAAAAATCATCTTGGTTCAATTTATTCAATTCAATGGAAGAGTACTTACTCACTGAGGAGTTATCTATTCGTTGTTTCAATCATTAGTGATTCATGTTAGATATATTAAATAAGATGTTTTGCAACAGATTTTCTTGAATCAAAATTGGAACATTTCCAGAGTACTTGAATTTTTGAAATTACATTAATTTTTGATTACATGGATAAATCAATTTCTATCTATGTAAGTTCTGTAGCTCTTATAAAATCTCAAAGTGTCAATAATCTTTCTGAAATATGAGCAATGATTTAAATCATTCTCTGTGACTGATTTGTTTTTTGAAATAATATTAGTAGTGGAACATCTACCAAGTTTCCTGAGTTTCAATGTTCTCACTTATTATATGAATTAAAACCTAGATTCCCCCTATTGCCAAAGCTGAAGCATGCACTCCATGGATGCCCTTTATCCCACCTAACAGCAATACTTTTCCCACAAAAGCTACTCCATAAATTTGGAAGATGAGACCAGGAGAGCATAAGAATGCACCCTGGCAAGGGAAGCTCACATGAAAGGAAACACTGCTTCTGCAAAGGAGAAAAACAGGATTCTCCAGCACACGATTTCAAACTGAAGTATGCCCCTCCCCCAAAAAATCAAATTAAAGATCCTAAGAAAACTTAGTGAGATGCCAAGAGAAAAGATAGATAATACAAGTAAGTTTTTAAAAATCCCGTGGAATACAAATTCAAAATTCAAGAAAGAAAATATACACATTTTGAAATGTCAGAACTTTGGAGCCAAGTTTGTAATCAGTGTGATAACATTTGTTCTTGTCTTGTATGATGGACTAGAATAAAGAAAAGAAAGCATTTTAGAACATGGCATGTCTTTGAGCTAGTCTAATCAGATAAAGGAAAAGAAGAAAAGAAAGGAGAAGGGATGGAATGGGATTAAAAAAGCAAGACATATGAGATGGGATATCATTAACTTAATTTTCCCATTTTCATAATTTCAGAAGGCCAAGAAAACAAGGAATTGAAAATTCGTATGAAATGGTGACTAAAGATTTTAGAAAGCTTCAGAGTATAATACATAAGCAACTCAAAGGAACGACAGTATGATAAGATATATGAGATATATATAAGCAGCTTAAAGGAACAAAACTAAGTAGATTTACCCCAAATAGGCCATCATTGATGCATGCTGTGCTCAAAATTAGAAGAGAAAGTAAGAATCAAAAACGTGAAGATCATTGTGTGAAGCCACATGCAAGGAAATTCCCATTAGACTTCCAGCATAGATCCCAACAGAAACCTCCCAGGCTAACATCAAGTGCATGAGATTCTGCCAGCCCTTACGATTGTATTCAACAAAACCAGACTTCAAAACTGAAGTCAGAATGGAGACTTTTTCAAACAAACATAGATTGAGAGAATTCATCACCACCAGATCAGCTATATAAGAAATACTTACTGAGTCTGGTACTAGGAATCAAAAATAATAATCACCATCATAAAAACACATGTTGCAACATGTGTACATTTGCCATAAGGTACCCCACAAAAATATTCAAATAATGCTGCTACAGAAAAACAAATGAATATCCATCTTCCCAAAGAATAGTCTATGAAAACAGATTGTAACAATTTAATTACCTTTTCCTTGTTTTCCTATTTGCACATAAAATAAACACAAAGCAAAACATACACAAAATCACAAACATTCCTTTTGTGATTTTTAAAAAATTTTGTACTTTTAGAATTTTAGAGAATCAAAGCGTAAGAAATTATTCAAGTGGCTAGCACATACACACAGTAACATCATTTGCTTTGTTTCAGCATGCTTAGTGTTCAGAACATCACTTTATTTTCTAGTTAGAGACAGATTCTAAAGTTAAAAAGAAAAGCTTTCATCAGATGTCTTTATTAACACTATTTCCTATGGAGGCATCTACAGTATGTTTTTTAGAAAGAACGCAGTGAAGAGTATATATATAACTTATGCAATGGGGAAATTTGATGAAAGAAAAAGAATTAAATGTGCTAAAGCAATAGACTTTTCTGTCTCTGGAGGTTAGAATGAACACTGTGTTCATTGTTCAGCTGAGGGAGGATATCATCATAGTGGAAGTATATTTCCTTGAGAAGATGGCCAGCTGACCTTGGGTTACATCACGTTACCTTTGGGATGTATCTGTGAGGAGAGAAAAGTTGTTTCAGTAAGTAGTGTCTCAACTGTACATATTTTTACCTGAGCCAACATATGATTTCTGATTTCTTGTTATCTCAAACAAGGAGCCCGGGGGTTGCTAAAAAACCATGTTAGTGTGTGCTGTGTCTGCAACCATGTGGGTGCTGTACCATAGGAGTAGCACATCTAAAAAGAAGAAGCCCAGAGAGAGTAAGAGAGGAAACATCAGCAGGTAAGCTCTTAAAACTTTGATGGTGTAACTGACTACGCTGGTTTTTACCAGGGACAAATGGTCTTGGAATAAAGTTCTTTGACAGTAGAATTACTTACATAAATATGATTACAACATATAAGAATCTATTATGGTTCATCTGTGAAGAAATGCTAGTCTTTTTCTAAGCCTTTTGTCTGTGAGATTACACAAAATAGGCAATGCTTAGGGACTTTGGGTGGCAAGGAACTTACGACTTGACACAGAAAAAACTGGAAATATGATAATTTATTCAGATTATATCCCTCTTATTATCTGAAATGACTTTCCAACCCTGGAGGTGGTTATTTTCTCACTGTGGTCTAGCTTTTTCCCCATTACACAAACATGGGTTGGACTGGCATCAGCATTTGGACATATTAACTCACCGTCTCTTTGAGGGTTAGTATAGTAGCTTAGTCAAGCATTAAACTTCTCTCTAATTGTGTCATAATTAAACATGTGCCTTTATCAAAAATTTAATTAAAGACTACACGGTGCTTTATATTTACTGGATGAAGAATAATCATACCTGCAAATTGGGTAGGGTTTTTTTTTTTTTTTTGACAGTTTGCAATGGCAATGGCAATGGCAAAAAATGCTTAAACATAAGAGAAGATGGAAGAGGTCTTCTTATCCATCTGTAATGGTGAAGTTGATCAGGGATTTGTCTATGGATGCTTTCTTCCAGAGGATTTTATTTCATTTAAGCAAGGCTGGACCACTAAAGCATTTCTAAAGAAACTATGTTCATAGCCGCTTTTCATAATAGCCAGAATCTGGAAACAATTCAGATGTCCCTCAGCTAAAGAATGGATACAGAAATTGTGGTACATTTACACTACTCAGCAATTAAATACAAGAAAGTCATGAAATCCTCAGGCAAATGGATGGAACTACAAAAGATCATCCGGGATGAGGTAACCCAAAAGCAGAAAGACACAGATGGTATAAACTCACTTATAAATGGATAGTTAACCATGTAATGTAGGATAAACATACAAAAATCTAAACAACAAGGAGGACCCTAGGGAAGAGCCTTAATACTCATTCAGAAGGGCAAACAGGATAGCCATTGAAAGTAGGAAAAGACAGAGAACAGGACAGGAGCCTTCCACAGGAGCCCTCTGAAAGACTCTACCCACCAGGGTATCGAAGCAGATGCTGAGACTGATAGCCAAACTTTGGGCAGAGTGCAGGGAATCTTATGGAAGAACAGGGAGATAGAAAAATCTGGAGATGACAGGAGCTCCTCAAGGAGACCAACAGAGCCAAAAATCTGGACTCAGGGGGTCCTGCAGAGACTGACGAATCAAGCAAGAAATATGCATGGAGAGGTCCTAGACCCCCTGCTCAGATGCAGCCCATGGGCAGCTCAGTATCCATGTGGGTTCCCTGGTAAGAGGAGCAGAGGTTGTCTTTGACATGGATTCAGTGGCTGGCTCTTTGATCACCTCCCCCTAGTGAAGTGGCCTTACCAGACCATAGAAATAGGACCCAGACAGTACTAATGAGACCTGATAAGCTAGGATCAGATAGTAGGGGAGGAGGACCTCCCCTATCAGTGGACTAGGGGAGGGACATAGGGAGGAAAGGGGGAGGGTGGGGCCAGGAGGAGATGTGAGAGGGAGCTACAACCAGGATACAAAGTGAATAAATTGTAATAAGTAATAATAGTAATAAAGAAAAACATTTAAAAATATCTGTACCACACCAGACAGAAGAGTTCAATAAGCATCTTATCATAATATGTGCTGCCACAATATGACCTTCAAAATTAATAAATCTAGAAGCAAATATAACTAATGAGCAGACATGTAACTTAAAGAGAATATATCCTCACAGAAGACTGGAAGACTTTTAATTGATAAGACTCTTTTTCAGTTGTAAGTGTCCATTGACGATAATGGGTTTCAAGAGTTGTTGAGGCATAAAATAAAAAGAACTAAAGAATTATGATGAATTAGAAAATATGGATATGGCAATGAACAATTTATTGTAGACTATGTATCTGAAAATTATGAAGGACTTTTTTGTTCAAATACACATCAATGAAGGAGGCCACAGAGTCTGAGGAACCAGGAGCCAGGAACTGGATGAAAAGGATAAGGGGAAAGTAGCACAAGGCTTGTGAGGGAGCCTTGAGTTCCCAATCAGGACAAGAAATTGTAAAGAAAAAAATTAAAATTAAGAAAAATTATTCACACAGGAAAAGAAAGAAAGCAAGAGAAAGAAAGAAAGAAAGAAAGAAAGAAAGAAAGAAAGAAAGAAAGAAAGAAAGAAAGGAAGGAAGGAAGGAAGGAAGGAAGGAAGGAAGGAAGGAAGAAAGAAAGAAATTAAGAAAGAAAGAAAGAAAGAAAGAAAGAAAGAAAGAAAGAAAGAAAGAAAGAAAGAAAGAAAGAAAGAAAGCAAAGAAAGAAAGAAAGAAAGAAAACAGCCACAAAGTGGGTAAGAATCTAAGCTGGTATCACACCATTCTCAGAGTCCTACACGCAGAGCCTGAAGAGAAAGGTGGATCATGTGGGAACTTGGCATTATGTTACTTCCAAATGGAAGATGTTTATCAAAAATCCATGTGCATTTCGCCAAGAGAACAAAACGCAGCATTAAACAGTGACAGCTTATGATCTTAGCAGCTTCACAGAGCGTCTGACCATTGCCCAAGAAGGAGGAAAAGAAATTGAAGACAAACATAGTAAATTCACTGACCTCCTGGTAAATTTACTGACAGAAAGGTTAGCATCAGAGAAATGTGAGTCATGAGAATTACATGGCTCCTGGAAGCAGAAGGAAACCCTGTTTTGAAGAAGACGGTATCAGTCACATGCACATCCCTGTGAAGGGATCTCCTGTTTGGAGGAAGATGTACTACAGAATAGCAACCATGTTGGAAGTTTCCACCAGCAATATTCATTTGAATGAACAATTAGCCATTTTGTGAGATACAGTGAAGAAACACAAAACAGATGACAGATACTATAAACAGAGCCAAAGCTGAATCGGACGGAGTTGGGACTGCCCTCTATGGTATAAAATTATGGAAAGTGAAATGTTTACAACATGTTAATAAGACATGTTAATATACATACTCGTTAAATGCAAGTTTTAGAATTGACAAAACAATAATTTAAATTAAGAACACAGTACATGTACTTATCTTGAAGTTAGATGATGGAGGATTGATAATGTAGAGGGAGTTCTTACCAAAACATAAAGTGAAATATAAATAAAACAGTCTACAAAATACATGAGAAAATGTGGGATTCATTAAACATAGAATAAAGAATGCTCACAACCAGATTATCAAATTAGGATGAGAAAGGATGTAGAACAGCAATATTTGAAAATATAATAGGCAATAACTTTTATGGATGATTTTAAAAAACCACCAAATTACACCATGCAGAATATTAGCAAACATCAAAGGACATTGAGGAAGAAGCTGAAGGCAAGAAAACCTGGGAACATTAAGTTTGTGTGTTGGCTTTTACTTTGTTTTTTTTCTGATGCTATGAAAGCAGATAAAAGACACAATCTTCAAAGCAAAAACAGCTCATTAAGAGAGTAGGAGACAGAATACTGGTATTTTCAATATGCAGAAAGAAAATATTTTCCAACCTAGTTTTTGTATTTATCAAAATATCCTCCAAAAATAAGATAAAACAAGGACATTACCTTTCTATACAAAATACAGATGTGGTCACTAATCTAAAATGTGGATAACCCAATCTAAATTATCACTGACCAGCAGCGTTATAATTTTAGTCACAGATAATTTTATACTTTCTGATTACTGCAAAAAAATAAAAAAATGAAAAATAAAAATTTTATTTAGCCCAATAGGTCTGAAATATTTTCCTGTATATAAAGTAAAATATTATTACTCAGATATTCTTAACCTTCTTAAATATAAATATTAGTTATTTATATTTAATGTCAGTTATACTAGTAATTTGATTTGTTGCTCTAATTTTCTGTGATAGATCACAATTTTTCAGTTAGATGTTTATTACCTTGATAAATAACTTGTTTAGAATCTGTTCTTTAATAATTAATATTATCATTGTCAACCACTGAAGTACACCTTTTAACAATATAAACACTGAAATGAGAAAGAACCTTCAGATCCTGCGCCATCTGGCAGTTTAGGTCCTATTCTACCTTACATACATAATCAAAGCCCAAGGTACTACCGTAGTCATGATGATGCATTCACTGCTTACCCACAGCTAGGAAGCTATCTGTTAGTGCTTTCTGGGAGCACATCTATTGTTTTTCCAAATATACCTAGGGGTACATTTGGACAATGTATCCAGAAGACACTCGAGCTACTGTATCATATAATCCCAAAATATCTTGCTAAAGCTCGATATTAGTTTATTGTAATTTATTATAACACAATTTATTTCTTTGTATTAGAAAACTATATTAGTTAAGAGCCCATAGAGTTAATTACATTGAAGTAACCCTCTGCCTTGCCATTAAAAACAAAAAGACAATAAAAATCGGATTAGCAGTCAGGTGTAGAAGCATGGAGATGATCTTCCCTGTAACCTCTTACTGATTGCTTGACACCATAAGCCCAGCTAATCACCTGAGGGAGGTGAAGGACCTGAGCAAGGCATCTATACGATGCTGCAAACACATGTTACATATATGTGTCTCTGTGACTGTGAGCCCAGCATACTCACCAGTTAGGATATTCTACGTTATTGTTATTTCCTGGATTTTCTTTCTCCTTTTTTCGGAAGGGAAGGCCAGTCTTTTTTTCTCCCTTAGCAGAGGATGACCATGGCAGAGTGACATTGTATGTTCTCTTCAGAACAGTGTGTCTTAAAAATGGACTGAGCTGTGGAGAGAAAAGGAGCAACTTACTTTAATTACATCAGCCATGTACTTTGAAGGATTAGTTTAGACAAATGGACAGTGATCTCATTAATACAAACTAATATCATATTATTACACTAATATTACATATTAATACACTAATATCATTCATTAATACCCTACATGTTTGGATTAATGTCTATAATACTCTTTAACATGCAAATATGTTATTAGTCATGACCTTTACTAAATTGTACTTAATATTCTTGCCAAAAATTATATATATTATGAGAAAACAAACCCTTTAGTGAAACTTCCAACTTTCTAATAACAAAATACATATTTTGCATTACTACCTGTAACTTTTATTTTTAAAACCTTTTTTTCCAGTGAAAACAGATATTAACATTTCACACATGTGTTCTCTCAACATTTGTCCTTCTAACAAATATCTGGTATATAAGTATCATCGCTCCAAGACGATGTCAGTATTATGAACATGAGGTAAGAAAATAAAGACCATTCACCTTGCCCAGGCAACATATCAATGAAAACAGTGAGACGAAAAGTCTGAAGCAAATTTACAAGTGGCTATTAATGTAATGTTCATTCACCCGTATTGACTAAGCATCTATTTGGAGACATTTGCAAAATCAGGATGGTGAACTCAGCTCTGCTGAGGAACTGTTGTATTAAATGTAGCTGTCTATGTGAACAGATCAAACCCAATACACAGTGGGGACACAGCCCCTGCCACACCTTCCTTCTGACTATGCTGCCCTCCCAGTGGACACCACACAGCGGGACTGAGGGAAGAGCTGGGAACTGAGAAAAGCAGTTTCAGAAAACAAGTTGACAATTCTGAATCCTAGGGCTTGGAGTTTCCACCGGAGCCTGACTGTGATAAGACAACAGTTACAGACTTAAAATCACCTTCAAACGGGAGAATAATTAGCATTATGCCTTACAGATGGTTGCCTGCCATTTCTGAACGTTAGTTTCCTCATGTTTCAAATGGAGTCAGAGCAGTTTTACTTTATATTACCGTACATCTACTGGATAAATGAATGCAGTAAATTAACATGAAGGAGTTCTTGCCAGCCTCTCGCATCTTCCATGTTTCTTTCCTATAGGTACTCCAACCTGTAAGTTACTACCCTTCTCCTATGTAATGGCTCTGGTTAATTTAGAGCAGGTTCTCAACCTTCCTAATACTGCAACCATTTAATACAGTTTCTCATGCTGTGGTGACCCCCAACCATAAAATTATCTTTGTTGCTACTATATAACTCTAATTTCTCTACTGCCATGATTGTAATGTAAACATCAGTGTTTTCCAATGGTCTCAGGCACCTCCTGTGTAAGAATTGTTTAATCCCAAATGGCACATGACCCAAAGGTTGAGAACCACTGCTCTAGAGGATTTTTTTCCCTCATCTGCAGGTTTATCCTAAATACAGCCTGTGCTGTCTTTGAGTCATTTGTTCTCTTGTCTGTTTCTCCTCCAACCAACCTTATACACAGGAAATATAGAATTAGAGCAACCATATTCTTTTTGTGTGTGTGTGTTTGCCAGTTCCAAACTACAGTTTTACAACTTTTCCCACAGTTTATATATCCCAGCAGTATCTTTCAAGCAGTATAAAAATCACAATGTGGTTACATTCTATTTTTCTTTAAGCAAATGATTACAATGAGTATATACAAACAAACAAAACAACAACACAAAACATATTCCTCAATACCTTCACATGATCAAATGTTTTATGTATTATGAGTGAAAAACAAATATGAAAACCAAGTTATTTCAAAGAACCAATATACATTGTAACTAAACAACTTGTTATAAGTTAACAAGATGAGCAATCAAGGTAATTTATTTATTTATTTGTTTGTTTGTTTATTTGCTTTGTATACCAGTTGTAGCCCCTCCCTCATTTCGTCTAGGTCCTACCCTTCTTCCCTCTTTCACTCCTATTCTCACCTAGATCATTGATAGGGGAAGCCCTCCTCCCCAACAGTCTGGCCATAGCCTTTCAGGTCCCATCAGGACTATCTATATCCTCTTTCTCTGTAGGCTGGCAAGGTCTCCCCACCACGGAGAAGTGATCAAGGAACAGGCAACAGAGTTCATGTCAGAAACTGTCTCTTCTCCTCTTATTCTCTCCTTCCCCCTTCTTGAGTATATGTGTATGTAATTGGGGACCACAGTGGACTGGAGAGAGAAACAAAGAGTCCACTCAAACCACAGTTGCCTATTCCTTGCCAACTTCCAGGTGAAAACACTGACTTCCGAAGGTTGAAAGTCTTTCACTATTGGAAAATGATGAAGTAAGGAGGTGACCTTTAGGAGCCAAAGGCTGGAAAAACCATGTTATGAGACCCCAAGTTTCCATGCTGCCTTCCTTAGTACTTAGCACAATCTTAGAAGTTAATATAGCGATTTTAAGTTCTAGCAGGCTTAGCAGGAAGCTAAGGTACTAGCAGATCTGAATTTGAGCATAAGAAAGTAGAAACAGAATGAATGTGTAAAGGTTCATCTTCATCAGAAGAAAGAAATGACCAGTTTGCCAAGGCCATTGTGGCACTGGCTCTTCTTATATTCTTTCCTAAGGGTCCTCATGCTATACATAAGGTCCTCATCCCTAACAAAGATGTAAAGAGCCAGTACGGCAGCACATTAGAGATAAAGGTCTATACTATCTAAGACAAAGTGGCTCATTCTGGAAACAAAGTGGTGAATGAAACAGAAAATGTATCTTAAGTATCAGCATTTAGCATCATATGACAAAGTTACATTTCATGCAACAACAAAAAAATGGGTATATTCAAAGAACACAAGTGTTGGAATACCCAGATTTGTCTTTTTATAAAGTAAATGACTGTTATCTAGACATTATGTACCTATAAAAAATCAAAATATCTAAATGTTTTTAGAGAATAATCATAAAATACATAGATAAAATATTAGTAGTTTCTTTACATTGGATTTTATTTTAGAGAAATCATCCTGATCATAAAAAGTAGTTAAGTGTTTCAAACAAGAAAGTGGATATTATTTCAAAAGTCTAGGAAGAACTTTGCATAGTGGTTTTTACATTTACTAAAACAAGGGAAAAATGGTGCCATAATTATTTTACTAAGTTAGAGTGCATGGTTTCCAAATAGACTATCATTTAACGTAAAAGGCTACGTTTGCACTGTAGGAACTGAAGGCTCACTAGAAAGCTGAAGCAACAAAGCACAGCAGCAGATCCATGGAATACACCCCCCAACCTCCTAATCTTCGATAAAGGAGCAAAGCGATACACTGGAGGAACAAAGAGGCTTCAGAGTTCTATCAAGAAGCCAGAGAGAAACGAGATTAGTGATTCAACCGTGATGAAGATGCAGTGAGAGCCATTAGCATTTTGACAGTGAATGAGAGAAGTGAAGTGATATGAATGACTACACCTAATCCTGAACTCTAATCCATTGTAAAAACATCAAATTAACAACTCTATTCTTCCGAACTCACATGTGATTAGGAGAAGTAGAAAGCCTAGCACCCTTACTGGAGACTGGGATTCACTCCGTTTGCATTTCCATCATGTTATGCCTGAAGACAGCATTGGATATGAGAGAGGCCTTTAGTGCACTTGAGCGTCAGTGAAATTGTGCACAGACTGAGGCATTTAGAATGCAGAAGTCTCTGCAAGCACATTCCTGTAGCAAAGAGGAGCCTAATGTCCGCTTGACAGTTTTATATTCTGCATCGTATGGCTCGCAAAACTGATTTAAGGTTAATCTGAACTAAGAACAATTTATATATGTTGTTTCCTTTAAATGATGATAAAGGACTTGAATCATGAATTACAGCTGAGGGACAATCGATGCACTTTTAAAAGCCAGGTTTCTGACTCGAACGCTTAATGAAATAAATTAGAATATACCCTAATTTTTCATTGATTATGGCTTTCAGTAAAGTTATAAATAATAGGGTGTATATTCACTACATGCTGTAAAATATACTGCTTAAGTCATTTTAGTCACAAGGGGTTATTAGCACATATTTATTCAGATACTTGCACGGATTAAAAGTATATATTTTCTTCTCAAGAATGATGAATGCCTTTCCAAACCACAGTGAGAAATATGTTTTCTTAAATCCATTACTTTGTTTCCTTGTCAGAAAAGAAAGGTTTTGTTGTATATACATGTTAGAAGATAGAATATTGAAACTGTTAACAAATAACTTTTAAAAAGTCACTATTCAGAAAGACTAAGATCAAAAATCTGTCACACAGTAAAGGTGATTAAAAAGACATAGTGACGAATGCATGATTCTGGATGTGAAATATTAATCAGACATTTAGGAAAATTAGAATAAGATCTATATTATAGATAATAGCACAGTAACAATGTGAGAATCCCTGATCTTTATCACTGCTTTGTGGTTCCAGAAAATCACTTCCTTGCAAGGAGATAAATTCTGATGTACTTAAAGTGAAAGATTATGATATATTATAGATTCAATAATGTCATGAAATAGTCTATAACAATGCATAACTATGCATGTGTGAGAGAGATTAAAAGAGAGACATGGGGGAAAGTTTAAAACATATTTTATGCTGGCAATTAAAATATCAGCTTTTGGATATTTTTCAGGATAAATGTAACAATGTGCGACCTTCTTTTATTAATTATTATTTTATTTGTTTGTTTTCCCTGAACATATGTCAGTGTATTGCAATGTGCCTGGTGCTATCAGAGGCCAGTATAGGGGGAAAGGGAACCAATGTAACTGGAGTTCCAGCTGTTTTGGGATCATGATGTGGGCACTGGGGGCTGAACCTGATCCTCTGGAAGAACAAGTCCTCTACCCCACTGGGCCATCGCTCTAGCCCCACAACTTGCCATGTCTTCTCTGGACCTCCAGCATCCAACCGCTCCTCAGCTTCCGTGGCTATAATTTGTCTTCCTCTAGAAGCGGAAGTTGTGGACCAGAGTGCTGGCCCAGCAGTTAAGAGCACTGGCTGTAAAGCACAAGGTCTTGTTCTTTGGGCTTGTGTCAAGGAGTGGCTGGCTCATGTAGTAAACTTATTTCCAGTTGTTTTTGAGGATTCTCCACACTGATTTTCAGAGTGGGTGCACCAATATTTGCATTCTCACTAACAATGAATAAAGGGGTCCTCTTTCTCCAGTCCTTATACCCACCCCCTTAAGCCACCCAAAGTCCCTTCACCCACCCCTGATGTACAATCTACTTCCACTTCTCAGTGATATTAAAGCATCCTCCCTTGTACCTTCTTCCTTTTTTTACTCAGCTTCTTTGGGTCTGTGGTTTGTAGCATGGTTATCCTGAACTTTATGATTAACATCTACTTATAAGTGAGCACATATCATGTTTGCTTTTCTGGGTCTGGGTCACCTCACTCAGGGTGATCTTTTCTATTTCTGTGTATTTGCCTGCATATTTCATGGTGTGATCATTTTTAATGAATGAGTAGTATTCCACTGAGTAAATATACAACCTTTTCTTTATCCATTCTTTGGTTGAGGAATACTATGTTGTTTCCAGTTTCTGACTATTTTGAATGAAGCTGCTATGAACATAGTTGAGAGAGAGTCCTTGTTGTCTGGTGGAGCATCTTTCTGGTATATGCCCAGAAGTGGTGTAACTGGGTCTTGAGAGAGAGCTATTCCCAACTTTTTGCGAAACTGCTAGATTGATTTCCAAAGTGGTCATAGAAGTCTGTACTTCCACTAGCAAAAGAGGAATGTTCCCCATGCTCTACCCCCTCGCCAGCATGATTTGTCATTTGAGTTTTTGATCTTAACCATTTTGAGAGGTATAAGATGAAGTCTCAGAGCTGTTTTGATTTATATTTCCCCGATGACTGAGAATGTTGAACATTTCTTTGTGCTTCTTGGCCATTTCCCCTACTATTTCCTCTCTTGAGAATTCCCTGTTTAGATATGCACCCCATTTTTTCATTGGGTTACTTAAATTGTTGATTTCTAGTTTCGTGAGTTCTTAATAAATTTTGGACATCAGCACTCTGTTGCATAAAGTGTTGGTGAAGTTATTTTACTGTTTTGGAGGCTGCCATTTTTTCCTTTTGACAGTATTGTTTTTCTTACTGAAGTTTTTCAGTTTCATGAGGTGCCATTTATTAATTGTTGATCTTAGTGCCTGAGCATTTGGTGTTCTGTTCAGGAAGTTGTCTCCTGTGCCAACTTCTCTCAGTTTTAATGTACCTGGTTTTATGTTAAGATCTTTGATTCCTCCCCACCCCCCAAGGGAGGAGCAGTCCTGCTAGGCCACAGAGGAAGACTTTGCAGCCAGTCCTGAAGATACCTGATAAAACAGGGTCAGACGAAAGGGGAGGAGGTCCTCCCCAATCCGTGGACTTGGAAAGGGGTAGAGAGGAGATGAAGGAGGGAGGGTGAGGTTGGGAGGGAATAAGGGAGCAGGATACAGATGGGATACAGAATTAATAAAATGTAACTAATAATAATATTAATAATTAAAAAGTTAAAAAAGATCTTTGATTCACTTGAACTTGAGTTTTGTGTATGCTTCTTGATATTATCCACTTGCATTCTTCTACATACAGACATCCAGTTAAGCCAGCACACTTTGTTAAAGATTCTTTCCTTGTTTTCCATTGTATAATTTTGGCTTCTTTGTCAAAAATCAAATGTCCATAGGCGTGTAGACTTACTTCTAGTTCTTTGCTTCTAGTCTATTGATCAATCTATTTGTTTTCATGCCAGCACCAAGTGGTTTTTATTACTATTGCTCTATAGTACAGCTTGAAATCAGGAATGGTGATATCTCCAGAAGTTCTTTTTTAATATAATTTTTATTTATTACAATTTATTCACTTTGTATCCCAGCTGTAGCCTCTCCCAATCCCTTCCTCCCTCTGTCCCTCATCTCCTCCCATTACCCTTCCCCAGTCCACAGATAGTAGAGTTCTTATTCCTCTTCCATCTGATCCTAGCCTATCAGAACTCATCAGGACTATCTTTCATAGTCTTCCTCTGACTGGTAAGGCTGAAACCCATCTCAGGGGGAGGTGATTAAAGAGCAAGCCACTGAGTTCATGTCAGAAACAACCCCTGTTCCCCTTACTGGTGGGTCCATTGGAGAGCTGCCAGGGGCTACCTCTGTGTAGGGGATCTAGGTAATCTCCATGAATAGTCTTTGTTTGGAGTATCAGTCTCAGAAAAGATCCCTAGGCCCAGATTTTTTGGTTCTGTTGTTCTCCTTGTGGAGCTCCAGACCCTTCCAGGTCTTTCTATCTCCCCCTTCTTTCATAAGATTCCCTGCACTCTACCCAAAGTTTAACTATGAGTCTAGGCCTCTGCTTTAATACCCTGCTGTGTAGTCTTTCAGAGGCTTTCTGTGGTAGGCTCGTCTTGTTCCTTATTTTCACTTTCTTCCAATGTTTAACCCATTTGCCTTTCAGAATGAAGATTGAGCATCTTACCCAGGGTGCTCCTTCTTGCTTAGCTTCTTTAGGTGTACAGATTTTAGTATGATTATCTTATATTATATGTCTAATATCCACCTATAAGTGAGTATATAACGTGTGTCTATCTGCTTCTGGGATAGTTCACTCAGGATGATCTTTTTTAGTTCCCACCATTTGCCTGCAAATTTCATG